>NC_059391.1:16920833-17231666 GCF_019703515.2 Myxocyprinus asiaticus
TAACGCTGACTACCACCCCTGGAGTCGCGAGTTCGAATCCAGGGTGTGCTGAGTGACTCCAGCCAGTCTCCTAAACAACCAAATTGGCCCGGCTGCTAGGGAGGGTAGAGTCACATGGGGTAACCTCCTCATGGTCGTGATTAGTGGTTCTCACTCTCAATGGGGCACATGGAAAGTTGTGTGTGGATCGCTGAGAGTAGTATGAGCCTCCACATGCTGGGAGTCTCCGCAGTGTCATGCACAATGAGCCACATGATAAGATGCACGGATTGACTGTCTCAGAAGCAGAGGCAACTGAGACTTGTCCTCCGCCACCCGGATTGAGGTGAGTAAATGCGCGACCACTAAGTAGTGGGAATTGGGCATTCCAAATTGGGGAGAAAAGGGGAGTAAAAAAAAAGTTCTGCACATCCTGAACATTAATAATAAAATATCTTAATCTAAGAGTTTTTGAAGCCCGCTTTCTGACTTAGTTTAGATTTATTTAGATGCATATGTTAGACATCTGTCACTGACTGCCTTGCTGTTTGTGATCTGAATGGATGTGTATTTATCAACAGGTATAAAAGAGCTCGATCAGCTTATTATGATCCTCTTCACCCCCACATGTTCATTGGTGGATTCTGTGGGTTTGTTTTGGACAACACAATACCAGATAAGCCGTAAAAACCGACTGTTGGCATGTTAATCTGCACACTATCAATGGGAAAAGGGTTCAGCTTCCATGCCTGCTCTGCCCTCTGGGATCAACCTTCAGTGTGGTAAAAGCCTTCTTTTATCAATATTATGAGTAATTTTGTGTAATTATGACATGTCATGGCACTTACATTGAATTATGGTAATTGATTAATTAATTAATTTAGTTAAATTTCCTAAAATATAAAAGCAGCTATATATTGTCATGTACGGTATAATGGCCCATTAAAACTTTGTGAGAAAAACATGAAGTATGATTATAAAGACAACATGTTGTTTCCAAAATAAATAAATGGCTTTTATATGTCATTGTACACTCACATTTTTTTAAAGGTTTACGCACTTCAATTTCATAACAAATTTTCATAAAATTGAACTGATTAATCTTACAAAACTAAATAAATCAACCTAAGATATTTCAAGTTTTAATCATTTAATTTAGTTAAAGATTACACAATTCAACTGATTAAAAAATATAAATGTGTGAATCTTCAAAATAGTCTTAAATATTTTTGAGTGTACTTAAGCCAAAGGAAATTATTAAAGTATTATATGGAACAGGAATTTAAAGAAATAGTTAATCTAAAAGAGGATCATTCTCTCTTCATTTAATGCCATCTCAAACTCACCCGTGTGACTTTCTTTCTTCTGTGGAACACAAACAAAGATTTTTGAAGGATATTATGATGTGTGTTTGTCCATACAATACATGTCAATGGGTCCCAAAACTTCCAAGCTCCAAAAAGGACATAAAGGCTGTGTATAATATATAGATACTCCATATGACTGGTTTAATCCCTGTTTTCTAAAGCGATACAATCGCTGTACGTGTTCTGCGATGTCCAACGCGAGGAAGTGTTATTTTTGGATGAACTAAAAAGGGTTGCATTAAACATTTTATATAAATTAACATTCTTTATTACAGACTTAAACAATAAATGTTCCCCTGCAGCCCAGTTTAAAAACCCTTATTTAGACTATCTAGAGCCATACTATCAAACATAAATTACAATGCTGGGCATTATAACAGGAAACTCTAATGAATATAGGTCTATGGGGCATTTTATATAGCCAAAATATTATTTTGATGGGCATATGTTAATGTATTTCCTGTATATAGAAGAAAAAGCCTCCCTTTTGTGCTTTATAAAATCTTATGTACATTTCTCAGTGTAATGTTGTTAATATTAACTGTGCTATTTGAAGTCTTGTAGAGGCAATAATGCATTTTTAATGCTCTGTGAACACTATATAAACTAGAGAATTATCAGCATTTGTATATTTATTAATGATATAACACAATAGCAAATACCAGAGTAAATTGCCAATGTTGTTTTTTAGTTCTCATTTGCATTCAGCACCTAAAGGCAAAATTTCTGACTTTATCTAAAGTTGTTCATCCCCCCAATTTACAACAAAATGTACTACTAAAGAAAATATATTCTGTCTAGAGTTTCAAACCTTTCATCACACAAATATGGGACTGGGTTGAGCATTTCAAGCATTGTAAAGGCATCCCCTCTTGAACATCTCATTGCTAAAATACAAAACAGAAGGTGTCCCGTACAGAACGTCTAAATTTCGGCCAAAATACCGGACATCCCTGCTACTACGGGATCGTTGACAACCCTAATTTGTGCCTGTTCTGAGGAATGGTGTTTCATTATCTTTAATGAAAGGCAGATTTGAAATATCATTAAGAATCTGACATATGTGCTTGGAACACATTTAAAAATTGTATTATGAATTTTGGTGCTGTTATAATTAGAACTATAAGGCAACTCAAATAAAATAAAGTTATTTGATAACATTGCCGATGCAATTAGTATAATTACATATTATTGCAACTCTTTTCCCATTCGAGAGAATATATTACTGAAGGTGTTTTAAGCTATATTTGATTTTTAATATAATTCTTGAACTTGATTTTTTTAAAGACATTGTTGCATTCTTAAAATCAAATAATCCTGTCATGTTTCTTGATTTTAATGATGGTACTAATGATGCATTTTATATTTAGGCTTAAATGTGTGAATACGAACATACCTATCATATCTGTGTCAAATCTTTTCAGTAAGATGCCTTGATGCTACCTCTAAAAAACATCAAAATATCATTCTTTCAAAAAAGAAAAAAACAATAAAGACCATATTGCTGCATCCTCAAATGCAAATGTGATAATATATTCAGTACTGTTTTGCACACTTCTGCATTTCAAAGACTGTGTGTGCCAAAAATAAACACAACTATTTCCTTTCAAGTAGAAATTTTAGCTCCAAGACAAGAAGGTCTGTGAATAAATAAATGTGTGTTTGTTTGAATAGAGGGAGCAACTCATGTTTACATACATCCCAGAAATAAATCTCTTATTCACTTCTTAATTTTATTGTTGATTACACTATGTAGCACAATTTTTGTTCTTGGGTAGTAAGTGTTATTTCTTAATTGCTTATGCCTCAAAAGTATAGAAAATAGCTATTATTCCCCAGAAACTTTGCTTTTGTGACCAGGATAGTGATATTTAGAAATGTACCTATTTCCAATGAGAAAACAGGCAAATTTGTTTCTTTTCATTCACATAAAGTCAGAAAAAAACAACATATGAATCCAAAATCCTTCTTTATCTGTGGTCCGACGAAGACACCGGCTTTGACCTTTGCTTCAGACAGCTTAGGGAAGAAGTTTTGAAGGTACTTGAAGGCTGCCAACTCCTTATCTAGAGCTCTGACAAATTGTTTCATAAGGCCCAATTTGATGTGCAGTGGTGGCATCAGCACCTTCCGGGGGTCCACCAGTGGCTCCTACTTGACGTTGTTCCTTCCTACAGAGAACTCAGTCCACTGTGGCCAGTCCTGCCTGTGGTAGTGCACCTTGGTGTCCCTGCTGTCCTAATGGCAAAGATAGCAGGGAAACTTGGTAAAACCGCCTTGGAGACCCATCAGGAATGCCACCATTTTTCAAGTCTCCTATGACCTCCCAGCCGTACTCATCATACTTCAAGGTGTCCAGCAAGGTCTGATGCTGTTGTAATCCTCTTTGAGGTGCACCGAGTGAACCAGGGGAAGAGACGGATACTTGTTACCATTATGGACCAGCACGGCTTTGAATATTACTTTAGTATAAATACATGTTAATTTGGATTCATATGTTGTTTTTTTCTGACTTTATGTGAATGAAAAGACACAAATTCGCCCGTTTTCTCATTGGAAATAGGCACATTTCAAAATATCACTGTCCTGGTCACAAAAGCAAAGTTTGTGGGGAATAATAGCCATTTTCTATACTTTTAAGGTATAAGAAATTAGGAAATAACACTTACTACCCAGAAAAAAGAAAACAAAATAGTGTTATTTGAGTTATTTTGTTTTAAATACATTTTATTTACATTAAAAACTGAGATCCTTAGGAAAAGAATTCAGATAAACAATATTTAAAAAAACAAAAACTTAATGTTACTATATTACTGCAAATGATCATAAATCTACATGATCTAAGTCTTTTCATGCAATTGTGTAGCCCCCTTTTTTAATGACATAAACTAAATTAGATAAACTCAGATAAAGTTATTTATAATCAGCCTAAATTTCAGACTATTTTGCACATATGGCCAAGCATGAGAACAGTCCAGAAATCAGAACTAGTGAATAAAAAACAGACCTAAAATATTTTAAATGAGTTTATAACAGACCTAAAATGATCTCTAACCTTAACGTGTATTAGATAACTAAAAAGAGACACTCGTCACTAAATCTGTGGTGGACCTGGACTCTTCGGCGCCAGAATATTTAGTTCACAAACGTATGACCCCTCTGTTTTCCAGAGCATTTGCGTCAAAGAATCAGTAAACAGAAAAACAGGGATCGGCATGACATTTGAGTCGAGCCAAATGAAATTATTGCACTGCCAATTCTGGTTCCCTTTCAAAGGAATTTATGCAATAACATTTGTTTTAAATGCCTATGAGAATTCCACTGATAACTGCTGTACTCTCCAAGGGAACATTCGACTAAGAAGGTAAAACTCAAGGCACCAATTTTCGAAGTCACCCTTAATTATACACAAATATCTTCTGTGCCATTTGTCTTCTGTAGAATTCATTTTAAGCCTAATGGAATTCCATGAAAGGAGTTCAAGTTCATGTGGCACTTTGTCATTTTACCCAATCCTTAAAAAAATAAAAATAAAAAAACAAGAATGCAGTTGGCATACCCACAGTTATCAGCAAGAGAATTTGTATACATTTATTCACGTGGCTTTTTTCCAAAGCACACTTCTTTTTTTTTCTTTTTTTTTTCCTTTTTTTTTTAGTTTGTGTTCCCTGGGAATCTGAACCATGACCTTGGTGTCTACCAGTTGAGCTACAGGAACTTTACAAGGAAATAACCTCCTTGTACATGCATGTGTGCATTAATGCAAATTTGACAGTCTAATTGTTAAGTGCCGTTAATGTGCTTGTAAATACATATTCTGCTGAAATTCTTACAAACAGCCCCCAGACATAAAAAGCATACACAACCCTATGCAAACAGAATACATGGGACCTGGTTACACATCTGGTTTTGGCTCTTTCAACACACTTACTCATATGGCCTCTCTGCTGATATCAGTTGGACTGACTGGGGATGTCAGCATTATTCAGTAGTTTCATTAATCAAGATATGGGGCTTCTTGGAAAAGATGCAGAGAAATGTTCAAATGAAAATATTATATTAGCAATGGAATGGGATTGCCCTGGGATTTGCAGCCTGTCATTAAATAAGGATGAATAAGGTTCTATTAGATCTCTGTGTAAAAAAATACAGTTAATGTATTCAGAAATACTATATGTGTTCAACCTGTGAAAATTTAAATACTGCAGACAAAAATAGGTATTTTGGTTATTTGGTAAAAAGATTTTTTTCATAGTCTCACTACAGTAGTTTGTCTACTAGCAATGTCAAACAGTTTATGTATTTGCATCACAGAGGATTTATGTAATTTTTGTCATTTTTTCTGAAAGTCATGAAAATTCCCTCCACAGTGTAATTTCCAGCACATTTTAAATTCTGTATAGTGTTCAGTAGATTTCCATAATGGAAATGCTATATTTTTTTAACACTTTGGAAATCAAATTCTTCTTTGGACTTTTTTGTCTTTCTAAGACTAATTTCATGGTTAACATTTTATGTTTCCTAAATACACACCATTAAATACAGTCTACACTGTTGGCTGAATTTGGCAAAATTAGCCTACAGCTTGGTGGAAATCACACTCAATAAATATAGTCTGTAAATAGGTGATTTTTACCTTGATTTCTCTCATATTTAATTTCAAGCATGCTCTTCATTAACACATTTGTCGACTTGCTCAACAAATACAGTTACTTCTGAAAATGTGTTAGAGGCACAATTGTGTTCATCATTGTGTGGATCATCACCAATGTGTTGGAAATGATCCCACCGCTATGGGACAGTTTTAGTCTCTGTGTTTATATCAAATCAAATCACTTTATTGTCACTCAACCATATACACAAGTGCAACAGTGGGTGAAAGTCTTGGGTGCAGTTCCAACATAGCAGTCATGACAGTGAAGAGATATCAGATTTACACAACACAATTTACTAAACGAATATACACATGATTACACACAACACAGTATACAAATAATAATATACAATGTACAGTATACAGTACACACAATATAGAATATACAGTATACAATAAAAAATAATATATATAAATATGCAGTGAGGTTGTATAATATTGACATTCAGGCTGTCGGTTGATAGGCAGTTAAACGTGATAATTTGTATTTTTATAATGGATTTTTATAGTTTAATATTGAAAAGTCTCATCTGGGACAAGACTAAAACAGTAAAGCCTATACATAAATGGTATTTTAAAAAGTACTACAAATATATGATGACATTGTTATGTAACTTTCATGCAGTATAACAAAAATAAAAAAGTTGAAATCTGGGACATAAAAGCGTACAGTATATCTACACTATATCATTACTGTGGGCTGTGGGCCTTTTTTATTTATTTTTTATTTTATTTTTTTTACATGTTTTTCAATCATATCGTCTTTGAAATTTTTTTTTTTTTTTTTTTTTTTTTTCATAAATTAGATTTTTCAATCAATATTCAATAAAAAGAAATTGTCTGATTGTCTTGTACTCTTGGACCAGATAAAGTACAATTTACCATGAGGGAGGCCATTAGCCTCCTTTCACCATACTGCAACAGGATTTTGGTGTGGAAAGAATTTTCACTTTAATTTATAACTATTGGGTTCCAGCTGGGTTCACACTTCCAAGGAATACAGGGTGGTAATCGGACCCTCAGCAGTGCTGGCATAAATCTAACAGCATTACAACTCAGCCTCCTAATCTGGGTTGGATTGCTCGGATTGGATTACATTAACAGATGTATAGGCTGACTAAGCAACAATCTGTCTGTTCCTCACCTGCCAAGAGGTTTATAGGTTCAATTAAGTTGCCGCAAACTAAATTACTGACTCTTTCTTCAACTAAGCAAACATGGCAGTGTTGTTGATGATGCATTTTACGCTGTGTAGCTACCATATGTTGACAAACTATCAGCAGATTCTAAGGAACTAATAAAACTGGATTACAGCACTATCAACAAGGATATAGCAATGTGGATTCTGTACCTTCACAAAGCTCAAAAACATGTATGCTCTGCTAACATAATATTTTCATGTTTATGTTCATCACCTGAATTATTTTCCCATTATGTTGCATGCTTTGCCAACATGTAATAATATGTAGTGTAAAACCATGCCAAACTCATAAAGCTGTCTAATGTTATCGACCTGACAAACAGCCATACTCAACCACTTGTATTACACTAATGGGTGTGGTTGAGAAATGTCTTGTTCCAAGTTCATTGGCACATGTGCAGCAAGTTTATAACCCTGACCTGCTGCCTCTCTGCACAAGGCCTCACACTTGTAACTCTGTAGAATCAATGCTAATCCAAGGGGATGGTTTTTTAAGTCATCGCAACCTCTGCACCTCTGCCAATAAGTCCCTTGATCCAGCTTTAGCCAAAGGTACATCATATTGAATTAACGGCAGTGGAACATACGGCCACCTGCTGGTACTTGCTTCCTTATATGGGACTGCACAATTGCCATGGTTACAGAGCCAGTAAGTGATCCAATTAAGGTAGAACACCACAGCTGTCCCACACAAGTGAGCATTACGAGATGTTAACACCTACAGCATATCAACAGGCTTCAGCAAACATCACGTCTCAAGTATTTATGTAATTTTGTCATTTACTCAAAGCAGTCTCATGACAAGTAAAATTATAAACAAGGTGGTGAAATCATTCGAAATTGAGTTGGCTCATGCCAAAGTTTATAATTGTACACCTATAGAGTAAAATAAACAACCCAATGAACAATGGTATGATGACTTTGACTAAGTTTAACCCCTAAACCAAACCTAAACCTAACCATGATTTTAATAGGAAAATAACTATTGTGCACCACTGAAGAAAGAAAACACCATATTTTGGAATAAGATGATGGAAGTGTGTTACAAGTTATTGACATACATCAGTCATTTGTATAGCATTATTAAATAGGCTATGGAGTGAGTAACCAAATTTGTTCACAGATGTTTCCTTTCTTAAAATAAAGTGTTGGATAGGAGGCTATCTAGAAATTCAATGTCTGTATTGTATCAATTAGGATGTCTGTTTATTGGTAGGTCTCTATGGAAATAAAAGTCATACCTTTTTGTACGAGCTTTACGATATCTTACGATTTCGATATCTCGTACAAATTATTACAACTTGTCATGGGAATAGCATTTGTTTTAATTTCCAGATGGAAACATTTTAGGGTAAAGTTCACCAAACAGTTGCGCCACAGTTTAATCAGGTGGCTAATGTGCTAAATTAAACCCCAACCCTAAACCTAACCATCAGTTGAGTAAAGATTTAATTTTAGAGCGAAAAATGTGACCTCTTCCTGGTTTCCATGGGTCCAGAACCTGTGTTTCTGAGGTTGCTAGTGTAACACGCTATCAGATTAAAAACAATTCTTATGGGGGATGGTGCTTGTCTGTAATTTGGCAGAATATGGTTGACTTCAGGTTACCGGAACATTCAGAAGCAAACCCTTGATTTACTGTGCAATCATGTAATGCAGGGACGTGCACAAGGGAGTGGCTCAGCGGCCAAAGCCACTGCCCCTTTGCCCACCTGGGCTGAGGTGCCTGTCTGGAGAAATAAATTATATTTGCAAATATTCACTTTGCAGAAGCTTTTTATCCACAGCGTCAAAGTGATTAAGATATGATGAATAGTAAAACACTCATGCATAATTTTTGTTATTGTTTGCTTATGTAAACATGTACATAAAGATATACAGTATATGGTAAAGAATAACAAAATGAGCCCATAAACTGTTGTTGAACTGAATATATGAAGCAAGCTGTTTTCTACAATTTACGGTGAACTAAATTATACATACATACTGTATATAAAGCCTATGTCAGTCCTATGCAGTTTATAAAAGTTATAATAATACTTAAGTAACCTTGGAATTTAACTGCATAATGTTAAATAACACAAGGCCTGCATACCTGGCATCAGATTATGCTGTGCATCTTGTATATGTTCAAATTGTGTGTTAGACACTGTTTATAGTACCACACTTTCATAAAAAAGAAGAGGAGACAGAAAGAGATAGAGCGTAGGGAGGCTGCTAAAGGGAGTGTTTTTTGTGTGTGTGTGTGTGTGTGTGTGCAAAGCTGGATTCAAAACACCAGCAAGCAAGCAGGTGAATCATGTGATGAAAATATATAGCAAAAGGCACAGTGAACACTGTGTCTCCAGGAAAGTATTTTTCCTCAAAATCATTCGCCATGGGAGGAAGTAATGTATAACTTTGTGTTTACAAGTAAAGCATATTTTAAGTAAAACAAAAATTAATATTAGTTTACAGATAAAAAAATAAAATAAAAATAAATTAAAAAAAAAGTTATTTCCATGAGTTGTGTATTTAGCATATTAATACAATATATATACAATACTATTACGATCACAAGGCACCAGATCAGAGAATGAGTGAAAGCAGGGGCATAGCAGTCATTTTAAAAGTGCGGTGGACACAGCTGTCAGTAGGTGGCTTGCACAGACCCTACAGTGCAGTATTAATATATTACAATATATATTAATATATAAGTATGATTGTGGCATGTGGGGGCATAGTCATGTGTCTGTCTGCGGGAGAGGGAGAGTGGTAAGGCTCGTCACCTGGTTTGTGATTACTCTTAACACCTGTCTCTCATTATAGTGATGGCGGAGGGAGACCTGATAAGGCACGCCAGAGCATCAGTGTGGGGTAGAGAGAGCGACACAAGAGTGTTGTTAACTCATGTACCTGAAAAGTCGACAGTGTTAAAGAATCTAAAGAGTGTGCAACAAGAAAAAATAAACACTGGACTTGAACCTGTTTCATTGTCTCCTGACTCCTCCATTGCCCACAAACTCAGAACTATCACAGTGGTGCTGAAAACCCGGCTTTTGAGGAGAACACCGTTATGGAGTCTTCACCGCTGGGCGAAGTTTCCAAGTCCCTCGCTAGCATCCAGCAAAACCAACACCAAGCTCTTATGGAGTTACACCTGGAGCTGGAACAATGGTTCCAAGTCCTGCTCCAGGCACAAGCAGAGGACTGGCAGGTGTTCTGGAACCTAATTGTCAGAGATCCCACCCCACCCGCGACCCTAATGAAGATGGGGCCAAATGATGATTCGGAGGCCTTCCTCGACTTGTTTTAGAAACCGCCGAGGTATGAAGGTGGCCTGCCAACCAGTGGGTGGCCCGCTTAGTGCCCTTACTCTCCAGGGAGGCACAGCTAGCAGCACAGCAACTCTCTGCCGCCTCCTGGACTACCAGCACTTGAAGAAAGTCATCCAGAAATGGGTTGGTCGTAGCCCTGAGCAGAGTCGCCAGCTTTTCAGATCGCTGAGCTTCGGGAGGCACGGCCGCCCATTTGCTTTTGCCCAACAGCTCCGGGATGCCTGCCGGAAATGGTGGCTGGTCGAGGGAACCAGTGGCGCCGTGGACATGGTAGATCTGGTGTTACTGGAACAGTTAGTCTCCCAGCTTCCCCGAGGAAGAGAGTTGGTCCGGTGCCACCGTCCGGCGTCGTTGGAAGAGGCCGTCCAGCTTACAGAGGACTACATGGCGGCGTTTCCAGGAGGCAGCAAAGCAGTGTTTTTCTCTTCTACTCTCTCTTCTCTCTCTCCTCTCTCTCTTCCCCCGTGTCTCATTCACAAATCTAAAGGTGATCGAGCCTTTTCTGTGGTTGCCCCCAAGTTATGGAATGATCTCCCTATTCACATCAGGTCCTCCCTTTCAACTGAGTTTTTTTAAATCAAAGTTGAAGTTGTATCTTTTTGAATTAGCTTTTAAGTCTGAGTAATGAATTAATTTTTAAGTGAGTGAAGAAATTTTCAAGTGTGTTGTAAAGGTATGTTTCTGATGTTCTGTTGTTTTCTAAACATTTAAAAAGTTCTATATAAATAAAGATGAATTGAGTTGAGTTGAGATAGAGTCGAGGCCGCGGGTTAATTCCCACCTCACCCATCCACTGAGTTAAAAAATATATTGAGGGTAATGTGTGTGGATGGGTCCTGTAAAGTGGTGTCACGGTGTGTGACGTGTGACGCAATGGCTGGAGAGGTGGTTCCGGGGCCGTTGACGTCTGCTTTATGTCATGATGATGCAGACGAGGGAATTCCCATACTCAGGGGCTTCCCTGAGGGGGATTTCCATCTGGAGCAGTTGCGTGACGAGTCCCTCAAGCACTTTGACCAGGTGAAAGTAATTGATGGTCAATAGCTCCAGCCTAATGTCATTCTCACATATCTGTACTTTTTTATTATTAAAGAGTTGTTGTATCAAGTGACTCAGGACACTCAGCCCAAAGAAAACTATTAGTACCAAAGAGCCGTTGGGAAACACTTTTCCAGGTGGCTCACTATAACACAATGGATGGCCACTTAGGTCATGAAAAGACTTTGAACCGTATAATGGCCCATTTCTTTTGGCCGGGCATTCATGGTGACGTACGCAAATGGTGTGCAGCGTGCCTTGAAAGTCAGTTGGTGAATCCACTGGCCACCCCAAAAGCATTGCACCCTCTGCCATTGATCAAGGTCCCCTTCGAGAGAATTGGCATGGATCTTGTCGGGCCATTAGAGCAGACTGCACGCAGCCATCACTTTGTATTAGTTCTAGTGGACTACGCAACATCACAGCACGTAGTGTTGCGGAGGCACTCTTCAAAATGATCTCCCGAGTGGGGATTCCATGGGGGTCGGCTGCGCGGCATGCTCAACGTCATACAGGAATCTTGGGAGGAAGGACTTTTGAATAGTAAGAACCAAATTCAATACGTTCTTTTTTTAATCGCCTTTTCTCCCAGTTTGGAATGCCTAATTCACACTACTTAGTAGGTCCTCGTGGTGGCGCGGTTACTCACCTCAATTCGGATGGCGGAGGACTTCTGATACAGTCAATGCGCGCATCTTATCATGTGGCTTGTTGTGCATGACACCACGGAGACGCCGCATGTGGAGGCTCATGCTACTCTCCGTGATCCACGCACAACTTACCACGCACCCCATTGAGAGCAAGAACCACTAATCGTGACCACAAGGAGGTTACCCCATTTGACTCTACCCTCCCTAGCAACCAGGCAAATTTGGTTACTTAGGAGACCTGGCTGGAGTCACTCTGCACACCCTGGATTCGAACTCGCGACTCCAGGGGTAGTAGTCAGTGTCAATACTCGCTGAGCTACCCAGGCCCCCAATTCAGTATGTTCTTGACCTTAGAGCAAAACCCAACAATTTGGGGCAGGTAACACAGGAGAATTTACTCCAAGTGCAAGAATGGCAACACCGACTGTAGGACAGGAGAACTCGACTGCATGAATTCGCACAGGGAGATAAAATGCTTGTATTGCTGCTCACTTCGAGCTCCAAATTACTCGCCAAATGGCAAGGACCCTTTGAGATGACACAACGAGTTGGAGATCTTGATTAGGAGTTTAGGCAAACAAAAAGGGGAGGGGCACGTCAAATCTACCACCTCAACCTCCTCAAACCAGTTTGGGCTGGAGGTGACTCACAAACCAAATTTGTTCACCCCGGTCCTCTGTGGAGACCACCTCTCACCGGTTGCCCGGTTGCAAGCGGAATTTACGGACGTGTTTTCACCCCTTCCCGGTCGCACGAACCTAGTAGAGCACCATATTGAGACCACCCCGGGGGTGGTGGTTCGTAGCCACCCCTATTGTCTTCTTGAACACAAGAAAAAGGTTCTTCAGGAAGAATTAGAGGTAATGCTTGAGATGGGCATAATACAAGAGTCACACAGCAATTGGGCCATCCCGGTAGTTCTGGTACCGAGGAGTGATAGCTCGGTCCGGTTCTGTGTTGACTACCGGAAAGTGAATGCAGTGTCCAAATTTGACACTTATCCAATGCCACGAATTGATGAGTAACTCAATCGGTTGGGTGCAGCTCAATTTTACTCGACACTGGACGTAACAATGGGTTATTGGCAGAGCCCTTTAACTCCAATTTACCGAGAAAAAGCTGCTTTTTCCACACTGTTCAGATTACACCAATTCATGATGCTTCCATTCGGTTTGTTCGGGGCTCCGGCCACATTTTAGTGCCTCATGGACAAGATCCTCAGACCGCATATGGCATATGCCACCACATATCTAGAAGATATTATCATTTATACTAATGACTGGCAGCTGCGTATGCAACATCTGATGGCTGTCCTGAGAGCGCTGCGACAGGCAGGACTCACGGCCAACCTGAAGAAATGCGCAACCAGGTGGGTGGAAGTTAGGTATCTGGGGTTCCACTTGGGTCACGGGCAGGTGCACAGCTTAACAAAACCACAGCGATCGTGACCTGCCCGACACCCAAGGCCAAAAAGGAGGTAAGGCAGTTTTGGGGGCTGGCCGGCTACTACCAGAGGTTTGTGCCTAGTTATTCTGATGTCACCAGCCCCCTGACTGACCTTACTAAAAAGGGGGCCCCCGATCCGGTCCAGTGGACAGAGTCATGCAGACAGGCTTTCCTGAAAGGAAAGTCCACACTTTGTGGGGGGTCACTTTTACATGCTCCTGACTTCTCTCTCCCCTTTATTTTGCAGACAGATGCATCTGACAGGGGGCTGGGGGCAGTGCTCTTGCAGGAGGTGGGAGGGGAGGAACGGCCGGTACTGTTTATTATTCGCAAGCTCTCCTTCAGGGAGAAAAAGTATAGTACTATCGAAAAGGAGTGTCTTGCGATTAAGTGGGCTGTTCTTACCCTCTGCTACAACCTGCTGGGGCGGGCCTTCACCCTCTGTTCCGATCACGCTCCTCTGCAATGTCTCCACCACATGAAGGATACTAACGTGTGGATCACCCGTTGGTATCTGGCTCTCCAGCGTTTTAAATTCGAGGTGATCCACAGACCGGGGGCGCAAATGGTTGTGGCTGTCTTTTTCTCCAGAAATGAGGAGGGGGGGGGGGGGAGGAGCAGGCAGGCCAGATGTTGCAGATGAGTCGGCAGTGGGGCTATGTGGCATGGGGGGGTGTGGTCATGTGCTTGTCTGCGGGAGAGGGAGAGTGGTAAGGCTCGACACCTGGGTTGTGATTACTCTAGCATCTGTCTCTCATTATAGTGATGGCGGAGGGAGACCTGATAAGGCATGCCAGAGCATCGGTGTGGGGGAGAGAGAGCGACACAAGTGTGGTGTGAACTGATGTACCTGAAAAGTTGGCAGTATTAAAGAATCTAAAGAGTATGCAACGAGACTGAAAAGTTGAATGTGTTAAAGAATCTAAAGAGTGTGCAATGAGAAAAAATAAACACTGGCCTTGAACCTGTTTCATTGTCTCCTGACTCTTCCATTGTCCACAAACTCAGAACTATCACAATGATATATATATTAATATATACGTATTATTTACTTTTAATATTGGTAGTATTTTAAAGATTCAAGTATTGCAAAATAATTGCACAATTTAGCAAAATTAGCTGCAAAAATAAAGGGCATCTTGTGGAGCACTTGCTTCTGTTTTAAACATGACAATAAAAGACTGAGCATAAGCGGGTCCTGAATAAATTATTTAATCATTACAATAATGACAATTGTGCTTGTGCATTGTGGGATTTAAATGTATCCAAGTGGCTTGAGTGTTTTGACTATGTTCAACAAAATTTGTTCAGATTCATTTAATGATTCACTGACCATTTCTGGTGATGCCAGAAGGTGGTGACAAATGAGTGTCTTGTCTGAAATTAGTTAGTCACTGAATCAACGATCAAAGGAAATTTTAATCCTTTAAAATTTGTATGTCTACAGACCTACAAAGAGACTTCAGTAGAGGTTTGTGAGCTGCTGAGCAATACTTTTATCAAAAGACAACAATAATACGTCTGTACGTTTTCATGTATAAAAAAGTGTGTCTACATATCTATTCACTTCAGTAAAATGCATGTGTTCTAAGAACACAGCATACCGTATCTATCTTTTTTCCTACAGTTTGTCAACTGCACACCAACATAGAGGTAAAACACTGGAGCGGATATTTAAAATAGTGTTACATATTTAACACAGATCTAGTAATCTGCCTAAATTGGCAGAAACAACCGATCAAACTATTACCTCACAAACATAATGTAAAAAGCATAACCTGATGAAGACTCATGCGCTGATATAAACTCCACTTACAATGTGTGCTTAAAAGAATACTGTCCTTTTTTTTCCTGCAGTGCATTTTACGTAATGCTGCCAATCAAGAATGATATGCCGATAAATATCTCTCATTTGTGTGTTCCTCATCTCTAGATTATTAATTTAAATCAACATCAGTGCTGATAAAAAAAAACATGGATGAATGAGCATTGTTGAAAGCAACTTTGTAGAAATGAACGGAGCCGCATTGATTAGACTCTGACTGACGGCATATTACGTAAAGGTTGTTTCGGCTCATGAAACTCATCTGTGGTTGGCTGGATGGTTGCTCAATCAGACCAAAGAAACAAAATGCAAAGAATACTGTATACAAATCCACCATTTGGACTCGGTATGGGTTTTGCTTGGAAAAGTGCAAGGGACGAAAATCACTTTTTTAAAGAGTTGCTACGCCCTTGAGTGAAAGTGTTCTGAGCATCAGGAGTCAGGTATAGGCTACCAATGAGAGGATTTTAGTGACTCACTATAAAGGGACATAATACTAAGAGTTTGATAAGGAGCAAGATAGACATAGGAATCTTAGAATGGAAAACGAGTTAAAGCAACAGCAACAACAACAGTAGTAGCATTAGCATGAAGCCTAATTATTAACAATATGACTATGAAAAGTTTGTTTATCATTCTCTGTAACTTTATGGAGTTACAAATGTCAAACATACATTTTGACACAATTTGTTTAAAATGTATTATTCTGCATAAATAATATTTTTTAGAAATATGTGTAACCCAAGTAATGTACTTAAACTAATTAACTTAATTGAAAGTCAGTAATCTGTGTCTATATACCTTTGGCCATATTGTGACATGAGTCAATTCTGATGCTGTTTGGCTGATTGAATTATGCACAGACCAAACAATATTTCCAAGCCTGTAACTGTATGCTGGGCAATAACTGTACCAGCATGTCTCGTGCATTGTACAACCCCAGCAATCCCACCCCAAATCTCTAATCTGCCAGCTATAAACCCTTTTTCTCTGGAGACAGAGTCTTTAAAGTTGTTTATGATCCGTGGTTTACACTGGTGCCAGGCATGATAGGGATGGGGAGGTCTTCACACAAATCAAGCTGAACACTTCTGACTTCTTTTCAGATCATATAAACCAAAACATATCTGACATTCTGTTGTCCAAAGTGTTATAAAATGAAAGCAATGCAATAAACACTTCAGCAAGATTCATTTTGTTAAAATGATGGTGAGACAATGTGCCAACACTCAAAGTGAGTAAAAACTGTTGTTTCATTTGGGGATTCTCCCAGGGGAACATTTTATTGCTTGGAGGTAGCTCCAGGGACTTAATTGAGTTCCCAGTTAGGTGTAAGTTTCAACTGTCTGAAATGTTTCTCCAAAATTCCTTAGGAGAAATAAATAGACACAAATGAACTTGTTGGCATTCAGTGAGAGTAAAGACTGTGGATGGTATGGGAAATGTTTGTGTTCATATTGAAATCTCTGACTTTGTGCACTAGAAAGATCTGTGCACAGTTTGACACATTATTGAGATTTCTTATGAATTCTCAAGGAGACATGTGAGAAAATTGGGGTCCCAAGGGAAACATTAGACTTAAGCAAGTAAGTCTCCATTTGCTCTTCATTTAATCTCATTGCTGTCTACAAGAAACAGTTGAGATATGTAATTTTTTTTCTCCCGTATGGGCTCTGCTATGTTGCTTAAGAGAGAAAATGTCATTATGGTTTCATTTTGGAATCCAGCAGGACCTCATTTTCAAGGAAATCCAAGAAGACATATTCTAGGCAGTGACAATGCTGCTGTTGTCATACGTTTTCTTCTTTCATTACATGATGTGAATGAAGAATGCTGTTCTTACTGTCTTATTCCTCATTTCTTAGCGTTTGTGGGCAACAGCTTGACCAGACATCTTTTTGCTGAAAGACCCTGTGGCAGACTCTGCCATCCCTACCAAGGAGGAAGCGGGAACCGGAGTGAACAATCAACAGAACTTTAATTTCAAACTCAAATTTAAACAGTGCAATGAAACATAGACGCACACACACAGACACGTGCATCTCTCTCTATCTACTCAGCTGGCGTCTCCGGCTTGTCCTTATTCCCCTCCCGGCTGATTAGGACGATTCAGGGCCAGGCATGCATCCTCACGGCCTGGCCACGCCCTCCTCCTCATCACAGACCCGTAAGAGCAGCTAATAAGAAATGGATGATATTTATTTGGCTGGGCTCCAGCAAAGATCCTATTAAAATATCTCATGAAGTGCCTCAGATGTTGACAGATGCTGACAGAGTGCAGACTAGACCTTTCTTCAAATCACACTTGTGTTTTGTATCTGTTGGGTTAGGTTGTTCTGCCTGCAATACTATGCACACCCCTCCTCTCTGGGAACACCCTGCCCTAGCCCTCCCAACATGTGGTATTGCTTAAAGCAGTAATTTCTGCTTTATTACTGGGAACATGCCCCAGTAGCTTAAGAGAGGCTTTGGTCTTATAAAATAGCATACTGTACATCACTAAAAATACCAAGTTAAATACCTGCAATACATACAGTGTGTATAAGTGAAATATGCCTTTTATTTTTTTTTTTTTTTTTTTTTTTTTTGTGGTAATAAATACCACCCCTATTTTATGACTGCAAAAGCTGCATACATAACATATGTATAGCAGAACTACATGTATTGGGTTCTTCTCATACATACTGTATAAATGAGGGTTAGTGTTGTTGTAACGAAGCTCAGCAGGCAATGACAGGCAGACGAAGATGAAATGAGAAACCCCAAGTGCAGTTTACTTCCAATCGTGATAACCAGAAACCCTAACTCGAGGGTGGTGCTGTGGAAGGTGGAGCCGTGGGAGTCTCGAGGCTAAGAGTCTTGGATAACTGGGAAACGACCTTCATGGTCGTGAGCATGGGCAAAGACTCTGGAATGACCTCCATGGTCATGTACACTGGCAGAGACTCTGGAACGACCTCCGTGGTCGTAAACATGGGCAGAGACTGGGAAAATGATGTCCTTTTTCTTCTCCTTTTTACGGGGTTACGGGGACGGTCGAGGCTACAGGCATTGGCTCAGGGACGGTCGAGGCAACAGGCATTGGCTCAGGGACGGTCGAGGCTACAGGCACTGGCTCTGGGACGGTCGAGGCTACAGGCACTGGCTCTGGGACGGTCGAGGCTACAGGCACTGGCTCTGGGACGGTCGAGGCTACAGGCACTGGCTCTGGCTCATTAACCGTGGCAGGCTTGGGCGCTGGCTCGTTAACTGTGGCAGGCATGGGCGCTGGCTCGTTAACTGTGGCAGGCATGGGCGCTGGCTCGTTAACCGTGGCAGGCATGGGCGCTGGCTCGTTAACCGTGGCAGGCTTGGGCGCTGGCTCGTTAACTGTGGCAGGCATGGGCGCTGGCTCGTTAACTGTCTCCCCTACAGTGAACGGTGAACCACCCATCAGTAGGGCAAGGTCAATATACCGAGAAAGGCCATCGGCACACTGACCTTCAGGCATCAGAGAGGAAACTGGCTCATTCAGCCCAAAACGGAAACAGTCCTTGAGGGCCACCTCATTAAAATCCATCCTGCAGGCCAGAGCGCAGAATTCCTCCACATAATCCTCCAGGGGACGACTCCCCTGGCATAGACGAAGGAGCTGAACTGCTGGGTTCATCTTGTGTCAGTCAGGTATTCTGTAACAAAGCTCAGCAGGCAATGACAGGCAGACGAAGATGATGATGAAGTGAGAAACCCAAGTGCAGTTTATTTCCAATTGTGATAACCAGAAACCCTAACTATAAGCATGAACGACTTGACTTGACATGACTTGACATGACTTGACATGACATGGAAACAATATTACATTAACAATACCTGACAAATGACAATGGCAAACATGAGGGCTTAAATACAAGTACATGGGTAACAGGTAAACAAGACAACCTATCACAAGACTAAAATATAAACAAGTTAACAAGACTAAATGACTTTAACCAATGAAAAGACAAGACTAATAACAGAGTAATCAAACAATGAACCAATGAAAACAAGACAAATGAATAGGGGAAACACATGACAAGATCACATGAGAGAACAGGAATTCACATGACATGACACCACATGACATGAACAGGAACTAAACTTTAAAATAGAAGACATGAAAAAAAGAACAAAACACATAAACATGACAGTAGTATTGTAATTAAATTATTATTTATATTTTATTTTCAATTTGTTTAATTTAGTTTCAATTTTGTTATTTTTCACTCTACAGTTGTTAATTTGGGGGAGGGGAGGGGGGTTCAGTGTTTTCTATTTTCAGTTTTGTTTTAATAACTTTTCATTGAAGTATTTTAGTTTTTATTTTAGTTTTAGAATTTTTTGGCAGCCAAAGTTAGTGCATTAACTGGTATCATTTAAATGTGCATGTAATTTCTTTTTGCTATCTAGTGGCATTTTCATGCTTATTGAAGGCAGGCAATATGGTTTCAAGTTTTATAATATACTATATATCGAAAACTAAATCTACATTGTAAAGTTAAATTTTAGGTCATTTTTGTTTTATTTTAGTTTGTTTTGGTCATGAAAATTTGTTTTAGTTTATTTTCAGCTTTTCCACTTTTGCAAGCTTTTATATTTATTTCAGTTATTGAGATGTTGTCATTTAGTTTTTGTTTTACTTTTCGTTTATGATAATAACACTGATATAGATTCCAGTTGGGTGCACCTGATCCACAAAAACGATTAATGTGACCCTGCAACAGCAAATATATCCTCATAATCATTGTAAAATTCCCTGAACATGTTCAAGGGGCTTAGCAAGGGTTCGTGGGAATAATACTTTTTTGGATAGACAGTCATCAGTTCCTGGAGGATTAAAGGAAGCGTCTCAGGAGGAAGAAAGCCCCTGTGGTTTCTTGGTATTACGCTAGTTCAAGAAGAGCAAATGCAGTGATTCATTTGCCATTCCTCGCCTTCTTGAAACAACACCACATTGCCCTGAAGTTTCTCAATTACGCCAATGTAATTGTATTTCCTGCATTTGGTTGCAAAATGCACTATGAAATAAACAGTCTGATTTCTCTTAGTTTTGTGGCAAGACAGCTTCTGTACAATGTTAAAAATAATATCAGTTAAGAAGTACTACATTAAAATACTATTTTGTATGATATACAGTAGGTTTACAATCCGAGTATATATTGAGCTGTTGAGTTGAATTTGCAGTGATTTACAGGCTTTTATTAGTTTGCAAAACACCTATATGGATCATGGCTGCATTTATTCCATATCATCTGCATACATTTGCTTTGGCAAAATGAGTCAGATACTGTATGAATAGTGGGGAATGGAAGGTGATACACATGTCATTCAAAATGAAACATCTTGCGAGTTGAAACTTTTCTCTGTGCCTCTCTTAACTGTGTACGCCAGTATATGAAGCACAGTCAGCGTTATCTGGCTAATGTATATCAGACCAGCATTCTTGTGTTAACAAAGTGGTTCGAACGGACAGCTGCTCACCACCCCTGATAGCACACGTACATCACCCACACGTCTATTTGCTGTGTGTGTATACATCTGGAAGACGTATTTTTTAGGTTGTTTGCTCATCTGCAATATGTCTATAAGATGTTTCCTCTCAGATGTCAGTAAGACATTCAGCAGATGTCTTTGAAATATTTATGATTTTGAATGTTTGTAAATCTGATCTTTTTAAGATGTTTAGTAGATATTAATTGGAATGTGTTGCTATCCAGATTAAAAGATCAAAAAGAGAAATCTCGGAGATGAACAGTACGTGTGCTTTCTGGGACATGTCAATTTTTAAATTCAGATATTTAATGAGCTTTCTTTATGAGTTTAGATACCTAAAATGAACAAACATCATTTGCAAGAATTTGCATCATATCTTTTATTTTTTTTTTTATTTTTTTTTTTTTGTGAAAGCAGTGCTCTAATGTGTCTGTTACTACTAGGGCTATATTTGGGGGAAAAGGAGCAGCATA
Source organism: Myxocyprinus asiaticus (assembly GCF_019703515.2). Lineage (NCBI taxonomy): Eukaryota > Metazoa > Chordata > Actinopteri > Cypriniformes > Catostomidae > Myxocyprinus > Myxocyprinus asiaticus. Next base: position 16,942,292 of record NC_059391.1, read on the forward strand.
TACTGCCACTGCTGTAGATGTCACTGTTTACCTCAGTGTTTAGTGTTACCAAATCTGTCACACTGCTGACAGAGAAACGCCAGACAAGTATGATATGAACATTAATTTGAATAGCTATAAGCAAATATGTGTTTGTGTGTAACGAATAGGCAATGCCAGCAATTCATTCATATTAATATATAGCTACATGTTTGCACTCAATTTTGATCAACTGTATGTTTGCATTAATTAGTTTCCAAATGGTCAAAATCCAAAATCGATGGTTTTCTTTGAAGTTAGGCTGTTTAGAAACGTGGTTTGTAGATTAATAATTTCCTCCACCGCACACCCACAACTGAGCATTTTTACAACGATGCCACGTTGCCAGCAATCGCTAACCAGCAACGGCCATATGCCACCAAGCGAAAACAGTCCCGTGCCAATGACTTTTCCACTACAAAATTTCTTACGAACTATTTACAAACGTGCCAAGCCACAAACAAGAAACTCAATCCTTTGAAAATTAGCAGGGAAACAAATCCATCAAATGCATCTCGCTTGGACGTTGAGATGATGATTGTGAAATGGATGCAGTGAGACCCGGGGCAGCAGGCGATCGAGAGAAGCGGGGTGGGCGGGAGTGAGCTGAAGTCACGATAAAAAGGCTTTGCTGTTGAAAAAACTCGATTCTTTCTGCTGCCTTCCGTTCCACCACCGTGCGTTATGAAGCGTCTACCTGGATACTTACCATCTTTACGCAAATTTAGGTGACTTTCTTCCCCCTCCTCCCCCACCCACCACCGACTTGGATTCTACTTTATGATGATTTTGGATATGTACCATCGGGATGAAGAGAACCCTTTCCCTGTCCGCCGAAGTAAGATAAAATATGGTTTCGCGCACACTGAAGTTACTCCTCTCGTTCCATATGAAGAAGACAAACGTAAGTAAACGGCTTTTGCATGGACGCGATTCATTTAGTGTGTATGCGATTTGCGTTTGTTTTTCGTTGTTGCAACGCTATGCTCTCTGCAGATAATACTAGACTAACTGTACAATATTCACGTTTTTTATATATTAATAGACGATGGACTGAACAACTTATTTGCAGCATTCTTTCAGACTTTGTTCGATTACCCCGCGAGTTTTTAAGAATTTTTCAGACGCCAAATACGCAAGTCGGCGCACAATTGTGCGCACTCACTAATTAGTAGGTTACATTACCATTTTAGACATTTAAAATTGACTACATAATTATTTTTCAAAAATAACGCTAATCGATTAAGTACCATCAAAACCTCTTTGATCTTTTCATATTTTCCTTGATATCGTCCGACTCTGGTCTTGCTGAAGCAATTGCAAATTCGATACATCTAGCGGTGAGACATTAATGATTTGATTTAATCAAATGTTCGCCAACTAATCAACACAAGCAAACGTAATAACTTCCATTGACGCATAACATCTCTGTACGACGATATTTGTGGAGAATCTGACAAATAATTCATTCACAATCAATGCAAGAATGGCTTAGATACGAGTAAAATTTCACTGATATCACCGCGCGACCTTTGAACTTGTATGCAGGCAATTAAGGTATAGATGCAGGTTGCTGACAGATGCATTGGCTATATTTTGTGAGGAGAGTTTTCCTAGATTTGGTATGCTCTCTGTCTTATACATGCGGTACAACTGGAGATAAGCCATTGGAAAAGGGGTTTCATTTCAGTAACTGCTGGGAAATATTTACTCGCGCAAATGAAATGCAAAGGACGCATAGCCTATACAACAGCATCAGTGAGCGCGTCCCCTCCTTGCCTTTAAGTGAACTATAGGTGAGCCATTGCGCTTGTGCGCCATGCTTTTAAATATGGTATTGTACACTTGACAGGGTTAAAGGAAGATTTTGATCATTCCTTGGTCCACCTGAAGAACATTTGATAGCAAGAAGGCTTTAAATGCATGTGTAAAAACGGAAGTTGTTCACCTTGAACCCTCTTTGCTCTGCAGGAAATTTGTCTCATCTTGCGGGTGAGAAAAATTTCTTTTAGGGTCATACATTTCCATGAGCTTTTTTGATCAACATTAAGATTTTAGGTAAAAAGTTAAATGAATGCGTAAGAGAAAGTGTATATTTTAGGTGCTGTGACTGGTCACCATTTTCAATCACCTTTTTCCCATCACTGTATGATTTTAAATGGACTTGCAGTGTGACAAATTCATTTAGAAAGGTGCACATAATCCATGTAGTCTCTCAATTAATCTGAGGTTATGAATGCCGCATGCCTAGTAATTATAAAAGAAATACCGGAATGCTGTTTAAATTTTAGTGTAGCATGTCACACTGCAGGACATTAACTTTCAATGTCAGCTTTTCAAAGGAATTTAATGTGAACTAACCCATGTAATGATTTTGGGTTTTACTCACAAGATTCGTTTGAAAAGAGTTCATGCATTACCAGAGTCCTTAAGTGTTTTTGACCTCATTTTTTAGATTGTTTTAAGGCTTAGATTTAATCTTTGTAGTCTGACCTGTAGCTTCTTTATAGCTCTAAGAAGTTCCACAAAATTCAATTTAGTATTTCCAGAGTTTTGAATTTGACTGAATATACAGTATATGCTGCAGAGTAACAGTTTCAAAACCAAACTTCTTGCTAATGCATTATATACCATTGACTAGGACACCCCTGCCACCATATCAGAAATCTCCTTGCTTTTGCGATGCATTATCACTTGTAACCTTACATGAAGCATGGTTAATCATTGGCATACATAAGTAGAGGAAAGCTATGTTTACTCTCAGCTTTGATTTCTGATTAAGAATGAGTCATTTAATTTTGTGGTTAATCTATTGAAGGTAATTTGATGCATGAGCTTTATATTCACTGGACTCAGTAGCACAGCTTGATTTCATTGTACAGTATTCTGTTGCTGCTGTAAGTGAAACAAACCTAATATGTAAAAAAAAAAAAAAAAAAAAAAAACTCATTGAATTCAATGTACAGTCTTTGTTGCTGTTATCTGTCACATTTATTTGCTTCTTTTCTAAAACTGAGGCTCAATTATGTGAAATATCTTGCATGAAAGCAAACACCTATCGGACGTCAAGCCCAAAGGCAGAAATAAGTTACTGACAGATTGCAATGTGACTATGAGGAAGTATACTACGGATAAAAAAAAATAAAAAAAACTCAAGCCAAACTCCAAGTAGATGCAACATCGGCAATCTGTAATACACTAATTGCTCTTCATGAGTAACTAATCCCAGATTTATTTTTTTGGTATGTTCTTGCATTACAAATGCATGCCCACATAAAGGATGAGCTGACCAAAGTGTCTTCCAGGAAGATTCCTTTGGAGAAGAGTGCAGTGCAAATTTGATAAACGTGCCGTTATCCCCTTGTAGATATCATTCATGTGCATAGAGTGTATAATCCAAACAAATGTGATTGACACAGTTAATCACTATTAGACTTTGATAAGTCAAGGCAAAGTAATATTTATACAGAATTAGCACCTCAACTGTGAAGCTACTACTAATAGTTAACTATTCCTGATGTAGGTATCATATAGACAGACTGATCTCACAGTGAATTTGGGTACAGTAGGCTGACTTTTCTTGAGCTAAACTCTGTCTGTGCTGGTATTTGAGAGCTCCTTGGTCTGTGCTTACCGAAATTCAAAGCACTGACCCTAGTGGCCGAAGCGGGAAGTGTTTTTGAAGGTATGGGCACATGTGAGCTCCAGTTTCCAGGTGAATTGCCTGCAAAGGGTGCTAAATGCAAATAAGTTGTTCTTTTTAGCTGTTTTTTTAAGGATGTAATACAGTGAAGAGGAATGTATATTTGATAAACTCTACCCCCAACCCTAAACCTAACCATCAGTGGAGTGAAAATGTCAGTAGGTGGCGACCCAACACTTACAGTGCAGTATTAATATATTACAGTATATATTAATATAAAAGTATTATATTAATATATAAGTACTTGTATTTGTAGTATTTTAAAGATTCAAGTATTGCAAATTAATTGTTAAATTTTGCTAAATTAGCTGCAAAAATAAAGTGCATCTTGTGGAACACTTGCTTCTGTTTCACACATGACTGTAAAAGACTGAGCACAAACTGGTCCTGAATAAATGATTTAATCAATTACAATAATGACAATTGTGCATTTGCACGATTGTATTTTTTACTCTGTGTTTGTGCATTGTGGGATTTAAAGTTATCCAAGTGGCTCGAGTGTTTTGACTGCGTTTACCAAAATTCGTTCAGATCCATTTAATGATTTGTTCAGTGACCATTTCTGGTGATGCCAGAAGGTGGTGACAAATTAGTGTCTTGTGTGAAATGAGTTAGTCACTGAATCAACAACGATCAAAATAATTTTTTAATCCTTTAAAATTTGTATGTCTACAGACCTAGTAGAGGTTCTAAGCATTATAAGAACAAAGAAATCTATTCCTACAGTTTGTGAGCTGCTGAGCATGAATTTTATCAAAAGATAACAATAATAGTCTTATAATAATTATGAGTTTTAATAATGTTTATACATTTTCATGAATAAAAAGCATGTTTACATATCTATTTACTTCAGCAAAATGCATGTGTTCTAAGAACACAGCAGATCTATCTTTTTTCCTACAGTTTGCTTTTTTTTACATAAACATAGAGGTAAAAAAAATTGCTGATATATAAAAAAAATAGCTTTACATATTTAACACAGATCTAGTAATCTGCTTAAATTGGCAAAAAGAACCGAACAAACTCTTACCTCACAAATATAATGTAAAAATAATAACTTAATGAAGACACAGACTCTGACATAAACTCCACTTGCAATGTGTGCTGAAAAGAAGTATTGTACTTTGTTTTGTTTTTCTGCAAAACAATTACATTTCATGTAATGCTGCCAATCAAGAACAATATGCTGATAAAAAAACTATTGTTTGTGTGTTCCTCATCTCTAGATTATTAATTAAGATCAACATCAATGCCGATAAAAAAACATGGATAAATGAGCATTGTTGAAAGCAACTTTGTAGAAATTAACGGAGCCGTGTTGATTAGACTGACTGATGGTCTATTACGTAAGGGTTGTTTTGGCTCATGAAACTCACCTGTGATTGGATGGATGGTTGCTCAATCAGCCCAAATTAACAAAATGCAAAGAATACTGTATACAAATCCCCCATTTGGAAAAGTGCAGCTGAAAATTAAACCTTTGAATTACTCTCATCACTGATTATGCAAAAGCGAACACTTCCTGGTTTCAATGCAGGATGAGAACTCGGGTCTCTCACACAGCTGATGCAATGCGCTTCCGCAAAGGAGAAGGTAAACATGCTTAAAACGATGCAAAAGTTCCTGATATGAGATGCCGCTTTTTAGTAACCTGGCATAATGGGGCCAGTGTCTGGGTACTGGAACATCCATACAACATTCTGACTTCCTGTTTGATCATGTTGCTATGATACAGTACCATTCTGTAAGTAAAAATTGCATTCAGAATCCCCATAAAGAATCAGACTTTTAATGACAACACCTTTCAAGACAGACAGAGTTCTGAGGTTGGTTCATCCAAAACTCAAAATTCTGTCAACATTGCCTCACCCTCATGTTGTTGCAAAGCCATATGACTTTATTTCTTTCTTGGAACACAAAATATGTTAGGCAGACTATAAACAATAAATATGCAACAAAAGTAAATTGTCTGATACTTGCATTCTGCCTAACACCTTCTTTTGTGTTACATAGATGAAAGTCATTCATACAGGTTTGGGTGAGGTTTCACAACATGAGGGTAAGGAAATTATGAAGGAATTATAATTTTTGGGTGAATGATCTCTTAAAGGATGTATATGCTTCTATAGAAGCTATAAGTAAATGTGATTGCAAAGTCAATTAAAAAAAAGTAGTGCTTAATTGATGAATTACTGAAGTACTACACTACCCACAATCCTCAAGCAAGATTTACCAATCAGAGAAGGTGTCATGGAAATCTTGTGGCAGAAAGGTTCTGCTCCCTAGGTTAGCTACCTTCCTAACATTAGTTAATGTGTTTTGTAATATGAAAAATAATTGCAAGACACAAGAACCACAATGCTTATGATATGGGTAATTTATTCATTCCCTCATAGTACACAGTTTTGTACCTTTGTCCTGTATCCTACATTTTTAAATGCTCAATCAAATGTTATTCAGTGTGAATTTTGGATCTTGGAGTTTGCTGGTTTGGTTCAAGGCTTAGAACTATTAACAGAAGATTTTTTTTAAAGGAATAGTGAAAAAACATAAGTTTGGAAACACTGGAAAACATGGGTGGTTTTTGTTGCAGTCTATTGCCCTTGGTTAGGACTGGGCCATTCTTCATAACAGGAGGGACATCTTTGAATGGTGGAAGATATTTGATGAAACCAAGTTATCTTGATATTTTCGGAAAACCTTTCCCATGTTTTTGGGAATAATTTAAACATTGAATATTAGGCATGCAATTTTAAAGTATTTTCAGCTTTTATGCTGAATATGTAAAGCAGTTGTTATGCACAAGAAAGTTTATGATCTGTCAATCTAATTTTAATGTACCAGAAGGTTTAACTTGTACTAAACTTTAAAAAAATAAATAAAGACTGATTTTTTTTTTCATACTGTGAAGAGCAATAAACATTTAAAGGTCACTATGCACTAACTAATCATTCATAATTTAGCAAACCTTATAGAGTGTGAATTGAAATAATTCTGTAAATTCCTTGGTGTGAAATTTTGAATAAACATTTGTCTTTTGGGCTGATCCAGACCCACATTCAGCGCTATTAAATAATATAAATGAATATCATCAGCACTGTTGCACACTCATTCTATTAAGCCTGTGCCCCTCTTCACCTTTTTATGTGCCATATCCCTTACTCTATGTCCTTACATGGCTTTAATATTGGCTACATAGCCAGTTTTTCACACACAGAATAATCCTATTCCAAATAAAATGATTTTCAATATTGAATGTCCATTTAAAATAAAAGGTAACTCCATCCGTGTTTGGTAACAGTTTAAATGTGTAATGGATTCTCTCTTAAGTGGATTGAACCCAATGATAGAAATGAAATCACTGCACCAGCAAAAAAAGTATTTGCTTTTATTGGAGCACTCTTTACAGTGAACATGTCAATAAAATTAAATCTTTCTTTTATAGTACTAATGGATAATATGATCCTGACTAATTTCCTATTATTTAAAAATTATGTGTTCCATATCTCGTCATGGTTACTGGTGTAATCTCCATTCCCTGTTGGAGGGAACGAGACATTGGTGTCGATGTAGTGACACTAGGGGTCACTCTTGGGAGCCCGAGACACCTCTGGTCTTTGATAAAAGGCCAATGAAAATTGGCGAGTGGTATTTGCATGCCACTCCCCCGGACATACGGGTATAAAAGGAGCTGGTATGCAACCACTAATTCAGGTTTTACGCTGAGGAGCCGATATAAGGTCCGGCCATTTCAGCGGGTAGTTCAGCGTTGTGGCAGGAGGGACCAACGTCTCGTTCCCTCCATCAGGGAACTGAGGTTACACCAGTAACCATGACGTTCCCTATCTGTCACTCACTCGACGTTGGTGTCGATGTAGTGACACTAGGGGTCCCTATACAAAACGCCACAAGGCTAAACGGTGTTAAGTGAACTGGCGGTGTGCGGTGGGCAGACTTGCTGTGTGCCTCATAGCCAGCACACCAGGTCGACACATAACCTCCCCCAACACAGTTATGGGTGTCGAACGGCCCTTTTTGGGGACAAGTCGACCACCCAAAGATAGAGACAGGCTTAACCCAGTCGTGGCCTCTTTTCCCCTTCTCTTTTTCCACTCCCTAATAAAGAAGGGGGATTATCCGACTGGGCCGCCAGGTCTAGTCGGGGGGTGTCCCTCCCAAGGGGAGGACACCGCGGAGACCACACCTCGCCCCAAGAGAGGGGGGGTTATTTAAGTGGAAGAATACATCGCATGGTCTTTCCAACCATGTGGAGAGCCTTCAAGGTAGATCCTGTCCAATGGGGGAGGAGTTACTACAACATGGAGACTGGGGCAGAGGGGCTCTGCCCAAGGAAGACGCAGTTTGCCAACAGGGAAATGAATTAGCGGAAGATATAGATCACATGGGGTTAGCCTTACAGGGGACCACCTACCCCAGAACCGGGCTCTTAGTTAGCGCGTGTACTGGGCTGGCAGCGAGTCTCTCCGAAAACTCGACTGCCACAGGGCTCGGAGGAAGTCAACCAGGGAACAACTTTTGTGAACACTACTGGGAATTAACAGCGCACGTCTTCAGCTCAAAAGGAGGTGGAAGGCGCTATGTGCAAGCGATACACCCGGCCGGCTATCCCGGACTTATCCGCTTGTGTTGCGTGCCACTACCTGGGACGAAACCGGTTCCACCCGGAGGTTGTAGAACCTTGCAAAGGTGTTGGGTGTAGCAAATGTCTGTTAGAGAGGCACCTCTGGCCAGGGCCCAAGAAGCCGCTACACCACGGGTAGAATGGGCTCGTAGCCCTACTTGGAGCGGCATGTTTTGGGCGAGATATGCCATAGTTATGGCGTCAATGAGCCAGTGGGCGATCCTCTGCTTGGAGACAGTGCTTCCTTTCCGCTGTGCACCAAAGCAGACAAAGAGCTGCTCAGAGACTCTAAAGTTCTGCGTGCGATCCAAATAGATGCGTAAAGCGCGCACCGGACACAGCAACGACAGGGCTGGGTCTGCCTCCTCCTGGGGCAGCGCTTACAGGTTCACCACCTGGTCCCTAAAAGGAGTGGTGGGAACCTTGGGCACATAGCCCGGTCGGGGTCTCAGGATCACGTGAGAATAGCACTGATCTGACTGCGCATCTCTGGGGGTCTTCCCGACAGGAAGAACACCACTTAGCGAACAGACGCCGCTTAAAAGCATACAGGCGCCTCATAGAGTGAATGTGTCTACCATCGCAGGTGGGAGACAGCTTAGGTCTTCCGCGTCCCGTCCGGGGGCCAGACATGGAGATTCCAGAGGTCTGGGTGCGGGTGCCGGATGGTGCCCCTTCCCTGAGAAAGAAGGTCCTTCCTCAGGGGAATTTGCCCGGGGGGAGCTGTCGCGAGGAGCGTGAGAGGCCGGCGGCTGCGTGCCCATTGCAAACAGCGCCCTAGCCCGTTTTGGAGGCGCCTGTCATGACCACGACGCGCCTGGAGACCAGTTCTAGGGGAACACCTGCTCGTAGAAACGAGAGGTCGGTCCAAGGGCTGAAAAGACGGTGACAGCTCGACGTAATGGCCACGCGGTGTCCCGTGGCGCCATGCCCGTCTCGGGACTTGAGTCTGGAGCCAGTGCTGAAGCGGCCTCATATGCATCAACCCGAGCGGGGTGGCCACCGCTGAGGATGCCATATGCCCCAGGAGCCTCTGAAAAAGTTTCAGTGGAACCGCTGTTTTCTGTTTGAACGCCTTCAAACAGGCCAGCACCGACTGGGCGAGATCATTCGTAAGGCGCGCCGTCAAGGAGACTGAGTCCAACTCCAAACCGAGAAAAGAGATGCTCTGAACCGGGAGGAGCTTGCTCTTTTCTCAGTCGACCCGAAGCCCTAGTCGGCTGAGGTGTGAGAGCACCAGGTCCCTGTGTGCGCACAACATGTCTCGAGAGTGAGCTAAGATAGTTGAGAATGCGAATGCCCACCTCCCTTAACGGGGCAAGGGCAGCCTCTGCGATCTTCGTAAAGACACAAGGAGACAGGGACAGGCCGAAAGGGAGGACTTTGTACTGATACGCCTGACCCTCGAACGCAAACCGCAGGAAGGGTCTGTGTTGAGGAAGGATCGAGACATGAAAGTACGCATCCTTCAGGTCTACCGCTGTGAACCAATCTTGATGCCGGACGCTCGCTAGAATGCATCTTTGCGTCAGCATCTTGAACGGGAGTCTGTGTAAAGCCCGGTTCAGTACTCGCAGGTCCAAGATTGGCCGCAATCTACCGCCTTTTTTCGGTACAATGAAGTAGGGGCTGTAAAACCCTTTCTTCATCTCAGCTGGAGGGACAGGTTCTATCGCGTCCTTCCGTAGGAGGGTAGTGATCTCCGCGCAAGGTAGCAGCATTTTCGTCTTTCACCTAGGTGAAGTGGACACCGCTGAACCTGGGCGGATGCCCGGCAAAGTGAATCGCGCAGCCGAGTCGGACGGTCCGGACGGTCTGGACCAGCCCTCGTGACGGATTGGAAGGCGCAAGCCATGCGTCCAAGTTCTGCGCAAGGGGGATCAAAGGGACAACGTCATCGGATGTACCGGCAGGTGGGGCCTCGCGGCGGGGTGGATCTGGAGGTGCCACACCACGTCGTGGCCGTGCTGAGTCCGAGGACATCGAAGCACTTACCTGGCTCCTTGTGACCACCCCTGGAACAGCCTGGGACAGGGAGGAAGAGGCCTGTCCTCGTGACCTGTGGAGACTGTCACATCTGGGGCAGATTTGTGCCACAGCTGGGCGCTCAGGGCAGGAGACCGCCGCTGGAGCGCCAACCTGCCAATGGAGTGGTGGACGGTGGTCGTGATGCCAGCCTTACACACCGGATACGTGACCCAGGGAACAAGGAAACCACTCTTGCTGAGCTCTTGAGTACTGCAGCCACTTGGGCATGCAGCGCAATTAAATGCAAAAGGTAACAAAAAGATGAAGATCTGCTTACCAGCTCCAGAGCAGCGGGGCTCTTTGAAGCCTTTCACGGGTTCTGGGCGGCCGCGAGACGGGTGGCGTCTGCTTCCTGCGGCAGAGCCGATGCAGTCACCGCAGGGGGATGCCCTTGGCGATGAGTAGATGGAGTGCGGGATCTTGAGCCGCGCCGGGGCAGGATATGCCGGCTAGCATCCATCTACTGCTCTACTATCGAGAACTGCTGGGCAAAGTCCTCGACGGTGTCGCCGAATAGGCCCGCCTGGGAAATGGGGGCAGCAAGGAATCGTGTCTTGTCGGCCTCAGCCATCTCGACCAGGTTGAGCCAAAGGTGGCGCTCCTGGACCACGAGTGTGGCCATCGTCCACCCGAGAGACCGCGCCATGACCTCCGTCGCTCGGAGAGCGAGGTCGGTCGCCGAGCGCAGTTCCTGCATCAATCCCGGTGCGGAACTACCCTCGTGCAGTTCCTTTAGCGCCTTGGCGGACTTGCAGGAGAGCCATGGCGTGCAGGGCGGAGGCGGCTTGTCCAGCGGCACCATAGGCCTTGGCCGTCAGAGACGACGTAAACCTACAGGCCTTGGAGTGGGGGCTTTGGGCACCCACGCCAGGTGGTGGCGCTCTGCGGGCACAGGTGCACCGCGAGCGCCTTTATCCACCGGGGGATTGCCGAATAACCCTTGGCCACCCCACCATCGAGTGTAGTGAGAGCGGGGAAGCTGAAAAGATCGGGACCGGGCAGTAAAAAGTGCCTCCCGCGACCTTGTCAGCTCTTCATGCACTTCCGGGAAGAAAGGAACGGGGGCGGGGCGTGGCATTGAGCGGCACCGCGAGCCCAGGAACCAATCACCGAGCCGCGAGGGTTCAGGGAAGAGTGGTGAATCCACTCTAACCGACGCTTGCGGCTGCCCGGGAAAGCATGTCGTCATCTCTGCGTCAGCCTGTGACTGGGCGATCGACCCCGAAGGGAGGAGCCCAGCTGAGGCTTCCGACTGGACGAGCCCGCTCTCTGATGCTGAGCTCATCACTTTCGCGGGCTCCGAATAAGAGGTCGAACTCGCCATGAGACGAGCCGGCGGACTCACCCGGAAGCCCGATCGGGGCAGACAAGCGTGCTGGGGAATGGGAGGTCCGCGGGGGGATACCCGGCAGAGGCGGTCCCATTGGGGTCCCCAAATCGCCCCCAGTGCTAGCCGCGCTGGCCTCAAACCCGTGGGTAAAAGGACCGAGGCGGGAGTCTCTGGGGTGGCTCGCTTTCTTACAAAGGTAAGCTGCGACCGCAACGTTGCCATGGACATATTCTCGTAATGAGAAAATGACTATTCACGAACACTGTCTCCGCGTGAGCAGTGCCCAGACACGAAAGACAGTGATTGTGACCGTTAGAAGGCGAGAGATAACGAGCACAACCAGGAATAACACACAATCGGAAAAGCATCTGTAAAAAGACATTCCATGTGTGCCGCACTTTTAGAGAAATATATACTCTTTTAGAGGGGAAAAATGCTCTTTCAGAAAATATACTCTCTAGTTTTTCTGCCGAAGCGCCCAGGGGCGTTCTCTGCAGTGCACCAGTGCAGAGGAGGGAGAAGCCACTGAAATGCGCCGTCAGATCCAGCAGAGGTGAATGAACAGTAGTATTCAGCTCAATGAGCATGACCGTTCGGCTCCGAAGAGAAAATCTGAATGAGTGGTTGCATACCAGCTCCTTTTATACCCGTATGTTCGGGGGAGTGGCATGCAAATACCACTCGCCAATTTTCATTGGCCTTTTATCAAAGACCAGAGGTGTCTCGGGCTCCCAAGAGTGACCCCTAGTGTCACTACATCGACACCAGCGTCGAGTGAGTGACAGATAGGGAACTGTTATTCTACAGCTGAAACTGTTGTACCTCAAGTAGCTTTTCAAGGCTGTTGGTCTGCCTGGCTCATTTTGTGCTTGGATATGTGGAGCCTGTGATATCATGATCGTATAATTGCATCTCTTTTCTCTCATAACTGATTTTCTCATCTTTCTTCGCTCTTCCTCAGAGTTTTAGGTGGGTTCCATTTGCATAACTACAATCTAATTTTCTTGGATATTTATTGAAAAAAAGGGCCTCCCTCCAGGACAGGCTATTGCACAAGCTATTGTTGTTTTTGCTCCCACCCAGTCATTGAGTCCCTCAAAAGTACTGTAGCTAACGTGTGGCCAGATTGCATGTCATTAGACTCATGTGGCCTGTTGTCCTCTATTTAAACACTCATCAAGGGACATCACAGTATAACTGATTTTCCCTTCTGGATGTCGCCACAACCAGCAAGAATCTGTTAGACTTGACATGTCTCGTCTCTTCATTTGTTTGTTTTGGAGTAGATACATCTTGAGATGATTAGCTACATACATGTGCTGCCTATGTTTTGGCTATTGGCTTGCTTTAAGTTTTTAGTTAGGAATAGGTCATGATTGGACAACTAGTGGATTAAAATGGTAAATGGTCTGCACTTATATAGCACCTTTTTTAACCTTAGCGGTTCCAAAGCGCTTTACACTGTGACTCATTCACACACACACACACACACACACACACACACACACACACACACACACACTCACATAACAATGAAGGCAGAGCTGCCATGCAAGGCGCTTGCCTGCCATTGGGAATAACTTGGGGTTCAGTGTCTTGCCTAGTGGATTAGTGAGGTCAACTAGTTTATCAAGATTAAAAAAAAATCTTGGTATTTTTAGCAGGTATAATTTTTAATAGGTATAATTAGCATGTTGACAGTGTGCAGTGATTTAGCTGTTAGATGGTTTGCACTGTAAAAAGTAAACATGTTGTTTTTGATACTTCTGGTACCCTAGGATCAGCCACATTATGCTGTTGTGTTATGTCTCACACTGTTTTTTGAGTGTTTCCGCCACAAACGTTGTATTTTTAAGACACTGTGTCAAGTTAAAAAAACATATCTCGAGACCTCTTTGTTCTGTCCCATTCCGTTGCCCTCCATCCAGCTGTTTTTAATGCAAGAAGGCATCTCAAGTAAAACACCCCCTAAGAAATTTGTCTGATACAAATCTTTTTTGTTGATTAGTTCATTTTGAAAATGTGAAGTTTACATATTCTTATTTATAACCAAATAAGGCCAACACCACAGAGGAAATATCATTGTTTCACATCACTAGTTACCACAGAAATGTAGAGTCATGGTTGCTTGGTTGGTTGATGTGGCAACATGAGAAAGCATAAATATTCTTCAAGACATGTGATACCATCTTTTGTAGTGTTTATTCGGTTAGCCAGAGGTTTTTAAAGTGCACCTGAATAGAGACACACAGACTGAGTGCAATTTGCGGAGACAAATTTGATTTGAGACGTTTTTGAGTGAATACTGGTCGCTGGCTATATAACAGAGGCTGAAACGATTATGCTAGTTTTTTAGCCACTGATGTTTGTCCTTTTGCCACTCTGGACTGCATAAGTAGGTCACATGGCTTTGTGGATCTGCCTTTCGGTCACAGATACTTGTTTTATTGAAAACTAAGAAAGTAGATTCCTGTTTATCATGCATGTCTGATGCTTTGAGCTTTGTTAGCGATAAACATTAAATGCTAGCATTTGTGTCATAGCTAATATATGCGTAACATAGTTAACATTTGTCATTGTGATTCTGATTATCGCTGAAGTGTTGGACTGATACACATCATGACATTTATCAGCGTAATGAATGTGAGAACATGAAAAGAAGCCTGTAACAGTATAAGGATGGGCAAGGAGGAGGCGGGAACCGGCTGAACAGTCAACGTAAAGTTTAATGGTAAAAATGAACTTAAAACAACATAAAACATAAACACAGACACACATGCAGCACGGCTGCGTGCGTCTCTCTCTCTCTCTTAAATGAACTGGCGCTAGTGATGGGTCGTTCATGAAGGATTCGTTCATTTTGAACGACTCTTTTATGTGACTCAGAAGAACGAGTAGTCTCAGAGAGTGATTCGTTCATTTTGTGTTGGCCGCACATGTGCATTGCGCAACCTCTTTTCGTTTGTTGCGTGAAAACTGTATAGGCACTGTACAGGAAACAGAAATTATTAGTTCACCTTTCAAATCTTCTGGTCTGAGTCGTTCGTTCTTTTGTCACGTGACAGCCGTAAACGCCGCGTATACGGCTGTCACGTGACAAAAGAAACGAAGGACAAGAAGATTCAGTCCAGAGGTGAACTAATCATTTCTGTTTCTCATAATTTGTCCTTGGCTGCATTATCATTTTTTCCTTATTGGGACTATAATTAAAGTTTGCGTAAGTAGACATGTTGGGGGGGATTTGGCTATTGAAAATGTAACATTTTAATTTAATTCTGCTCAAATGAACGAAATGAATGAAATGACTTGAATAAAGATTCGTTCATTTTGCTGAACGAGACTCAAAGATCCAAGTCAGTAAAATGATCCGATCTTCCCATCACTAACTGGCGCCTCCGGCTACCCTTTATCTCGCTCTCCCGCTGATCAGCTGATCACGGCCTGGCCATGCCCTCCTCCTCGTCACAAAGCCATTCTTAGGGAAGATAGAAGATGAATAGATGATCTTTTGATGCTAGTGTTACACTGGCTTCTGTTCCAGTTAATGAGATTATAAAGTGAATGGTACATTGTTCAGAATGAGCTTGTAGGTCTGTCTGTAGAGCAATACAAAGTTAATAAACCCTAACTATCAAAGTGTCTGCTGTGCATGACTTTGTCGAAGATCTGATTCTGAAGCCGAGACAGTTACTGTTAAACATCATGTTGACGAGAACTTGCTTTTGCTGTCTGCCAGTGATCAGTTCAGCCCATGGTCAGCTCTAATGAGATAATGTTCTGCCTCACATCTCCTTTATACAACTAAAGTGAAAGTGACCTCTCTCTCTCATTTAACGTGTTGTTTCAAGCTGTGCCAGGATTTCTTTTCGTTTTTAACTACATCCATCTGTACTATGTCTATATATTGTGGTAAGATGCTATATTTACATATTTAGCTAAGATATATGAAGTTTTGCTTGCTCACATTTTTGTTTTTGCTGCTAAAAACCAGTCAAGTTTAAGCGATCTCATATAACTGAGGGATTTACCGCAGGGGTCTATGTTTCATATTAGTGTGGTACTCGTATGGCCAATCATTAGAGGTAGTTAACAATGGCAGTATAGCCTATGCTAGCAGGTATTGCTGTCAATGATACATAAAGATTATACTTTGAGATTGCCTAGGAGGTAATTTAGGGTGTGCATTACAAGCTGACATCCATTAACCTTTATGATACAAGTTAAAGTGATGAAGGTGATAACATTCTTTTGGAATACTTCCATGTACATTCCATAGAAGGGGGTGGCCATATGGGGGTAAGCGGTTTGGGGAAGCATGTTGTTCAGATGATCCTGTCAGTGGAAGGGTTTAAGAGCTTATCCTTGGTTGATTTACTGCACTCAGTGCAGAATTTCAGCAGAACTGAGTTTGAATTGTGCGTATAGGAGACAGACTGATGTTTGTTGTTGGGTCCAACCACACTCCTTCCTAGTTTACAACACTTACCTAAGGCTTTGTGTTCTTGATTATGGAGTCGCTCAAGGGTGTAGATTTGGTTTGAAAGTTGGCAGGGACATACAGCAAGGATAATATTCAAAATGATGATATTAAGAAAATGCGAGAAAGTCAGTCTGGTAATATAGGCAAAATAATATTATTATCTCAATAAGTCTCATTTGATGTTTTTCTGGTCCACCATATTAAAGCCTTATATAGCCAAATATAGCCTTTTTTAAAACAATTTCTAAAGAACAAACAAATTAAGAACTTACCACTAGGGCTGCACGGTGATATGCGAAAAACTTGGATAATATGCAGTGATATGCGATGTAATAAACCTAAGACTGTTGAGTCAAAATAAAAATATTTCTTTTTCAAGAAGATTTACCTCGAGAAAATAATATCCAAGGGACAAAGTTTTTTTTTTTTTTTTTGACATAAAGTGACATTCTGTAAAATGTATTATCCACCATTCTCCACCAGGAGAATAGAGCATTGACATTTTACATCCACTTTCCCTCTTTCCAGCTCCCCTCACTCCTACATAATATATTCTCATATTGTTTATTTATATTTACTTACATTCTTATCTGAAAAAGTAGGCCTCCTGAACAAAGTAGGCTTTAGGCTTAGCCTAAAATTAATGACTTTATCATAAATGCCTTTATTTTATTGACAAAACAATTACTTTCTAATCCCGATGCTTTTCTCCAGTGTGCAAAATAAAACATTTATTGGGAGTTATACCAGCATCTTAAAATCCTGCACCTCTTACACAATTGTTCAGATTTTAAGGTGTCTTCCTAAAGAGGGTGCTTACTGGCCGAAAAAGCAGAATCCTCCACTAGGCTGCATGCAAGACCGAGGACGTTTCTGACTTTTTTACAGGAAACATTTTGTACATGAAAAGTATGCTTGTTAAAATCTACTCATTTCAAGGATTTGATGTAAAATACCAATGGAAATCTGCCTGCATAATCTCCAGAAAATAATGTATTTATTTATTTTTACAAATGACTGTGATTGGTGCATCCTGAACAGCGCTGAGAAAAGTACGAGGTGCCACGTGACAACACTGTTTATGCGCCGCTTCAGAAGGGGTAGGGCAATAATTGAGAGGGGGTTCAGTGAAGAAACGGCAGCTGACAGCAGGAAGTGCCTGCCAATGTCTGACGAAAGAGTAGGAGGAACCTGCTGCTGGCAGCTGCCAATCATAAGCATCCAAACAGTGACAGCAGCCAATCGCTAAACTTCCAGAGTAACAAATGGCAATAGCAAACAGATGATTTTACAGTGTTGTTAGTTCATTTAATAAAATAATCGTATGTTTAAACATTGTTAGCATTGTCTCTTTCATTACAAGTCTTGTATTCTGAGTAAGATCATTTGTATTACAATGCACAATGCACTACACAATGTGAAACTTAACTTGAAATGTTCATTCAGCAATAAAATATTCTAAGGTGAAATAAATGTCTGTGCACAACTAAATGCTGTCATCCTTCATTGTGACAGCAGGTATAGCAGACTATTCCTATTTTGTATGATATAAATGACATAACAAGAACTAGAGAAGTAAATTTTGTCAGGACAAACTTTAGGTTGGCTTGAAAAAGCCTAGTTTGAAAGTTGTAAAAGATAGATAGGTGTGTTTTTCTACTTGGTTGCTAGGGTGAGCTTATTTGGTTGCTAGACATTTACCAAGGTGATACTCAAAAGATTCAATGAAACCGGAAGTCTTTACGATGTTCTGGTGCAGGGTCTATCTGATTTGTTACTTGGTTGCTAGGGTATCCCCATCTGGTTGCTAGGCAGTTACCAAGGTGATACTCAAAATGTTCTTTGCTACCTTGAGTCAAATGAACAAAACCAGAAGTCTCTACGATGTTCTAGTGCATAGATATATGTTCCCTATCTGTCACTCACTCGACGTTGTGTCGATGTAGTGACACTAGGGGTCACTTTTGGGAGCCCAAGACACCTCTGTTCCTTGATAAAAGGCCAATGAAAATTGGCGAGTGGTATTTGCATGCCACTCCCCCGGACATACGGGTATAAAAGGAGCTGGTATGCAACCACTCATCAGATTTTCTCTTAGGAGCTGAACGGTCATGCTCATTGAGCTGAATTCTACTGTTCATTCACCTCTGCTGGACCTGACGGCGCATTTCAGTGGCTTCTCCCTCCTCTGCACTGGTGCACTGCAGAGAACACTGCTGGACGACCTGATCATCAGGTTCCTAAGAGGCGCCAAGAGGCTGAATCCCTCCAGACCGTGCCTTGTTCCCTCATGGGACCTCTCTGTAGTTCTTCAGGGTCTACAGAGAGCCCCCTTTTGAGCCTTTGCAGTCAGCCGAGCTTAAGGCACTCTCCTTGAAGACTGCCCTCCTGACTGCACTCACTTCCATCAAGAGGGTAGGAGACCGACAAGCGTTCTCTGTCAGCGAAATGTGCCTGGAGTTCGGTCCGGGTTACTCTCACGTGATCCTGAGACCCCGACCGGGCTATGTGCCCAAAGTTCCCACCACCCCTTTTAGGGACCAGGTGGTGAACCTGCAAGCACTGCCTCAGGAGGAGGTAGACCCAGCACTGTCGTTGCTGTGTCCGGTGTGTGCTTTTACGCATCTATTTGGATTGCACGCTTTAGAAACTCTGAGCAGCTTTAGAACTCTTTGTCTGCTTTGGTGTACAGCGGAAAGGAAGCACTGTCTCCAAGCAGAGGATTGCCCACTGGCTCGTTGACGCCATAACTATGGCATATCACGCCCAGGACATGCCGCCCCCGGTAGGGCTACGAGCCCATTCTACCAGGGGTGTAGCAGCTTCCTGGGCCCTGGCCAGGGGTGCCTCTCTAACAGACATTTGCAGAGCAGCGGGCTGGGCAACACCCAACACCTTTGCAAGGTTCTACAACCTCCGGGTGGAACCGGTTTCATCCCAGGTAGTGGCACGCAACACAAGCGGATAAGCCCGGTATAGCCGGCCAAGTGTATCACTTGCACATAGCGCCTTCCACCTCCTTTTGAGCTGAAGACGTGCGCCATTAATTCCCAGTAGTGTTCACAAGTTTGTTCCCTGGTTGACATCCTCCGAGCCCTGTGGCAGTCGAGTTTTTGGAGATATTCGCTGCTGGCCCAGTACACGTGCTAACTAAGAGTCCTGTTCTGGGGTAGGTGCTCCGCATGTGGCGGTTCCCTGTAAGGCTAATCTCATGTGATATATATCTTCCACTTATTCGTTTCCCTGTTGGCAAACTGTGTCTTCCTTGGGCAGAGCCCCTCTGCCCCAGTCTCCATGTTTGTAGTAACTCCTCCCCCATTGGGTAGGATCTACCTTGAAGACTGTCCACATGGTTGGAAAGACCATGTGACGTATCCTTCCACTTAAATATCCCCCCCCTCTCTTTGGGCGTGGTGTGGTCTCTGCTGTGTCTTCCCCTTGGGAGGGACACCCCCCGACTAGACCTGGCAGCCCAGTCGGATAATCCCCCTTCTTTTTTAGGGAATGGAAAAAAGAGAAGGGGAAAATAGGCCACGGCTGGGTTAAGTCTGTCCCTATCTCTTGGGTAGTCAACTTGTCCCCAAAAAGGGCCCTTCGACACTCATAACTATGTTGGGGGAGGTTACGTGTCAACCTGGTGTGCTGGCTATGAGGCACACAGTAGTCTGCCCACCACACACCGCCAGTTCACGTAACACAGTTCAGCCAATTGTGGCATTTCGTATAGGGATCCCTAGTGTCACTACATCGACACAACGTTGAGTGAATGACAGATAGGGAACATTATGGTTACTTGTGTAACCTCCGTTCCCTGTTGGAGGGAACAAGACGTCTGACTGTTTTTCTTGCAGTTCTGCAGCCGACTGCTGGGTGGCGCCACCACGTCCCACCGTAGGCTTATTGCAGTGGGCTCCCTCTCCATTCAAATAAATCACAGGTGGGCTCTTTTTTGGGGAAGGTGGGGGCTGACCATGAAAACCCTATCCTTTCAAATACCCACTATATTGCATCACTTCCTCCTCAGGGGGCTAAGGACTACCCTCACATCCCACAGAGCCACTTAATGGCCCCTTACCAGCTATTTTGGGGAAGAGCCCATGGACACGAGCCTTTGATTGGCCGACCACAATGGGCATGTCCGGGTGGGGGCGGGGCTGACCACGAACAAACTATTTGTCCACGTACCCACTATATTACAGGTCTTTGTCCCTGGGGGTCCATGGACCCTGCGGGTGTGTCCAAGAGGGGGCAGGGCTGACCATGAATGCACTATTTGTACACCTACCCACTATATTACAGGACTTTGTCCCTGGGGGACCATGGACCCCTGGAGTGTATCTGGTAGGGGATAGGGCTGACCACAAAACAACTATTTGTCCATTTACCCACTAAAGTGAACAGCTTCCTCACTGTTGGTCCGAGGACCCTCGTTGTGTTCGGGAGGTGGTGGGTCTGTCCAAGGACATATTATTTGTCCACTATGACCATGTTAAAATATTTATGACTTGTAAGTAGGTGCAATAGATGCCAGGTGGTTAGAATGGGCAGCAACATTTGCTCATCACTGACCCTTAACACTGGAGCCCCGCAGGGCTGTGTTCTCAGCCCACTCCTGTATTCCTTGTACACACATGACTGTGTGGCTACACATAGCTCCAATGCCATCATTAAGTTCGCTGATGATACGATGGTGATAGGTCTGATCACTGACAATGATGAAACAGCCTACAGAAAGGAGGTGCACACTCTGGCACACTGTCAGGAGCACAACCTCTCCCTCAACGTCAGTAAGACCAAGGAGCTTGTGGTGGACTTCAGGAGAAAAGACAGAGAACACAGCCCCATCACCATGAATGGATACAGTGTATTTATATTGTATACAGTCTTCTTATTTTGTGTATACTGTATATTGTATATTATTTTTATTGCATACTGTCTTCTTATTTTGTGTATACTGTATATTGTATATTATTAGGCTTATATTGTGTTGTGTAAACTGTTATGTGTAAATCAGATGTTTATTGTTATTGTCATACTGCTATGTTGCTTGGAACTGCACCCAAGACTTTCACCCACTGTTACACTTGTGTATGTGGTTGAGTGACAATAAAGGGATTTGATTTGATTTTACTTTATTGTTATTGTACACAATACAAGTACAAATCCAATAAAATGCAGTTAGCATCCAGCCAGAAGTGCAAATAGTAATATATTATAACAAATAGATGAAGGTAAAGTGCAGTTGCAAATTAGACAAATGACAAAATATAACATAGCTATGCAATTTATAACTCTTAAATGTGTATAATATGCTTTAAAAATGACTGTCCATGAACCATGTATTTGAATCCATTAAAATAAGTTGGACATGGGCACTTTCTACAAGACTAAGCAAAAAGACAGGAAGTGCCCACGTGCAATTTATTTGCATTGCCTGAAATAGTCACTTGGTGGACATCTGTTTTTAATGTGTGTGATAGAGGAATTCACTGAATATCATATTTAGATGACTGTATGACACCCCCTGAACAACATACACCCTTCAAAACCTCAAAATTTGACTGTCCATGAACCACCTAAAATTTTGAATGGGATAAATTGTACATGGGATCTGCATGTCTCAGTTCTGGGAAGACTTACAAAGCTGAAAACTATATTCCTGTGCTCATCTCAGTCTCTTCTACCTATGGTGTGAATTTCAAGAGGATTGGAGAAAGTCAAAGATTTCACACAAAAAACTCCAAGGCCCTTTCGGTTTTTTCAGATGACATTTTTGACTTTCTCTGATGGTACACTGGGGCAAAGGCATGACAAAATGGTATTTAGTGGGTAAGGGGACAAATAGTGGTTCTGTGGACAGAAGGAAGACTATGAGAAAAATAGTGGGTAAGGGGGACACAGGAAGTGAGTTCATGGACAACAGGAAGACTATGAGGAAGAATAGAGGGTAAGGGGGACACAGGAAGTGAGTTGAAAAATGAAACTTACCCCAAAGTAATGGCAAAGTGACAGATGGCCACCAAGTTAGTGGGCAAGTGGGAGTCCACAGAATGGGTATGATTGATTACCCCTACCATGGGTCCAATGGCAATTTAAATGAATAGGGCTTGATCCCATGAACCACCTAGGTTCCATTACCTGAGTCAAATGACCTGACCTGGAAGTCTTTATGATGTTCTGCTGCAGAGATATATGATTTGCTATTTGGTTGCTGAGGTGCACTAAATGGTTGCTAGGGTTTGGCTAAGAATTTTCCAGCATGATATTTAAAGGCTACTTGCTGGTGTGAGTCTAATAAGCCAAAGTTGAAGTCTCTATGATGTTGTGGTGCAGAGATAGATGTTTTGCTAAGGATAAGTCCATCTGGTTGCTAGGCAGTTGCCAGGCTGATAGTAAAAAGGCTGCTGCTGAACTGTCAATGGAAGTCAATGGGTTTTAGTTGCTAGGGTGCACTAAATGTCTGCTTGGGTGTGGCTAAGTATTTTACAGCATGATATTTAAAGTCTCTACAATGTTCTGGTGCAGAGATGTGTGATTTGTTACTTGGTTGCTATTGTAACCCCATCTGGTTGCTAGGCAGTTACCAAGGTGATACTCAAAAGGCTCCTCACTACCCTGAGTCCAATGAACGAAACGTCATGGTTACTTGTGTAACCTCCGTTCCCTGATGGAGGGAATGAGACGTTGTGTCGATGTAGTGACAATAGGGGTCACTCTTGGGAGCCCGAGACACCTCTGTTCTTTGATAAAAGGCCAATGAAAATTGGCGAGTGGTATTTGCATGCCACTCCCCCGGACATACGGGTATAAAAGGAGCTGGTATGCAACCACTCATTCAGGTTTTATGCTGAGGAGCCGATATAAGGTCCGGCCATTTCAGCGGGTAGTTCAGCGTTGTGGTAGGAGGGACACAATGTCTCATTCCCTCCATCAGGGAATGGAGGTTACACAAGTAACCATGATGTTCCCTATCTGTCACTCACTCGACGTTGTGTCAATGTAGTGACACAAGGGGTCCCTATACGAAACGCCACAATTGGCTGAACTGTGTTACGTGAACTGGCGGTGTGTGGTAGGCAGACTACTGTGTGCCTCATATCCAGCACACCAGGTCAACACGTAACCTCCCCCAACATAGTCATGAGTGTCGAATGGCCCTTTAGGGATAAGTCGACTACCCAAAAGATAGAGACAGGCTTAACCCAGTCGTGGCCTCTTTTCCCCTTCTCTTTTTCCACTCCCTAAAAAAGAAGAGGGATTATCCAACTGGGCCTCCAGGTCTAGTCGGGGGGTGTCCCTCCCAAGGGGAAGACACCGTGGAGACCACACCTCGCCCAAAGGGGGGGGGGATATTTAAGTGGAAGAATATGTCACATGGTCTTTCCAACCATGTGGAGAGTCTTCAAGGTAGATCCTACCCAGTGGGGGAGGAGTTACTACAAACATGGAGACTGGGGCAGAGGGGCTCTGCCCTAGGAAGATGCAGTTTGCCAACAGGGAAACGAACTAGCAGAAGATATATATCACATGGGGTTAGCCTTACAGGGAACCGCCACATGCGGAGCACCTACCCCAGAACAGGACTCTTAGTTAGCATGTGTACTGGGCCAGCAGCGAGTCTCTCCAAAAACTCGACTGCCACAGGGCTCGGAGGAAGTCAACCAGGGAACAAAGTTTGTGAACACTACTGGGAATTAATGGCGCACGTCTTCAGCTCCAAGGGAGGTGGAAGGCGCTATGTGCAAGCGATACACCTGGCCAGCTATCCCGGGCTTATCCGCTTGTTTTGCGTGCCACTACCTGGGCTGAAACCGGTTCCACCTGGAGGTTGTAGAACCTTGCAAAGGTGTTGGGTGTTGCCCAGCCCGCTGCTCTGCAAATGTCTGTTAGAGAGGCACCTCTGGCCAGGGCCCAGGAAGCCGCTACACCTCTGGTAGAATGGGCTTGTAGCCCTACCGGGGGCGGCATGTCCTGGGCGAGATATGCCATAGTTATGGCATCAATGAGCCAGTGGGTGATCCTCTGCTTGGAGACAGTGCTTCCTTTCTGCTGTGCACCAAAGCAGACAAAGAGCTGCTCAGAGATTCTAAAGCTCTGTGTGCGATCCAAATAGATGCCTAAAGCGTGCACCGGACACAGCAACAACAGGGCTGGGTCTGCCTCCTCCTGGGGCAGCGCTTGCAGGTTCACCACCTGGTCCCTAAAAGGGGTGTTGGGAACCTTGGGCACATAGGCCGGTCGGGGTCTCAGGATCATGTGAGAGTATCCCGGACTGAACTCCAGGCACATTTCGCTGACAGAGAACGCTTGCAGGTCACCTACCCTCTTGATGGAAGTGAGCGCAGTCAGAAGGGCAGTCTTCAAGGAGAGTGCCTTATGCTTGGCTGACAGCAAAGGCCAAAAGGGGGCTCTCTGTAGACCCTGAAGAACTATAGAGAGGTCCCATGAGGGAACGAGGCACGGCCTGGAGAGATTCAGCGTCCTGGCACCTCTTAGGAACCTGATGATCAGGTCGTGCTTCCCTAAGGACTTATCGTCGACTGCATTGTGGTGTGCTGCTATGGCAGCAACGTAGACCTTCAAGGTGGAAGGGGACAGCCTCCCTTCCAGCCTCTCCTGCAGGAAGGAAAGCACTGATCCGACTGCGCATCTCTGGGGGTCTTCGTGTCGGGAAGAACACCACTTAGTGAAGAGACGCCACTTAAAGGCATACAGGCGTCCCGTAGAGGGGGCCCTAGCCTAAGTGATCGTGTCCAACACCATGGGTGGTAGACCGCTTAGGTCTTCCACGTCCCGTCCAGGGGCCAGACATGGAGATTCCAGAGGTCTTGCTGAGAATTCCCCTGAGAGAAAAGGTCCTTCCTCAGGGGAATTCGCCAGGGGGGAGCTGTCACGAGGAGTGTGAGGTCCAAGAACCACGTGTGGGTGGGCCAGTAGGGTGCTACCAGGACAATCTGCTCCTCGTCCTCCCTGACCTTGCAAGTAGGCTCACTGGGGGAAACGCATATTTGCGTAGGCAAGGGGGCCAGCTGTGTGCCAGCGTGTCTATGCCGAGTGGAGCCTCGGTGAGGGCCTACCAGAGTGGGCAATGGGAGGATTCTTGGGAGGCGAACAGGTCCACCTGTGCCCGTCCGAATTGACTCCAAATCAGCTGGACCACCTCAGAGTGGAGCCTCCACTCTCCCCTGAGGGCAACCTGCCATGACAGCGCGTCCGCTGTAGTGTTGATGTTGCCCGGGATTTGAGTGGCTTGCAGCGACTTGAAGCAAAAGCTGACTCCAGAGGAGGAGACGGCTGGCGAGTTGTGACATAAAACACGAGCGCAGACCGCCTTGGTGGTTGACATATGCTACCGTTGCCATGCTGTCTGTCTGAATTAACACGTGTTTACCCTGGATCAACGGCCGGAACCTCCACAGGGCGAGCAGAATTGTCAACAACTCGAGGCGGTTGATGTGCCAATGCAGTCGCAGGCCCGTCCAGAGTCCGGCGGCTGCGTGCCCATTGCAAACAGTGCCCCAGCCCATTTGGAGGCATCTGTCGTGACCACGACGTGCCTGGAGACCAGTTCTAAAGGAACACCTGCTCGTAGAAACGAGAGGTCGGTCCAAGGGCTGAAAAGACGGTGACAGACCGCCGTGATGGCCACGCGATGTGTCCTGTGGCACCATGCCCATCTCGGGACTCGAGTCTGGAGCCAGTGCTGAAGCGACCTCATATGCATCAACCCGTGCGGGGTGGCCACCGCCAAGGACGCCATATGCCCCAGGAGCCTCTGAAAAAGTTTCAGTGGAACTGCTGTTTTCTGTTTGAATGCCTTCAAACAGGCCAGCACCGACTGGGCGCGCTCGTTTGTAAGGCATGCCGTCAAGGAGACTGAGTCCAACTCCAATCCGAGAAAAGAGATGCTCTGAACCGGGATGATCTTGCTCTTTTCCCAGTTGACCCGAAGCCCTAGTCGGCTGAGGTGTGAGAGCACCAGGTCCCTGTGTGCACACAACATGTCTCGAGAGTGAGCTAGGATTAGCCAGTCGTCGAGATAGTTGAGAATGCGAATGCCCACCTCCCTTAACGGGGCAAGGGCAGCCTCTGTGATCTTTGTAAAGATGCAAGGAGACAGGGACAGGCCGAAAGGGAGGACTTTGTACTGATATGCCTGACCCTCGAACGCAAACCGCAGGAAGGGTCAGAATGCGTTTTTGCGTCAGCATCTTGAACGGGAGTTTGTGTAAAGCCCGGTTCAGTACTCACAGGTCCAAGTTTGGCCGCAACCCACCGCCTTTTTTCGGTACGATGAATTAGGGGCTGTAAAACCCTTTCTTCATCTTGGCCGGAGGGACAGGTTCTATCGCATCCTTCCGTAGGAGGGTAGCGATTTCCGCGCGCAGGGTGGCAGCGTTTTCACCCTTGACCAAGGCGAAGTGAATACCGCTGAACCCGGGCGGGCGCCTGGCGAACTGAATCGCGTAGCCGAGTCGGACGGTCCGGATCAGCCATCGCGACTGATTGGAAATCGCGAGCCACGCGTCCAAGTTCCACGCGAGGGGGACCAAGGGGACGACGTCATCAGACGTACCGGCAGGTTGAGCCTCGCGGTGGGGTGGAGCGTGAGGTGCCACACCACGTCGTGGCCGTGCTAAGTCTAGGGACATCAAAGCACTTACCTGGCTCCTTGTGACCACCCTGGGACAGCCTGGGATGGGGGAGGAAGAGGCCTGTCCTCGTAACCCGTGGAGACTGCCACGGGTTATGAGGAGGGCGGCAGTGTGCCAGAGCTGGGCGCTCAGGGGCGGAAAGGCCACAGCTGGAGCGCCAATCCTACAAGAAAAAGTGGACTACCGTGGACGGTAGTCGTGGTGACGACCATACACACTGGGTATGTGACCCAGAGAGGAAGGAAGCCGCTCTTTTGCTGAACTGTTGGATACCGCAGCCACTTGGGCATGCTGCGAAATCAAACAAAAAGGCAACAAAAGATTTTCCACCCGGCCCTCCACAGGGGGATGGAGTGGTCTTCTTACCAGCTCCACGTGAGTGGGTTCCCTCGTCCCTGGGTCGTCCGTCTCAGGGGCGCTTTGAGGACCTCCATGGGTTCTTTGGCGCCGGTTGTGAGACAGTTGGCGTCGGCTTCCTGCGGTGGGCTCCATGCTGGGGCCGGGCCTGAGGGGCGGGCTGCGGCGGAGCCGGTGCAGTAATGTTTGCCTTTTTTACATGGCCTCCACAAAGATTTTGAATCTTCTTTTGAGTCATTGCTTCAGTGAAGGGCACAAGGGACAATTATAAAATGTGCAACAAGTTGTGCACTGTGGTATCAGGTGTTTTTCACCCTCTAAGACTACTGATTGATGCATTTGTAAGAACAAATTGAAGAGACAGAAATCTATATGAAAACCATTATCTGATGTGTCTGATGTCTGATAATATTCTTTTAATTTTTGTTATAATTCTTATCAGAGTCATATTCCGTGTCTCTCTCGTTTTCAAGAACCATTGAGAATAATGTTGAAATGAGCTCGATTATTTGAAAGATTCAATGTTTATATTAAATACTTTGGTTGTCAAGACACCACATCTACACTAAAAATTAATTGCATGCAATCTGCTTAGTTTATTATAAAGAGTGCTCTCTTTACGTTGAATGCAATGTTGACACAAGTTACCTACAAACTTGCCTGTCATTTTTAAAAGCAATAACCTAAACACACCGAGCCAGTAAAACACTCAGTTGTTTCACCACCTAAACGATATGATGAACTTAAGACAGTTTATATACGTTCTTTACTGATTTCTTGTATGAAGTGTAGTTAACCAGTTAGCAACGAAGCGATATCAAGACAGCAATATAACACTATGAAAAAATCTAATCCTTAAAAAGCATACCTTTTACTTTAACACGTCCTTGTGTAAATAAATAACAACAAAACAAATATCATACTTAGGGCAATAATTCCTGTACGGTCGTGGAGATCAAATTATTATGTGTTGCGCGCATGCCTAAACCAGTGCGTGCACGTCTGCAGTGCGCATGTGTGAGTCTGAGACTGCATGTCTGAGAGTGCATCTGCATGTCTGCAGCCAGACCCTTCTCGCATTTTCCTTCCAAAACACTAAAGGACTAATTAAATCTACTACAGTTAAAAAAAATCATCCTACAACAGTGTGCTCCAAATGCTAAACAGACAGTTTTGGCACAGTTCCCAGAGTGATCACCATGACGACTAAAGGCCAATCAGAGTGCAGGGAGGTGATCTACCCTGAGAAGTATAAAAGTGTGCAGGCAAGGAAAAAACACAAAGAGAAAACCCTGAGAGACAATCTTGATATTCTTTATGTGGACTACATTCAACTGAATGGAAAAAGAATAAAAAGTAATTTAATTGTTTTTACACCGCACGGATTACTGCATGGAAATCAGCCATCTGTGATGAATTTAAGCATGTTTTAAAGAAGGAATTGGCAGAGGTGGGAGATTAACTGTGTGTGAAGATGAAATGCTAGACACAGACAACCATATTCTCACCATAACTTACTATACTAAAGGCACCATCCTTCTGCAAGGCATGAGGCAAGCCTGAACTCATTTGAGGAAATCTTTCCTATGCTGAAAGCCAGAGCAGAGAAGGAAAGAGATTAGACCCCTGCAAACTGCTCCGACTCTGAGGAGGAGAGTCTAGAATACCCCCACCCTCACTGTCTGAGCATCAGCTGAGAGATAGTCTGGCCTTGCTGGAACTGGACTTTATTGAGTTCAGAGAAAACACTACATATAAACAGACTGTCATATACACACAACACAAAAATCTGCATCCAGCAGCTCTAAGATTAACTCCAGCAGCTGAAGATAGATAGCAGCTCCTCCATCACTGAACTCACAGCAGCTCTCATAGAACTGCAAGAAGAAAATCATGCACTCCGTGCACAGAGTAAAGATTCTCCAGAAAGTTTCAAGAGCTAAGGCATCTACAGGAGAATACCTCCCTGCAGCACTACAGTGCCTGCAACCCCAAAAAATTAAACATACACAGAGACACAGTCTGCATCTAACACACAGACACCTGTGAAAACACAGGCCTCATCACCCCAGCCTCCCCACTGTAACCCATCAGACCCTGGTTCAGATGTTTTCCTCCTGATGGACGCTAATGGGAAGTTCCTGGACCCACAGAAGCTTTTCCCACATCACAAAGTTACAGCGAAAGGATGCAGCACAACAGTCCATGCCAACCAGCTCCTTAGAGACTGCTCAGGAAACGCCTCATGTGTGATTATTCACACTGGGACTAATGATCTTCACTCACTGCGCAACAGTACTGCTGATGCTGTGAAGAAAGTTGCAGAAATCACCAGTAAAAGTTCCCAGAAACCTGTATTGTGATCTCCACACTCCTGCCGAGGTGTGACACACCACCTCATATCATCAACAGCATCAATACTGAAATCTCACGAGGATGTTCTATGCTCCCCAATGTGCACCTGGCCACACACACACTCACTGCAAAATGTAAAAAAAAATGGAAGAAAAAAATAATAATTCACTAATGTAAATTGTTTGCCTTGCATGTGTTTACATGTACAATATATTTTATATGTTTTCTCTCTGTCTTACCAAATAGGTTTATCTTTAATAATATCAATGCATTCATTACTTACACATTTTTGGATCATTCATGGTCTTCATTCTTCGATATTTTGATTTAAAAGCACAGACCCAGAATTTTAAACATGAAAGATGTCAACATTATCGTTCTCACTGAAACCTGGTGTTGACAGGATGTGCTTACCCACTGTCCCTCAGGCTACTATGAAATAATTGTGCCCTCAAATAAATTAAGTATAGTCCATCGCGGACGAATCTCAGGAGGGATTTTGGTGTGGTACAGAGAGGATCTGGCCAAATACATTTCTACCATTACACTTGGAAAATTCCACAGTTGGTTAAAACTAAACAATGAAAGTGGCATTTCTACCATTGACACATATCTCTGTGCCATCTACAATCCTCCAGCGGAATCCCCTTACCATGATGAGGAATATCGGAAAAACATCTACACAGAGATTAGCCATTTCCAGGCCCAGGGAAACATGTTGCTGTGTGGAGAATTTAATGCAAGAACTGGAACTGAACCTGATAATATTGACCCAAAGGGCAACAATCATGTATTTGGCCAGAACCCCCTGAGCCTCACAAAAAATCTCCCAGCACGAAACAATCTTGACCATATTGTAAATAAAAATGGTACAGAATTAGTGCATTTCTGCCAAACCACAGGCCTATACATGCTTCATGGCAGGATAAGAGGGGACTCCTTAGGGAGGTAAACATTTTATTCAGGTCTTGGAGCTAGTGTAGTTGACTATGCCATCACTGACATGCACCCCTCCTCCTTCAGTGCATTTACTGTCAGACAGCAAATTCCACTCTCAGACCATACCAAACTAACATATATATTAAAAGACACCACATAGCAAAACAAAGTAGAATGGAGAACAGTAAAATGTATCAAGTCCAGCAGAGATACAGATGGACTCCAGACAGTACGGACAAATTTATCCAGGCCCTCTATTCTGAAGAACTGAAAAACCAAATCCCTACATTTATTCATAAAATCTTTGAAATGAACAAGTATGGTGTAAATTTGACTACAAATGAAATCAACTATATATTTCAAAAAGCAGCCTGTAACTGAGTTGAAAAAGAAACGCAAAAAAACATCCTAAAAAAACAACCAAAACGGAATAGTTGTTTGACACAGACTGCAAAACATTAAGAAAACAATTAAGAAAATTATAAAATCTGAAACATAATGAACAAAACAATACAGACATAAGGATTGACTACTGTTCAAAATTACAACAATACAAACAAACAGTTAGAGTAAAAAAGCAACACCATCTCACCAAAAGCTTACACGAAATTGAACAATCAATAAATCAAAATCAGTTCTGGGATTTGTGGAATAATTTGAGTGCAACAAAACAAGATTTACCAATCCAAAATGGAGAAATCTGGAAAAAACATTTTGAAAACATATATAAAGAAATCCCACCAAAACAACTAAATGAGAATTATAATAATGTCAAACAAAGACTACAAATATATGAAAACACAATAAAAAAGAATCACACTTGAATTTCCAATTACACATGATGAATTGGTTAAAAATCTTAAAAGCCAAAAATGCAAAAAATATTGTGGCACTGACAACATCCTAGGAGAAATGCTGAAACACAGCACACCTGAGCTGCAGATGGCTGTGCTCAAATTATTCAACCTTGTACTTAGTTCAGGCTGTTTCCCTGACATCTGGAGCCAAGGAATTATTACCCCAATTCACAGAGTGGAGACAAATTGGACCCTAATAATTTCGGAGGCAACTGTATGAGCAGTAATCTTCCTTAACGAACAGAGTGTCCTGAGCAAGAGTCAGATTGGCTTCCTTCCAAATCATAGAACTACGGACAACATTTACACCTTAAACACCCTAATCAATAAACACTTAAACCAGACCAAAAAATGGAAAATATACGCATGCTTTTTTTATTTCAAAAAAGCATTTGATTCTATTTGGCATGACGAACTATATTACAAATTGTTACAAAGTGGTGTAAGAGGTAAAGTTTATGACATCATAAAATCAATGTATTCAGACAACAAATGTGCAATAAGAATTGAGTTCTTCAGCTAGAAGAGAGGAGTGCGGCAGGGCTGTGGTCTGAGTCCAACACTGTTCAACATTTACATTAATGAATTAGCGGTGCAGTTGGAACAGTCTACAGCCCCTGGACTTATGCTGCAAGACAAAGACATCAAGTTTTTGCTCTAAGCAGATGACCTGGTGCTGCTGTCAGCCACCCAACAGGGACTACAGCAACATCTGGACCTGCTGGAGAACTAATGTCAGAACTGGGCCCTGGCAGTAAACCCTGGCAAATATTATGGTCTTTCAGAAAAAGTCCAGATGTCAGGAACACAGATACCAGTTCTCTCTAGGCAGCACCGCCCTAGAGCACACAATGCAGTATACTTACCTTGTCCTGATTATCACTGCATCAGGGAGTTTCAGTAAGGCATTGAATGGACTTAAAGAAAAAGCTAGAAGAGCTCTATATGCTATTAAGAAAAAGTTATATAATATTGAATTACCAATTCCAATCTGGTGTAAAATCTTTGATAATGTCATACAGCCCTGTATGGAAGTGAGGTATGGGGTCCACTCAGTGATCAGAACTACAATAGATGGGACAAATATCCAAAAGAAGTCCTGCACACAGAATTCTGCAAATTGATTTTGAAATTACAATAGAAAACTTCTTGGATACTGATGTAACCTCTGTTCTCTGATGGAGGGAACAAGATGTTGTGTCAATGTAGTGACACTAGGGGTTCGATCTTGAGAGCCCCAATCACCTTTGCTTAAAATGGAAAAGGCCAATGAGAATTGGCGAGTGAAATTTGCATGCCACTCTCCGCCCTGGACATACGGGTATAAAAGGAGATGGCATGCATCACTCATTCAGATTTATGCTGAGGAGCCGGATGTCAGCGGCCTGTTCAGTGCCACGGCAGGAGGGACACAACGTCTTGTTCCCTCCATCAGGGAACAGAGGTTACACCAGTAACCAAGACATTCCCTGTCTGTCACTCACTCAACGTTGTGTTGAATAACGTATAGGAAATTTCGCAGGCACTGAATGTGTCACAAGGTACGGAAGAGTGGACACGGGCAAGCTGCTGCGTGCCTCGCAGCGAGCGCTCAACCACGTCGTGACCTTCCAGCGAGTTAGATAAGGTGTCTCCCTAGTCCCATTAAGGGGGGAGGAGGCACTTACCCAAGGAGGCTACTGGCAGAGCCTTTCCTGATTTGCTGTTAAGCAATTTCCCACCGAGCACTTTCTAGAATAGCGCTGGGAAGTGCTCTTCCTTCTCCAGGAGGGAGGGCACGACGGAGACCACATCCTACTGGAGGGAGGTTAACATGTGGAGAATACCTCACATGGACTTACCAATGGTGAAGTTCACATATGGAATGATACCACCAGAGGACCCTATCTACAGAGAGGGTACACAGCAACAGTGGCCGAGGCAGAGAAAGCTCTGGCGAGGGGAAACACAGGGTTCACCTACGGGGAAACCGAACAGTGGAAACTCATCATATGGGATTACCAAGGGGAATTACCATGTATAGAGCACTGAGCCCGAGCACACGGGCTCACCTGAAAAGGGGGCATACCATGAGTACTGGGCCTGATGCCGTAACTCCTCCGCCGAGTTCGTCACCGAACAGTGCTTAAGAATTAAAGAGGTGTCCGGGGTTCACCGGATACGGGGAACTGTTGTGGACAAAAGCCACACATTATCACCTTTGAAAAAGGGGAAAAACGCAATGCAAGCGGTACACCCAACCGGCCGCCCGGCCTACCTACTGTTACCGCATAACACTCGGGTCGAAACGGGCTCTATGCGTAGGTTGTAAAACCTCGCGAAGGTATTGGGTGTAGCCCAACCCACAGCTCTGCATATGTCTGCTAGAGAGGCCCCCCTTGCCAGTGTCCAGGAGGACGCAACACCTCTAGTGGAGTGCGCCCGGACTCCCAAGGGGCATGGGAAGTCCAGCAATTGGTATGCAAGGAAAATGGCATCCACAATCCAATGGGCCAGCCTCTGCTTGGAGACAGCTTTCCACTTCTGCTGCCCTCCAAAACAGACAAAGAGCTTCTCCGAGCATCTAAAGCTCTGCGTGCGGTCCAAGTAGATGTGCAGGGCACGAACTGGACACAGCAACGACAAGGCCAGGTCTTCCTGCTCTGAAGGGAGCACTTGCAGGTTCACCACCTGGTTTCAAAAGGGAGTGGTGGGAGCTTTTTTTTTACATGTTTTCATGTAACCGGACCGGGGTCTCAAGATCACATGAGAGTGTGCTGGCCCAAACTCCAGGCATTCGCTGGTGACAGAGAGCACCTGCAGGTCCCCCAGGAGGGCAATCTTCAGAGACAAAGTGCTGAGCTCGGCCTGCTCCAGGGGCTAAAAGGGGGCTCTCTGTAGGGCAGGTAAGACCACAGATAGATCCCAAGAGGGAATCAGGCACAGTCTAGGAGGATTTGACCTACTTGCGCCCTTGAGGAACCTGTTGATCAGGTCGTGCTGTCGTGAGGGCCTCCCGTCCAGTGTATCATGGTATGCTGCTATGGCAGCCATGTACACTTTCAGGGTAGAGGGAGACAGCCATCTCTCCAGCCCTTCCTGAAGGAAAGACGGCACAGACCCGACAGCACATCTCTGTTGGTCCTCCCCATGGGAAGAACACCAGTTCATGAAGGGACACCACTTCAAGGCATACAGCTGCCTCGTAGAGGGGGCTCTGGCCTGAGTGATCGTATTTACTACTGCAGCGTCCTGTCCAGGAGCCAGATGTGGAGATTCCAGAGGTCTGGCCGTGGATGCTGGAGTGTGCCCTGCCCCCGAGTGAGAAGGTCCCACCTCAGGGGAATGCGCCAGGGAGGTGCTACTGCCAGGAGCATCAGATCCGAGAACCAAGTCTGGTTGGGCCAGTACGGTGCAACGAAGAGGACTTGCTGCTCGTCCTCCCTGACTTTGCACAGAGTCTGTGCAATGAGGCTCACAGGAGGAAACGCATACTTGCGTAGTCCCCGAGGCCAGCTGTGCGCCAAGGCATCCATGCCGAGGGGGGCCTCGGACAGGGAGAACCAAAGGGGACAGTGAGAGGACTCTTGGGAGGTGAACAGGTCTACCTGCGCCTCCCTGACTTCAACGTCTGCTGACTCCAAAGGAGGAGGCGGTGGGCGAGTTGCGACATGCGACGTGAGTGTACGCCACCTTGGCGGTTTATGTACGCTACGGTCGCTGTGTTGTCGGTCCGGACCAACACATGCTTGCTTGCTTGAATCAACAGCCGAATCCTCCTCAGGGCCTCCCTTTCCAGAGCCCCGACACTGCCTGCCCGTTGTACACGGCGCCTCAGCCTGAGTTCGAGGTATCTGTCATGACCATGACGTGCCTTGAGACCTGCTCTAGGGGGACACCTGCCCGTAGAAATACCAGGTCCGACCAAGGGCTGAAAGTCTGACGGCACTGTGGCGTGATGGTCACAATCTTTGACGGTGTCGCCAAAAAGCCCCCCTTGGGAGATGGGCGCATTGAGAAAGTGAACTTTCTCGGCGTCATGCATCTCCGCAAGGTTGAGCCACAGGTGTCACTCTTGGACCACAAAAGTGGACATTGTCCGGCCCAGGACCTGCACCGTGACCTTCGTTGCACGCAAGGTGAGGTCGGTTGCAGTGTGGAGTTTCTGCATCAGCCCTGGGTACCGACCCGTGGCCTTGTAAGCCTTCATCATTAAAGTGGAAGAGAACTTACAGGCCTTGGAAGGGAGCATTGGTCGGTCACAGCAGGTGGCTGTGTTCTGCGGGCATAAGTGCACCGCTAAGGCGCGCTCTACCTGGGGAAGCTCGACATATCCCTTAGCCGCTCCGCCATCGAGGGTAGTCAGAGTGAACAAGCCCGCGAAGCGTGTACGGGCAGAAAAAGGTGCCTTCCACGACTTTGTTAGCTCCTCGTGCACTTCCAGGAAGAAAGGTACCGGGGCGGGGCACGGTCATGAGTCGCGCTCCAAGCCCAGAAACCAATCATCCAGCCACAAACGCTCAGGGCAAGGTGGAGGGTTCCACTTCAGCCCAGGCAAGCACAGCTGCCATCTCAGCGTCCACCTCATCCTGTGCTCTACCGCCCATAGGCGGGAGCTCAGAAGATTCGTCCACTTCCGAAAGCAGAAGCCCACCCTCCGATGCTGTGACCAAAAGCTCATCCTCGTCACGAGCCGCAAACGACACATTAAACCCGCCCTGAGGCGGGCCGCCTGCATTGCTTGACAGCTCTTCCGGATAGAACAAGCGTGCAGGGGGATGGGAGGTCTGCGTGGCCTGAGTCCACATCCAGATCGCCGTGGTGCTTGCCGACCCGGCCTGCTGAGCGTCAGCCCAGGGCGGACCTGGTATGGGAGCAGCCCAGTTGGCTCCTTGCTTCATAAAGAAGGAAGTGAGCCGTGACCGCAGCGTTCTCATGGGCATGTTCTAACAATGAGAACACGACCCTTCCACGAAAGCCGCCTCGACATGCTGGCGCCCCAGGCACTTGAGGCAGATTTCATGGGAATCAGGAGGGGAGAGATAACGGCCACATCCAGTAGCGCAAACATGGAAGGACATCTTTAAAAAGATGGCGAGCATTTGCTTGAGCTCTATTAGAAGAAAATATACTCTTTTGAATATACTCTTTTAGCACCCACAGACTCAGCTGCCGAAGCGCCCAGGAGAAGCGCAACATTCGACCGTGCGAGGGTGACTGCTGATATGCGCTGTAAGAATCCAGCAGCATAGTGAAAGGTGAGAGGACGAACACAACGTGCATTCGGCTCCAAATAAAAAATCGGAATGAGTGATGCACGCCATCTCCTTTTATACCTGTATGTCCGGGCCAGAGAGTGGCATGCAAATTCCACTCGCCAATTCTCATTGGCCTTTTCTATTTTAAGCAAAGGTGATTGGGGCTCTCAAGATCGAATACCTAGTGTCACTACATTGATACAACGTCGAGTGAGTTGCAGGCAGGGAACACCCAATAATGCATGTAGGGCAGAATTAGGACAGAATTAATTCCCATTGATTATTAACATACAAAAAGATCTCTAAAATTTTGGATGCTTTTAAAATCAAGTCCCACAAAATTGCTACATTTTAAAGCGCTACAAACCCAAGAACTGAACCCTGAAAAAAGTCCCTTCAATCAGCTGATTCTGAGACTCAACCCAAACCAGTTAACACTACTAACACTAACCAGCCTCAGACCAGTACTGCTTTTCAACCAAACATCAGAATAATTCAGATCATCAGACTATCTAAAATCAGCCATCTGGAACATTGGGATCAAGAAACTAAAACACAAAGTAAATTACAATATTATCGGACTCAAAAATAAAACTATGAATTGGAAGAGTATGTCCTGACTGTCAGAGATACAAAGCAGAGACAGATCCTGACCAAGTATGGGCTCAGTGAGCACAGTCTAGCCATCGAGAGAGGCAGACACAGAAAAACATGGTTACCCAGAGAAGAAAGAGTGTGTGCTCACTGTACGACAGGTGAGGTCAAGACAGAGGTGCACTTTCTCCTTCACTGTCCAAAAAGGGACATTTAAATGGATAAATTTACAAACAGCATAAACAACTTTACAATGACAACAGAACAGGAAAAAATCAAAACAATACTTGGAGAGGGACACACAGCAGCACTGGCTGCAAGATACGTTTTAAAGTGCCACAGCCTTAGAGACAGTGGGTGAATATGTTTTATGTATATTATCCCAGTATGTCACCCAATTGTTCACCACAGTGATCCTCAGTACATGTATGTGTGTGAATATGCTGTATGTGTATACAGTATGTAAAAATGTTAGTGATCTTCTGCCGTTCAGGAATTTAATGTTATGTTGTTTAACTTTCGTTAAACTATTGATTAATGTTTTATTCTTTTAAATACAATGTCTGCTTTGGCAATATTGTATTATTCACAGTCATGCCAATAAAGCCATTTTGAATTGAACAGATAGATAGACAGACAGACGGACGATGATGATTGACAGACAGACAGACAGAGCGATAGATAGATAGATAGATAGATAGAAAAAGAAACAGAGACAGATAGAAATATTGTATTGATATGGCAATATTGTAAAAACAGTCATTCAAATAAAGCTTGATTTAATTTGATACAAATAAAGATTCAACAGAGTGGGAAAGCAACCCTCAGATAGTCTTCCCCAAGTGACTACGAAATTCTGTTCTGAAGATATCACTCTCAGCCATTTTGAACAGAAGTTTACTACCCTGATTCAAATGAACGAAACCAGAAATCTCTATGATGTTCTGGTGCAGAGAAATGTGATTTGTTACTTGGTTGCTAGGGTAACCCCATCTGGTTGCTAGGCAGTTACCAAGGTGATACTCAAAAGGCTCCTTGCTACCCTGAGTCAAATGAATGAAACTGGAAGTCTCTATAATGTTCTGGTGTAGAGATATGTGATTTGTTACTTGATTTCTAGGGTAACCCTATCTGGTTGCTAGGCAGTTACCTAGGTGATGCTCAAAAGGCTGCTTGCTAGCCTGAGCCAAATGAACGAAACCGGAAGTCTCTATGATGTTCTGGTTCAGAGATATATGATTTGTTACTTCGTTGCTAGAGTAACCCCATCTGGTTGCTAAGCAGTTACCAAGGTGATACTTAAAAGGCTCCTTGCTACCCTGAGTCCAATCAATGAAACCAGAAGTCTTTACGTTGTTCTGGTGCAGAGATATGTGATTTGTTACTTGGTTGCTAGGGTAACCCCACCTGGTTGCTAGGCAGTTACCAATGTGATACACAAAAGGCTGCTTGCTACCCTGTGTCAAATTAACCAAACCGGAACTCTCTATGATGTTCTGGTGCAGAGATATGTGATTTGTTACTTGGTTGCTAGGGTAACTCCATCTGGTTGCTAGGCAGTTACGAAGGTGACACTCAAAAGGCTTCTTGCTACCCTGAGTCAAAAGAATGAAACTGGAAGTCTCTACGATGTTCTGGTGCAGAGATATGTGAAATTTTACTTGGTTGCTAGGATAACCCCATCTGGTTGCTAGGAAGTTACCAAGGTGATACTCAATAGGCTCCTTGCTATCCTGAGTCAAATGAACAAGACCGTATGTCTCTACGATGTTCTGGTGCAGAGATATGTGATTTGTTACTTGGTTGCTAGGGTATCCCCATCTGGTTGCTAGGCAGTTACCAAGGTGATACTCATAGGCTTCTTGCTACCCGGAGTCAAATGAAAGAATCCCGAAGTCTCTATGATGTTCCTTGTGCAGAGATATGTGATTTGTTACTTTGTTGCTAGGGTAACCCCATATGGTTGCTAGGCAGTTACCAAGATGATGCTCAAAAGGCTTCTCGCTACCCTGAGTCAAATGAATGAAACCGGATGTCTCTATGATGTTCTGGTGCAGAAATATGTGATTTGTTACTTGGTTGCAAGGGTAACCCCATCTGGTTGCTAGGCAGTTACCAAGGTGATACTCATAAGGCTTCCTGCTACCCTTAGTCCAATGAACAAAACCAGAAGTGTCTACGATGTTCTGGTGCAGAGATATATGTTTCATTACTTGGTTGCTAGGTAGTTTCCAGGTTGATACTAACAAGGCTGCTTGCTGGCCTGTGTCATATGAGCCAACAATGAAGTCTCTATTATATTCTGATCCGGAGATATCCATCTAAGCTCATTTTAATGGAAGTCAATGGGTTTTGGTTGCTAGGGTGCACTAAATGGTTGCTAGAGTGTGGCTAAGTATTTTCCAGCATGATAATTAAAGGCTCCTTGCTGTTCTGAGTCAAATAAGCTAAAGTTGAAGTCTCTACGATGTTGTGGTGCAGTGAAATGTGTTTTGCTATACGGTTGCTAGGGTAAGTCCATCTGGTTGCAAGGAAGTTGTCAGGGTGATCATAAAAAGACTTGCTGCTTGACTGAGTGTAATGAGTCAAACCTGAAGACTCTATGACATTCCGATCAGGAGATATTCATCTAAACCATTTTGAATGGCAGTCAGTGGGTTTTGGTTGCTAGGGTGCACTAAATGGTTGCTAGTTTGTATGCAGGGTGTTAAAGTGATAGAGTGAAAGAAAGAATAAAAGAGTGATGTAAAGATAGAAAAAGAAAGTGATGGAGTGATAGATAGATAGATAGAAAGTATGAGTGGTGGAGTGATATGATGTAGCTTGAATCCTCTTAAGGAGTTAATACAGGAAAAAATTTTCATACCTTGAATGGAAGACAAAGTGACATGAGGCCTTTTCGGATTAACATTTTACTCATGTGTTTGAGTAAAATGAACATTTTTGTAGCACTGACAACATTTCTCCCAAATTCCAAATAAAAATATTGTCATTTAGAGCATTTATTTGCAGAAAATGAAAACTGGTCAAAAGACCAGATGCTGTGCTTTCAGACCTTGAATAATGCAAAGAAAACAAGTTCATAGTCATTTTTAAACAACACAATACTAATGTTTTAAACTTAGGAAGTGTTCAGAAGTAAATGTTTGGTGGAATAACCCAGATTTTCAATCACAGCTTTTATGCATGCTCTCTACCAGTCTTTCACATTGCTGTTGGGTGACTTTATGCCACTTCTGGTGCAAAAATTCAAGCAGCTCGGCTTTGTTTGATGGCTTGTGGTCATCCATTTTCCTCTTGATCACATTCCAGCGGTTTTCAATGGAGTTCAGGTCTGGAGATTGGGCTGGCCATGACAAGGTCTTAATCCGGTGGTCCTCCATCCACACCTTGATTGACCTGGCTGTGTGGCATGGAGCATTGTCCCAACTCTGAGGA
The DNA here is from genome assembly GCF_019703515.2 of Myxocyprinus asiaticus. Taxonomy (NCBI): domain Eukaryota; kingdom Metazoa; phylum Chordata; class Actinopteri; order Cypriniformes; family Catostomidae; genus Myxocyprinus; species Myxocyprinus asiaticus. The sequence continues at coordinate 16,982,925 of NC_059391.1, forward strand.
TGTACCAATCCTCAGATTTGGGTAACATTTTCAGAGTAGAAGGAAGCACATTTTTTCCCAGTATGACCTTATATGTGGCTTGATACATGCATCCTTCACAAAGACGAATCTGCCTGATTCCAGCCTTGCTGCAGCACATGCAGATCATCACTGATCCTCCATCTTGTCGTCTAATGGTTAGACAGAGACCTGGAGAGGCCTTCAAGCCACAGTGCCTTGCACCCACTGTGAAATTTGGTGGAGGGTCTTGTTAAAAGACAGTTGGCTCAACTATGCTCAGATTCAGGGAAAACCCTTAATGAAAAATCCAGTTTAAACTGGTAGCTGTGTTTTGGAACATGGTAGCTGGTTTCTAGCTGGTCCAAGCTGGTCTTTAGCTTGTCCAAGCTGGTCACTAGCTTGTCCAAGCTGGTCATTAGCTGGTCCAAGCTGGGAGACCAGCTTAGACCAGCTACCAGCTTGTCATACCAGCTCAAGGTGGTCAAGCTGGTTTCTGGCAGATGGTAGCTGGCTGACCAGATAAGAATCAGAATCAGCTTTATTGCCAAGTATGCTTACACATACAAGGAATTTGTCTTGGTGACAGGAGCTTCCAGTGTACAACAATACAAAAACAATACAAAAACAGCAGCAAGACATAGATAATAATAAAAAATAATTATACACATAGGTACATACACACACAGACACACACATACATACATACATACACATACGTAGTGAAAATCTAATACAAATCTGTTATCTGTTATGTACAGTGCAAAATACAAATCTGTTATGTACAGTGCAAATGTTTTTTTGTTTTTTGTTTTCTCAGAGGAATTAAATGGCAGAAGAGGTTGGATGTGTTGGATAAATATAAAAAAGACTAAACTGTGCATTGCACATAGTTATTGCTCAATGGGGCAATTTAACTGTTCATGAGATGGATAGCCTGAGGGAAAAACTGTTCCTGTGATTGACGGTTCTGGTGCTCAGAGCTCTGAAGCGTCGGCCAGAAGGCAACAGTTCAAAAAGGTAATGGGCAGGGTGAGTGGGGTCCAGAGTGATTTTTCCAGCCTTTTTCCTCACTCTGGAAGTTTATAGTTCTTGAAGGGGGGGCAGGGGGCAACCAATAATCCTTTCAGCAGTCCGAACTGTCCTTTGTAGTCTTCTGATGTCTGATTTTGTAGCTGAACCAAACCAGACAGTTATTGAAGTGCAGAGGACAGACTCAATGACTGCTGAGTAGAACTGTATCGGCAGCGCCTGTGGCAGGTTGAACTTCCTCAGCTGGCGAAGGAATAAAAAATAAGTATTTACATGTGACCAATCTATTTTCTTATGATACAAATAAACATGTACTATTGAACCATAAAAACATGTTTTGGAAGAACTGATTGGAAACAAGGATATTTTTGTCTTTAAATGGAAACTTGGGGCACTTGAAAATGACTTGGATCAGTTGTAGCCAATCCAATACTTTTTCCCCCAATACTACGCGTTACTCATGACAGAGGAAATCAAGAGTATCCCATCAATTCACACAACATTTGCTTTTGCTTAAGGCGTACACTAAGTAAAATAACACTACACATCGGCTGATTTCAATGGGGATGGTGCATTGCAAGGATGTTGCAGGACAATGCAAGGGAAAGTGATGCTCCAATAATGCGACCAAAGGTTGAGATAATTGTAACTTTGCAACAAACTCTGATATAAGCATTCATTGACCAATAAGAACTTCAGAGAGGCAGGTCCAGTTGTGTTTTTGGAAATCCAATTTGCTGTATTCCCACTTGATTTGACAGGGATCTTTCTCGAATTGTACACTTTCCTATTTGTCAAGGCTCCATCAGCACTTTCTCAAGTGTGTACCCTAAAACTGATGATTCATTTATTCCAGTGGCTAAACCATGTGTAACACCGTGTCCAAACCAGGCGCAAAGCGATAATGCGGCAAGTAGTGTAGGTTTTGTCTTAACCAGCCCTGACGCATCTAACAACTAAACATTTTATTGATTGCTTGGTTTCTATTTCTGTGGCATCACACTGGGCAGCCCTGTCCACTGTGAAATCTGATTGGTCCAAAATCGTACTCTACATAACAGTATTTTAAACATTGAATATCTCCTGACTGTCTGTGATTTTGTCGAATGAAGCAGCAGTTTCACGTTCAGAGTGGACAGACAGATTGCTTGTCGCTGGAAACATGCTGCATTTGCTTGCACAAGCATGTCTTTGAATAAATGCTCTTCCTCATTGCTGTTGATAGGATCAAATTTTTCATGTATCAAGAGCTGTAACATGGTCTTATATTGGAAGTTGATGGCATTTGGTCAAGAGAGCATACGTTTTGTAATTATGCAATTGCATTCTCAGAGCACCTTGCAGTTGAATAGCCTCTCATCTGATGTACCTACCATTCACCTCTGCTCTTGTCTCTTAGAGCAACACTTAAACTTCATCGTTGGCCTGATTCTCCAGACAAGGCTCATGCATTGTTTGTGCAGGATCACCCTTGTAATCAGGGTAAAGAGCAAATCTGACTCATGTTATGCATCAAGCTCAAAAAAGACTTTAGCTCTAAGCTACCATGGGGCAACACAGCTTTATTGCAGCGGTTGGGATGGAAAGTTTGCTAGACATATGTAAATGCTCATTTAATATAGTAAAATAGACTCACTTGTCCTCAAAATAGCACTAAAACCTGAAAAGATTTTTGTTTTGCCTAATACGTCTCACCACCCAGGATACAAAAGTGTTTTAGCGTGGATTAATTCAGATCAACTGGGTTGATCCAGATCTGTATTATTCAAGATTTCAGATATTTGATTCATTCACCTCAGATTCCATCTGATATTTTACCTTTTGTTTTGCAGATTTGGATATGCACCTGTGTCTATTTATTGCTGTACATACCAGTTGCTGCCTATTCCAGTGAAATAGGAAATCCCATAACAGATGACATCAAAAAAATTTCATTGTTGGTAAGATAATGGTCATCTTTATCCTGTAAATCTGCGAGGGAATTTCCTTGACAAGTTTATTTTCGAGAGACCTCAACATGGGCTGATTTAGTGATCGTCTAGGCAGGGAACAGAGCTAAAATTTATTTCATGTGTGTTGGAAAGAAAAATGTCCTGGTTACTTTCATAACCTCCATTCCCTGATGGAGGGAACGAGATGTTGTGTCGATGTAGTGACACTAGGGGTCACTCTTGGGAGTCCCAAACACCTCTGATCTTTGAAAAAAGGCCAATGGGAATTGGCGAGTGGAATTTGCATGCCACTCCCCCAGACATACGGGTATGGAAGGAGCTGGTATGCAACCACTCATTCAGGTTTTGTGTCCCGGTCATTTCAGCGGGTAGTTCAGTATTGTGGCAGGAGGGACACAACGTCTCGTTCCCTCCATCAGGGTACGGAGGTTACGAAAGTAACCAGGACGTTCCTTATCTGTCACTCACTCGACATTGTGTCGATATAGTGACATTAGGGGTCCCTATACAAAATGCCACAATAAGCTGAACTGTGTTATGTGGACTGGCGGTACGAGACGGGCAGACCGCTGTGTGCCTTGTAGCCAGTGCACCAGGCCATCACGTAACTTCCCCCAATGCTCTTATGAGCGTCGAACTGTCCTTCAGGAACAAGTCGACTGCCAAAAAATAGGGACAGGCTAGCCCAGTCGTGGCCTCTTTTCCTCTCTTTTCTCCCCAAAAAGAGTGGAATTTGTTTACCGACTGGGGCCATTAGTGTCTAAGTCAGGGGGGTGTCACTCCCAAGGGGAAGACACCGCAGAAACAACACCCCGCCCAGGAGGGGGGGGGGGGGGGTTGAGTGGAAATACGTCACATGGTCTTACCGAGTCTTGTCGGAAGAATGTCATGTGGAGAAGTCCCTTGGTAGGTCCTACCCGAGAGGGGAGGGACTCTACAAACATGGTGACCAGGGGCAGAGGAACCTCTGCCCACGGAAGATGCAGTTTACCAACAGGAAAACGATTTAGTGGCAGATATACATCACATGGGGCCACCTATGGAGAACCAGCACATGTGGAGCACCTATCCCAGTACAGGGCTTAGTCAGCACATGTACTGGGCTGGCAGCGAGTTTCTCCGCAAACTCGTCTGCCACAGGGCTAAGGAGGAAAGTCATCCAGGGATCACCACTTTGTGAACACTACTGGGAGTCAACAGCACGTCTTCACCTCAAAGGAGGGAAAGGCGCTATGCACAAGTGGTTCATCCGGCCAGCTGTCCCGGAACTTACCTATTCGTACCTGACAAAACACGGGATGAAACCGGCTCAACCCGGAGATTATAGAACCTCGCAAAGGTGTTGGGTGTTGCCAAGACCGCTGCTCTGCAGATGTCTGCTAGAGAGGCGCCATTGGTCAGGGCCCAGGAGGCCGCCACACTCCTGGTAGAATGGGCTTGTAGCCCCGCGGGGGGCGGCACGTGCTGAGTGCGATATGCCATCACGATGGCATCAATGACCCAATGGGTGATCCTCTGTTTGGAGACAGTACTTCCTTTCCACTGTCTGCCAAAGCAGACAAAGAGCTGCTCAGAGTTTCTAAAGCTCTGCGTGCGATCCAAATAGATGCGTAAAGTGCGCACTGGACACAGCAACGCCAAGGCTGGGTCTGCCTCCTCCTGGGACAGTGCTTGCAGGTTCACCACCTGATCCCTAAATGGGGTCATGGGAACCTTGGGCACATAGCCCGGTCGGGGTCTCAGGATCACGTGAGAGTAGCCCGGACCAAACTCCAGGCACGTTTCACTGACAGAGAACGCCCGCTCCAGGTGGTGGCACTCTGCAGGCACAAGTGCACCGTGAGCACCTTATCCACATGGGGGATCCCCGAATAGCCCCTAGCCGCCCCACCATCGAGGGTAGTGAGGGCAGGGGAGCTGAGAGACCGGGATTGGGTCGTGAAAGGCATCTCCAGGAAGAAAGGAACCGGGGCCGGGCGCGGCCATGAGCGGCGCTCCAAGCCGAGGAACCAATCGTCGAGCCGCGAAGGTTCAGGGGAGAGTGGAGGGTTCCACTCTAACCCGACGCTTGCGGCTGCCCTCGGCAAGCATGTCGGCCAGCTCCATGACGGCTTGCGACTGGGCGACTGTACCCGAGGGAGGAAGCCCAGCCAAAGCCTCCTCATCCACGTCCGATGCTGCGCTCGAGAGCTCATCGTCTTCCTCGGCCCCGAATAAGAGGTCGAACTCACCATGAGATGAGCCGGCGGTCACATTCAAGAGCCCGACCGGGGCAAGCAAGTGTGCTGAGGAATGGGAGGTCCGTGGGGGGATACCCGGCAGAGGTGCTCCCATTGAGGTCCCCAAATCGCCCCCAGTGCTAACCGCCGCAGCCTCATACCCCCAGGTAGAAGGACCGAGGCAGGGAGCCGCTGGGGTGGCTTGCTTTCTTACAAAGGCAAGCTGCGACTGCAACATTGCCATGGTCATGTTCTACGATGTCTCCGCGTGGGCATCGTGGCCGTCAGAAGCTGAGAGATAACGACCGCAACAGGAATACCACACAAACGGAAGGGCATCTTTAAGAAGACGTTCCGTGTGTGCCGCTCTTTTAGTGAAGAAAATATACTCTTTTAGAATATACTCTTTTTTTTGTTTGTTTGTTTCTGCCGAAGTGCCCAGGGGCATTCTCTGCACTGCACCAGTGCAGAGGGGGAGAAGCCGCTGAAATGCGCCGTAAGAATCCAGCAGAAGAGGTGAATGAAAATTGCAGAGAATTCAGCTCAATGAATAGAACTGCTCAGCTCCGAAGAGAAAATCTGAATGAGTGGTTGCATACCAGTTCCTTTTATACCCGTATGTCCGGGGGAGTGGCATGCAAATTCCACTTGCCAATTCCCATTGACTTTTTTCAAAGATCAGAGGTGTTTGGGGCTCCCAAGAGTGACCCATAGTGTCACTACATCGACACAACGTCGAGTGAGTGACAGATAGGGAACTGCAGATTTTTGGCTCAAAGTACACACACACCCACGCGTACACACACACACACACACACACATATTTATATAGAACAAAAGTATTCGCTTTTCTGCAGACAGGCTCTTTAGAGAAGGCAAAAATTGCTTATATAATAAATAAAGGATAAATGTCGAGCACTGAAAGTGCGGAGAACCTATTGTTTTCTAAGGATTATTATTATTATTAGGGCCCAAGCACTGAAATTGTGGAGGCCCTATTGTTCTTCTAAGGATTATGATTATTTTTCTTTTTCAGGGTTTTCGTTACTTTTGGGGTACATAACGTGTGAAAACTCTTGAAATTTTGTACACACATCTGAGTTGTCGGGTCTTAGGGCTGGGCAAAGTTGTGGGGGGCAGGGGGATGGCTCTGTAGCGCCCCTTTGAAAATGGGCATGTAAGGGGGGCTCTGTAGCACCCCCATTTTCACCTACAGTCACCATTGGTACATATATAGTTCTCATCAAGCCGGACAACTTTCATAAATATAGTCATTAGGTCCGCCCAACAGGAAGTCGGCCATTTTAGATTTTTTTGAATATGGCAGTCTCTGAACTTTTAAAATACTCCTAGGTGATTCATGAGACTGTCACAACATTTAGACAACATTATGCCAAGACATTGAAGATGTTAAATTGTGAGCAGATTTTGATATATCAAATGGTGTTCCCATGGCGAGGCATTAAATTAATGGTGAAAAATGGGAAACAGGAAGTGTCTCGTATCTTCTGTGTGCAATGTGTGATTTAGATCAAAACTGAGACGTATGTTTTGTCTTGGGGCTAATCACATGGATTTTACTATTTTGGGTCATGGTCATACCACCTGGCAGCAGGAAGTGTGACTCTTACAACAGACTTTAAAATAGTTCTCTTATATTTACTCAAATCGCTTCAAAATTGTGTCAACCTTGCATTGTTTTCCAAAAGCCACCGGGTGGAAATGGACAAGTTGTGCGTGGGTCCATCATCGCTGCTTGCAGCAATATTTATTATTATTATTAGGGCCCAAGCATTGAAAGTTTGGAGGCCTTATTTTTCTTCTAAGGGACCGTTTACACGACAGTGTTTTCAACTTAAAACGAAAAACTTTTTATGCGTTTTGGCTGTTAGATTACACGACAACGGCGTTTTGGGGCCTGAAAACACAAACTTTTGAAAATGGGTTTCAAAGTGCAAGTTTTTGAAAACGATGCCGTTATCGTCTCCATGTAAACATACAAAAACACGAATTTGTGAAAACGATTACGTCATGTGCACGTGAATTATGTGTTATATAAAGAATGATGGATTGATAGGCATGAATTTGAGATGTATAATTATCAATATGAATACTGGTGTCTGTGCAAATAACAATAATCAACAATTTATTCATTTGGAGTGTTTTGTATGGAGTGTGAACATTGTACAGTAGGCAGAACCTGCAATTCGAAAATCTTGAAATTAATGTATGGATTCAGATGGGGAAAATGTATTTGTATTTTAAATGTTCTTTATTTACTTAATTTTATTTGATGTACCTTTACCCTGCAATTCATTCACCCACGACTTATGTATATAGCCTATAGTTAGAGATGTGATGCCATGTACAGTATTCAATGATATGCTTAGAATATGAAAACATGAGGCAGTGATAATGCATGTTAAATCCAGTGTACACAAGACCTCTCTCTCCGTCAGAAGATATCCATATATCAGAGTTCTGTCTGATATCCAAAACCAGTCAACATCAACAGCTTGTTATGGTAACTTACTCTCCTACCAGCCCAAGAGTCAGCAGGGGGAGATACAGAAGAAGGCAGGAGACGAAGTGATGGTAAAAATGAGCAGAGTTTATTGAATAATCTTGAGAGTTCAGTCAAGAGGCATGCACGCGAGTACTTCAAAACAATGCGCAAGACATTCAAAACTACAATGGTGGACTACAGGACTGTGTTAGTGCTGCTCAAGATTTTGAGTTTATTGACGCTTCTCTAGCAAAGTAATTGTAGTAATAAAGCAACCTCATCGTCCGTCCAGACAAAATTGCTCGATGCTTTCGCCATCTTCATTGTTTGTATTCACCGCTCTGTGGAAGAATGCTTATGTGCACTGGCGCGTAGTGTTTCTTTACAAAGTGACATCGCCAACTACTGGCCTGGCATGCATAATACAGCATTTTTGTAATTTTCGCGGATCCGCTTGAACAGGGATCATTTGGCAACGTTGTCGTCTGTGCGCGAAACTTTTCAAAAACGCAAAAGAAAACTTTTCCATTTTTAGTACATCGTTGTCGTGTAAACGTACCCTAAGGATTATTATTTATTAGGGGTCAAGCCCTGAAAGTAATCTATTGTAATCGTTAGTGTTCTTATTATTCTTTTTTTCTGCCATGGGAGTCTATGGCAGCCCATACAGCCATTTGCAGGAAAGTTATGAAAACACTGCTAGAGGACAGTCTGAACTGATACCATAGCAAATTTGGAGTCTGTAACTCAAACCCTTTAGTGCCACCAACAGGTCAAAGTTTCACTCATGTTTACACTGATAACATTTGAACTGTAATTCCTAGAGACAAAATTATTTTTGAAGTTGAATTTTGAACTTTAAGGAAACATTTTTTCGCTATTCCTCCTACAATTTTTGTCCGATTTCCACCAAAATTGTTTAAAGCTATCGTGAGATAGAGCTACACAAAAGTTAGCACTTTTTTCAATGTTTGAAATCATTCCTGAGAAAAGGCTCAGGTTTAAAATTCTGAAGGGATTCTTGATATCTTAAATACTGTTGCCATGGCAACACATTAAATGTTATTATTCCTTTTAATGTATATTCACATGTTTTGAGGTAATTGGCATGCTTGAATTTTCATAATATTTTGCACACACATCAGAGTTGTCGGCCATTAGGCCTGGGCAAATGTTAACACATGGGTGCGGCTGGGGAGCTCTGTAGCACAACCTTTTGACAAAAGTGGTGGAGTCAGCATCTTCTATGGTCACCACACTTGCTATGTATATTGTACTCATCAAGCCAGACAACTTTCAAAATTGGAAGTCAGCTATTTTGGATTGAATGTGCATTTTTTGAAAATCTCAGGCCCTGAATTTTGAATACTTCTCCTAGGAGATTCATGTGACAGGTACCAAACTTAGGGAATATTATGCCATTATGAATTGTGCACGGATTTTTGATATTTTGAACAGTGTTGCCATGGCGAGGCAATAAATTAAGGGCAAAAATGTGACACAGGAAGTTCCTTATAACTTCTGTGTGTATTGTATGATTTTGATGAAAATTCAGCTCTATGTTTTGTAATGGGGCTAATCATATTTATTCAGCTATTATGGGTCATGGGCATAGAACCACCAACTGATAGCAGGAAGTAAGGCAATTTTAACAGACTTTGAAATAGCCCTCTTGTGTTTACGTGAATTGCTTAAAAATTCTTTTGAATAATGTCAAGACACTGCTGATGCAAAATTGTAAAGGGATATTTTGATATCTTAAATAGTGTTTCCATTGCAATTTATTGTGCAAGTGAAAACAGTTTTTAAAGTGAAATAAACAGCTATAGAAATCTTAATTTATTGTAATGAAAATGTACTGCACAAACTTTTTATTTTTTATATAAATAATATATAATAAAAACATTAACTGAAATGTAAATATACTAGAAATTCAAAGCCATATGTCCAACCCAGTTATGAGTGGCAATTAACTTTAATCAAACGCAGTACCATAAATGTCCAGTAGAGCCAAGCTCCATTGTTGAAAGATTCCCAAAATACCACTTTGAGAAGGATTTTGGATTCCAGGATTTTGCATGTTGTGTCTAGAAGAGATCCCTCCTTCGTACGTTATGTTTATGAATTATGTGTAACTACGTTCTTCAGTTAACTATATTTCTCATTTCATGTGTTAAACATCTCCAGTTCTTGAGTTGGAGTTTCTAATTCATCTGATCTGTGTATGTTTTTATTGCCAATCCAGTGCTGGAATGTGTTATTTTGAATTTATGATAAATGTTCGTTGTGGCTGTTATCAGTGTCGTTTAGTGTCAGCAGTTTTTTCTGCAGCTCATGCTCTTTTCCAGGAAATAGAAAAGCGAAATATGTCCCCCATTGTGATTGCCTTCTCGGCCATTGTTTGTGTGTATGTAGAGTGTGTGTTTTGCCTTATCTCTCTCTCTCTCTCTCTTAATCACTCTCAAGTGTGGGGTATCCAGGTGAGCTGATTGTTAATGGGAAGCACCAGCACGCAGTTTGTTTCCTTCCTATATAAACTGAGTGTTCCATGGCTGGGTTGTGCAATGGGAGATGGGTGTTCGTGAGGTGTGCCATCTTGGTCACCGATGCTCTCATGCAGATATCCACTGCTGGAGTGGAGAGTTTATGGCATTCTGTACATTTTAGAGGGTTAAATCACAAGTACTGGGACTTGAAATGTTCATGGATTCCTTTTAAGCTGCTGTTTGCAGAAAAATTATCCTAGAAAATTAGTTATTGTCCAGAATAAAGAGTCATAGAACTGGTGTTGTTTTTTTTTTTCATTGTAATTCAGGAGGATCTCACAAGGGAAGCTTGTTTAACTCTGTCTTTTATTGCCCATAATCTCTGCCCTTGAAATGGTGGAGGTTTCTTCAGAAGCATGAAGTTCTCATGTCATGTGCTGTCTGGACAAGTCCATTTTGTTCATTTTATTAGCCAGATGTGAGCTTCAGCTAGACTTCTTGGTGCTTAGATGAGCCGAATCTTTTCATTTATGACATTGAGGAATTCCAGAATTAAAAGGTTGGGTCTTCTAGATTCAAGTCATATTGCAGCAATTGTTCGCTTTTCTGCACCTAATATCCTACACTAATGCATGCAGAACTGTGATGTCATCAACTGATTTAACATACAGTTAATAGGACAACTTCTCCCTGTAGAAAGTTGACCCACGTGAAACACAGGCAGAGTGTGTCCATCTACAGAGCCATACAGGTGCATTAGCGGAGGTTACAACTGCGCATGTCTATTTGGCGCTTTATTTTCTTTGCCAAAGTGTATGATCCAGGTGTGTTATTAAACTAGAGATGAACCACGGAGCAAATGCTTACTGAATCGTGGGTGGTGAACCGTGTGGTTTGGTTTCTTACCGAGAACCGTTACACCCCTAATAGATAGGTAGGTAGATAGATAGATAGATAGACTCACATTTATATTATATTATGTATACATTTATTTTAACAAATAGCATCAAACATATTTACATACATAAAAGCTTATCCTGTATAATACACTTCCGTTAAAAACAATTGGCATAATGTTAGCAAACATTTCAGGTGAATAAAGCTGCTAAATAATCACAGATTCAAAAATATTAACAGAACTTCAACTAGAAGGTGATAATGTTACTTAACCAATCTGATGTGGTTGTTGCATTTTCATCAGTGGACCCAATTAAATGCATGCTGTTTTTTCTTCAGTCACTGGATTGGATCATAAGCAGAGAACATAAGACATAAGTACTGTTGCTTAGATGTCGCATGTTTTAAAAATGCACTCTTTTAACATTTTTTAATGTTTTCACTGTAATGTTCTAATTGCAAAATAGACTGCAGAAGATGAAAGTTGAATCTTTAAGTTTTAATTTGATACCAAGTTTGTGAACATTGATGAAGCTTTTGATATTAAACAAAGCATTTGTTTTATAGTCACATTCAAATGGCCCACCTGTTGGCCAGTGACAGTTAACAGGTTTAAAATGGGCATGTAAGACAGCCTCTGTAGCAACCCCATTTTCAACTGCAGTCACCAAAATTGGTATGTATATAGTTCCCATCAAGCTGGACAACTTTCTGAATTATAATTATTTGCTCCGCCCAACAGGAAGTCATCCAATTTGGATTTTTTGAATATTGCATTCTCTGAACTTTTAAATACTCCTAGGGGATTCATGAGACTGTCACCACATTTAGAAAACATTATGCCAAGATACTGAAGATGCTAAATTGTGAATAGATTTTGAAATATCGAATGGTGTTGCCATAGCGAGGCATTAAATTAATGGCAAAAAATGGGAAACAAGCAGGGTCTCATATCTTCTGTGTGCACTGTGTGATTTAGATCAAAATTGAGATGTATGTTGGGGGCTAATCACATGGATTTGACTATTTTGGGTCACGGACATAGCGCCAGGCAGCAGGAAGTGTGGCTCTTACAAGAGACTTTAAAATAGTTCTCTTATATTTACCCAAATTGCTTCAACATTTTTTAGAATAATATCAAATGCCAAATGAATGTGTCCACCATGCCTTGTTTTCCGAAAGCCATCCGGTGGAAATGGACCCATGGTGCTTGGGCCCGTCATTGCTGCTTGCAGCTATATTTATTATTATTGTTATTATTATTATTATTATTTTTTAAGGTTTTCTGTACTTTTGGGGTACATAACATGCGTGAAAACTCTTGAAAGTTTGCACACACATCAGAGTCGTTGGCCATTAGGGCTTGGCAAAGTTGCAGGGGGGGCGTGCAGAGGGGGTTCTGTAGTGCCACCAAAATATGGGCATGTTCAGGGGGATCTGTAGCACATCCCTTTTGAGCTACCATCACCAAACTTTGTACACATATAGATCTCATCAAACTGAACAACTTTCATGCTGACAGTCATAAGCTCCGAACAAAATTGGAAAAAGGAAATGTCTCATATCTTCTGCATGCATGGTGTGATTTACATCTAAATTGAGCCAAATGTTTGTCCTTGCGGGCTGATCACATTGATGTGGCTATTGTGGGTCACAGTCGTAGTGCCACCAACTGGCGGAAGGAAGTGTGGCACTTTTAACAGACTTTAAAAATATCCCTCTTATGTTTACTTGAATTGCATCAAAAACATTTAGAATAATGTCAAAACAGTGCAGATTTAAAATTCTGAAGGGATTCTTGATATCTTAAATACTGTTGCTATGGCAATGCATTAAATGTTATGATTCCTTTTATGTATATTCACATGTTTTTGAGGTACTTGGCATGCTTGAATTTTCATAATATTTTGCACACACATCAGAGTTGTCGGACATTAGGCCTGCGCAAAAGTTAACACATGGGCGTGGCTGGGGAGCTTTGTAGCACCACCTTTTGACAAAAGTGGTGGGGTCAGTTTCTTCTATGATCACCAAACTTGCTACATATATTGTACTCATCAAGCCGGACAACTTTCAAAATTACAGTCATTAGCTCCACCCCACAGGAAGTTGGCTATTTTGGATTGAATGTGCATTTTTTGAAAATCTTATGCCCTGAATTTTGAATACTCCTCCTAGGAGATTCATGTGACTGGCCCCAAACTTAGGCAATATTAGCCAAGACATTGAAGATGCATAGATGTTTGATATTTTGAACGGTGTTGCCATGGCGAGGCAATAAATTAAGGGCACAAATGTGAAACAGGAATTTCCTTCTAACTTCTGTGTGCATTGTATGATTTTGATGAAAATTCAGCTGAATGTTTTGTAATGTTGTGTGTGGGGGCTGATCATATTTATGTGGCTATTATGGGTCACAGGCATAGCGCCACCAACTGAGAGCAAGAAGGCAATTTTAACAGACTTTGAAATAGCCCTCTTGTGTTTATGTGAATTCAAAATTCTTTAGAATAATTTCAAGACACTGCTGATGTAAAATTGTAAAGGGATATTTGATATCTTAAATACTGTTTCCATTGCAATTTATTGTGCGAGTGAAAGCAATTTTTAAAGTGAAATAAAATGCTATAGAAGTTTCCATTTATTGTAATTAAAATGTACTGCACAAACTTTTTATTTTTCATATAAATAAAATATAATAAAATATCAACTGAAATGTCAAAGTCAAAAAATCAAAGTCAGTTTTGTTCCAAATTTTAGATAGAGTGGCAAAGTGCTCAGGCGCAGTACCAGAAATGTCCAATAGAGCTCCAAGAGGTCCTCACTGCAGCCTGTAGTGCCATAATGTACTGGATTAGATCCAATATGTACTGGATATTTTAAGTGGATTTTGGTTATGTCATGATTGTTTGAACACACATGCGCTAACTCAATGGCACCGATCTGTTATTGTATGTGTTTTTAGTGCTCATGTTGTCTTTGTTTGGTAAAATCTTTGTTGTTTATGTCTGGAATAATGAAATATATGTATATTATTTATGGATGTTAGAATACCACACTCAAAATAGATTGTTAATATTTCATGACATATGCATGCTCAATGTTTGTGTTTTTTGCAGAGCTTCAGATATTTTTTTATCACGTGATCTTAGATTTAAAAGCTAAATGTATTTTGTGATTAGTATAAATTCATAAGCAATTAGAATATTTAATGTGTGTAAAACGCTTTGCCATTTTTAATGTGCTTAGTATAAATAGCCAGTATGAAACAAACCACCTCTGTGAAGTTGGCACCCCATATAATTAAATCATTACCAAATCTATACCATTCATTTGTGCTGCAGAAATTAACGTTTGTGTTGGTTTGGTGTTTGAGATATTAGACATTATTTTTTTGGCTGTGTGACGTCACTTTCCACCCCATGTGGTCCAAATCGCTCCAAACCGGTGTCATTCGTTTGTGCTTGATTTGTGCTGATTTGTGCCGTTAAAATTAATCTTGTATCTATTTCCCTTCATTAGAAATAACAGCTTGTATTCGGGAGCAGTGATGTCACTCTCCACCCCATGTGGTCCAAATCGCTCTGAACCGGTGTCTTTCATTTGTGCTGATTAAAAGAAACATCATAACATATTCCTTTCTTTGTATTTAACAAGATAGCTTTTGGGAATTATTCCACGTCTTTTTTCGCAAGTAAACAGCCACAGTATTCTGCTCTGAATTTGTTTATTAGTTTTAATTCTGCTAGAAGCTGGTGCGACTTGTGTTCTTGGTGTTTGTGTAATTACATAGTCCTATATGTTAGCTAATATTAAAAATATTTGTTTGAAAATTCAGCACAAATGTTTGAAAACATGTTAGGTGCCATTCACATGCTGGAATGCGTTTGTTGTTGCACTAAAATTACACGCAGCGCCACAAAAGAGCAAAATGAAGGTGTCTCGACTCGAGACGTTTTACAGTTTCGGTTCTTTTTGACTTGACGTGGCATCTAAAAACACTAACAAGTCATCAAAGATGTCTATCTAGCACACATTTACATTTAAATCAATTATAAAACAGCACGGACGGACACAAAAACGCACTCAATGTAAACGGCCCCTCAGTGTAAGACTAGAACTCTTTAGAAAAGTTTGATCACACTTGCCTATTCTTTATTATTTGTTACTGCACATTTGAGATTTTAGAGTATAACATCATGAAATCTAAGAAGTAACCCAAAAGTATGGAAATGATGCAGTGACCAAAACAAATTAAATCAGAAACATCTTCTATTTGAACTTCTACAGTGTAGCCTTTTGTCTGTTCCAGCTCTGCACACAGTTAATTTTCTCAGTCAACTTCAGGTGCATCCTGGGATACCTTTTAAACAGTATTGAATGATTTCATATGCTGGAAACTTGTTGGCTACTTTTATTTACATTTTTTAAAAATAAATAAATAAAACAAATAAATAAAAGGTTTGTATAGATGTCTATAATTTATTTTTGAGTACAGAAATAATCCCAAGCATTTGACCATAAGCCTTTAGATCAAAAGGTTTTAAGATTATGAGGAACAAACTTAGTCAGTGTCCTTTGGGCTGTTTGTGAAGGCTATATTTATTTTATATTTATAAGTTGTTGACATTAATTGTATTTACTAACTTTTACTATTTTTTATTTGATTTGTATCTTGCTATGTTTTGCTATTGCTGTAGCTAAATCGAGGACAACTGAGTTTCATGTTTTTAGTTTAAGTTTTTAAAATTAAAGTAACCATTTAAAGTGATTTTAATAAGGACAATTTAGAAATTTTGCCAAACAATTTGGTCAAATTAGCTTTAGAAAAAGTGACTTTAGCTGAAAGGTGAGTAGTTTGCATCCATGATTAAAATATCAGACCAAATCTGATATTTTCTGACAGAGAAAGAGAGATGTGTTTGAGTTTGATGTGGTGAAAGGTTAAATCTTTGCCCAAAAATTAATGCTTCAACGATACCAAACATGGCACAAACCAGAAGCGAGCACAAACGATCAAGACAGGTGAGAGTGACTGACACGGGGGTTAGCCTGCATGATTTCACGGCTCCAGAAAGCTATCTTGTTAAATACAAAGAAAGGAATATGTTATGATGATTCTTTTAACGGCACAAACCGGCACAAATCAGGCACAAACGAACGACACCGGTTTGGAGCGATTTGGACCACATGGGGTGGAGAGTGACATAACTGCTCCCGAAAAAGTTTCATGTTATTTCTAAGGAAGGGAAATAGATACAAGATTAATTTTAATGACACAAATCGAGCACAAACGAACGACACTGGTGTGGTGCGATTTGGATGACAAGGGGTGGAAAGTGGTGTCACTGCTACTGAATTCAAATTCTTCTTTCTTTTTTTTTTGGGGGGGGGTATTTCCTGCCCTTTTCTCCCCCAATTTGGCCAGCTCAATTCCCAAAGCACTCTAAGTCCTCGTGGTGGCGTAGTGACTTGCCTCAATCTGGGTGGCGGAGGACAAATCTCAGTTGCCTCCACCTCTGAGACAGTCAGTCTGTGCATCTTATCATGTGGCTTGTTGAGTGTGTTACCGCGGAGACCTAGTGTGTGTGGAGGCTCATGCTATTGTCCACGGTATCCACGCACATCTCACCACACGCTCCATTGAGAGCAAGAACCACATTATAGCGACCACGAGGAGGTTATCCCAACATGACTACCCACCCTAGCAACTGGGCCAATTGGTTGCTTAGAAAGCCGGACTGGAGTCATTCAGCATGCCCTGGATTTGAACTTGCGACTCCAGGGGTGGTAGACAGCGTCTTTACTTGCTGAGCTACCCAGGCCCCCCAAATGCTTATTTCTAAGGAATTCAGGGAAAAAGATACAGTTTTTCTTTTAATGGCAAAAATCAGCACAAATCAAGCACAAACGAACGACACTGGTTTGGAGCGATTTGGACCACATGGGGTGGAAAGTGACGTCACACAGCCATAAAAATTATGTCTAATATCTCAAACACCGAACCAGCACAAACTTAAATTTTTGCGGCACAAACGCATGGTAACGAATGGTATAGATTTGGTAATGATTTAATTATATGGGGTGCCAACTTCACGGAGGTTACAAACAAGTACGTAGTGGATTTAATCCAGTAAATCATCACACTACAGGCTGCAGTGAGAACAGACTCAGTAGGCTGGTTTGAGATGAGCAAGTTCTGCACAGTACCGGCAGGTGCATGCCAGTTATTTGTCTGACTTGCTATGATTTCATGAAGACGTATGCCAAAAAATGTCCTGCGAGAGCGAGGTGGCCACAATTGTAGCAGGCATGCGGCGCAGTTGCTTTTTGTGAGTTGCGCGAACTGCAAGCACAATGGGAAAAGACTGGCTGACAACACAGCTTAATGCTCATTGGCTTAAACAACCGTGATGTTTCGTTATCTTCTAAAATGTTAGATTTTTTATCTATAATATCATGTTTTTATGTGTATAAATTATATATGAATATTCCCAACACTGTGACAGTGCTATCTCTGTATGGGATATGTGATAGGTATATTTCTGAAATATTTAAAATACGTATCTTTATTAAATAAAAAATGGACAGGAAGACACGTCTTATGGGGGAATTAAATAAAAGGTACATTGAGAGTTTTGTTTATCATATTTATTTTCATTTAAAGCAACACAATTTAAATTGTATCCACTTTATTAACAACAAAGCACATAAACTTGAATCACGCAATATCTACCTTTGATCTCGTAGCGGCTGATCCACTACAAGAAGTGAGAATTATAAATGATGATATTTCATGGGCCACCATCATTGTTATCGTGTCTGCTCTATTAGACCCAGTTGACCTGCAGGAGCTGTTGATGAATATTAACTTTTTTATTGAAGAAATCACGCAAATCCTGATCGCAAACGGCTGTTTTTAATTTACAAAGTGCTGACACAATGACAGATATGAGGTCAAATATAATCTAACGAAGATCAAGACCACCATATATGATATAATGGGAGGAACGGGACCCCTCTTCACCACCGCTGCGCATGGACTACTGTTTATGAAAGGATAAGTGAATAAAAATAATGTCATACTGTGAAAATAATGTCTTTGCATTTATTTTGAATGCAGTAAATTATATTGTTCAATCGAAACAGCTGTTGTTAAGTTTTGATATGGAATATGATCATATTGAAGTAAAATATTATTATTTGTTGTATGTGGGTTAATAATTTAAGCAGTTAAGACACATATTGCATGTCTGATGGTAGTTTTCATTTCTAAGTTAGGCTTTAAATGTGTGAGAATGTTTATTCATCAACCTGTTACATGACCGACATTATCATACAGGCTCATTGAACCAAGATTAAACTTGTTTTGCCGATATTTCAGAAAAGAACCCACATACTTTATTCACTGTAAACCATAGATATTACTTTATAATAACTTTTTATTAACATTAAAATACATTATTACATTCTATGAAGCATAAAAGTTTATTAAAACTGCAGTGCTGCCTATTTCCACCATTAAAATCTGCTGCTCGAAAGAACCCGGAAGCGTGGTTTCCTAAGGTGTGACGTCAGAGTAATTTTATCTACAGTGTGAGGTTTCCATGGTTACATGGGCTGGCCTTTCTCAGTTTAGAAAGCGACATTAACCACATGATCATTTCGAGCGTTCCAGAGGAATTATCTTGAATAATTTATGGCAGAAAAAAATATAATATGTTTGTTGAAAATGAAAATAGTTGCTGGCTCCAACTGCTAACAGCACTGTAACCAGTTATTTTAGAAGTTATTATAATATTTCTAATCTTGTAAACATATTATGTTGTGCAATAAAATTTTGTCACTTCACGTGGTTTGAGAGGTGTTTCTATCATTAGTTTTGTTTAGATCCTAAACTTTATTTATCTTACTGTCCCAACTTTATGGCATTTTATGAAAGAAAAAATAAAAGACTTGTCCTGTCCTTAGAAAAAGCTTTCATATAACTTATCTTTTTGTATTATTGTTCTCAAATTCATATTGTGTTTTTATGCCAATTCCTGTCTAGATTACTCAGATAATTGTGCATATGTGGTCTTTTGGGAATCATTAGGCTCGTTTGAGATGTCAAACACCTCGCCTTGAAAGCAGATGAGAGCAGGCTGGTGCAGTCTGGGGAGAGGAGTGAAATAAGAGCTGTCAAGTTGGACAGTTCTCACTTCTCGTAGTGGATCAGCCGCTATGAGATCAAAGACAGATATTGCGTGATTCACGTTCAGGTGCTTTGATGTTAATAAAGTGGATGCAATTTAAATTCTGTTGCTTAAAAATTAAAATAAATATGATGAACAAAACACTCAATGTACCAGTTATTTAATTCCCCCCATAAGACATGTCTTTCCATACATTTTTAGTTTAATAAAGACATATTTTAGATACTGTATTTCAGAAATATGATACCAATCACATATCCCATACAGATATTGCACTGTCAGAATGTTGGAAATTTTCACATTAATTTATACACATATAAACATAATATTAGAGATAAAAAATCAAACATTTTAAAAGCCAATGAGCATAAAGCTGTGTCATCACTCTGTAGCACCCCCATTTTCACCTACAGTCACCAAAATTGGTTCATATATAGTTCTCATCAAGTCGGACAGATTTCATAATCATAGTCATTAGGCCTGCCCATAAGGAAGTTGCCCATTTTGGATGTTTTGAATATTGCAGTCTCTGAACTTTTAAATACTCCTCCTAGGGGATTCATAAGACCATCACCACATTTAGACAACATTATGCCAAGACATTTAAGATGCTAAATTGCTAGATTTTGATATATTGAACAGTGTTGCCATGGTGAGGCATTAAATTAATTGCAGAAAATGGGAAACAGGAAGTGTCACATATCTGCGGTGTGCAATGTGTGATTTAGATCAAAATTGAGAAGTATGTTTAGTCTTGGGGGCTAATCACATGGATTTGACTATTTTGGGTCACAGTCATAGCGCCACCACCTGGTAGCAGGAAGTGTAGCTCTTACAACAGACTTTAAAATAGTCCTCTTAAATTACTCAAATTACTTCAAAATTGTTTAGAATAATGTCAAATGCCTAATGCATGTGTCCACCTTGCATTGTTTTCCAAAAGCCACCGACTGGAAATGGACCCATGGTGCTTGGGCCTGTCGTCACTGCATGCAGCTATATTTAGATTCATTCCTCGTTTATTTTTAGATTACTTACTACTAATTTTTCATTGCTAAGTCTTCATTAGTGTATTCAAGACAACATGTAGTGTAGTTTGCTTTTATGATTTGACTCGTAGAATTGGCTTTATAATGATTTTTTTCTTTCTCATTAGAAACAGAATATCCCGAAAGACTACAAGATTACACTACATTATATACCAAAAGAAGTGGTGAGTTATTGTATTTTCATAAATAATTCACAGCAATAAAAGAAAACAGGGTGATAATGTAGTAAATTTTTTATGCTTTTCATTTATCTTCAAGAGTGGTATGTGCTGGGTGAAGCTTAATGTATTTCACTTGGAGGTGAGCTTAAAAGGCCTGATGCAGAAGTTTGGGAATATATCCTCCAATAAAGATAATATAGGCACTTTTGTCCAAATACTGCAAGAGATGCGGTACCACATGGGACTTGGCTTGGTAAGTTACCTTAAAACCAAGTGACTGATAATAAACATTTAATTGTAAATCAAAAATGTTGTAAACCAAAGCCGTGGGGCAACGATTTGGGACTATAGTTGGTCACAAGTGGATTTTTCCATTTTTTACTAGCTTTTTATCCTAATGCACATATTTTTCTTAAAGGTGAAGAATGTAATTTCTGCATCACCAAACGGAATTGCAAAACAAATTATTTTCAAACAGATTCCTCGAAAACAACCCCCGTCTTCCATTGTTTGAACAAACAAATAGCCCCACCTCAAACTCATGTTATTGGTTGAGCCAGTGTTGCCCAAAAAAAGAGCAGTGTTTACACTTTTTGGTGAAATCAGCCTACAAATAAGTTGCTTATAGTTGGAACTTAAATTTTTTTTTAAAGTTGGAACTTTTCTTGTTTATAGTTTGCATAACTTTGCATAAGCTGTGTTAGGAAAAAACTATTTGAACAGAAAATCATGTTTAACTTTAAAATATTTTTGAATGAAAACACAGTTTGAATACACTATTGGGTTAGGATGTGTTTCGGTTAAATCGCTTCAATTAAATGAGCTTTTTATAAATTTTTTGCACTTTTAGGAGGATTCAATGCTAGAATTTGAGTGTCACTACATAGAGGAGATGTGGCTTACAGCAAGGTATTTTGAATTTGTTGTGGACTTTTTCAACACTGCCAATTCGTCGAGAGAAACTGAGGACTGCGAGCCTCCGGCATGCCCCACATCCACAAAAACAACAGTTACGACAACCACAACAGTGTCGACAACATCAGCGAAGCATACTGCAAATGGTAAGGTATATGTTAATACCAAACTTAAAGAACTTTTCAAAAATGCATGTCTTTTTTTGTTGTTTTTTGTTTTTTTTTGTGGAAGGCCACTCATTTGCAACTAAGGTTTTAAATGTTAACACCCTCTTTTAAATCATATCTCTAGTGAGCTTTGGTTGCAGTGTGTGTGTGTGTGTGTGTGTGTGTTTGTGTGTGTGTGTGTGTGTGTTCTATGCCTTTTCAAATGGAGCCGCTGGACCAAACAAGAGAGGCAACATGTTTTTTTCAGCCCTGTTATGACAGAGCAATCTTCAGATCTTCCCATGCGGACAGATCAGATCTTTTAGGGGAGAAAAGAAAAGCAGATTGTGCCCGACTTTAAGCGTTGAACAATGGACGGTTTTTATCTGAGACTTTTAATGCTTCTCTGTTTCTTGTTTTTTTCTAGAGAGACTCAGTGGTTCTCCTGATGATACAGAAAAAGGTGAGATTTTGCATACTGTAAATGTCTTCTATACTTTCATATTGATTTGAAGAATACAACTCAGCTATGCAGATCAGGCTTGGGGTATACAGTACACTGCAAACATTAGGTTTTAAATCAGTATTTTTTTAAAGATCCTTAAAACAAGATAAATTTAATTGAAAAGCAAAATTGCAAATGATATTAACTGGTACAGCATGGTGCTAGCAAAACTAAGGTCATGGGTTCTATTCCTAGGGAACACATACTACTAAAAAGGTTTGTTTTCAGAGAATTTATTGAATGAAGTTTATTTTTCTTACCCCATTGGCAAATTGTTTTTGTCTTGTTTTATGCCTTAGATTTATGCTTAAAAAAATGAAAAACACAATTTGCAAATGGGGTTAAAGAAATAAACTCTATTCAAGGTATGATTTCTGAAGACAAGTCTTACTGTCATTGCCAAAAAGTAATTTATCTTGTTTAAAAGATAATTAGATATTTCAACTAGAAAGCATTGGCATTGGCTAGTTGTTTTATACATAAATCTAACAAAATTAAGTGAGGCTTATTTTTAAAATAAGAAAACACAATTAGCCAATGGGATAAGAAAAATAATCTCAGTCAAGATATATTCACTGAAAAGATTGAATGAATTAGAATGAAAAGCCTTAATATCATAAACAGTTTTGCTCCTCAAGTAATTTTATCCTGTTTTAAGGATGTATAAAATTTTACTGTAAAACAAGACAAAAATACGGTTTAAGAGAAGGACTTTTTGCAGCGTACTCCTTAACAGATCCTAGTACTCTGTCAGGCTCTGTAAGATTAAGCCCCCTAGGGCTTCAAAAGGAAGTCGTCTTATCCCTTTGCATCCCTGTACAACAAAAGTGTCTGTCAGACTAATTAAACCTGGCTGTGTCTGTCCATTTCTCTCTAGGGGTCCTCCTTCCAAAAGTGGTGGAGTACAGCCTATTGTCACTCCTCGCCATCCCGTTAATTGCAGTGGTGTTTCTGCTGTTCTGGAAGGTACGTCGATTTTTGGAGGCCCTATCTGACTCGAGAGCATGACATTAATTTAAGTTCACATTTTTGCTTTCATACATCTCCTGACTTATCTTTTGTTTGCCCTGTTGTCATGCAGATTAAATCCAGCAGAAATGCCCCCCAAACTGAACGGAGCGTAGAAGAAGGCCCTGCTCTTTTCCCAGGAGAGGAAGCAAATATACCCCCATTAGATGTGGAGATATCTGAAAAGTAATGTCGGTTTTCAGCACAATCTAATCTGCTATCTGCCTAGTATGCTGTGTTCCCTGTCTGTCACTCACTCGACATTGTGTCCATGTAGTGACACTAGGGGTTTGCTCTTGAGAGCCCCAATCACCTTTACTTTATTCAGAAAAGGCCAATGAAAATTGGTGAGTAGAATTTGCATGCCACTCTCCGCCCCGGACATACGGGTATAAAAGGAGATGGCGTGCACCACTTATTCAGACTTGTTCTTCGGAGCCGAGCGCATATGTGTGTGTGTTCGTCCCATCACCTTATTCCTTGCAGCTGGAATTTACGGCACATATCAGCGGTCGCCCTCGCACGGAGTGTTGTGCTTCTCCTGGGCGCTTCAGCGGTGTTAAAAGAGAATATTCCAAAAGAGTATATTTTCTCTAAAAGAGCTCGCACAAACGATTGTCGTCTTTTTAAAGATGTCCTTTCACCTTTGTGCTACTGGGTGCGGCCGTTATCTCTCCCCACCGGATGGCCATGAGATCTGTCTCGAGTGCTTGGGTCACCAGCATGCAGAGGCAGCTTTCGAGGAGGGGTCATGTTCTCACTGTGAGAACATGCCCATGAGAATGTTGCAGTCGCAGCTCTCTTCCTTCTTTGTGAAGTAGAGAACCACCGTGGCTGCTTCCCGACCCGGTCCGTCCTGCATTGAAACTCAGGCGGCTGCGTCGGCGAGCACCACGGGCAATCTGGATGTGGATATGGGAGCGTTTCCGCTGGCTCAATCCCCACGGACCTCCCAGCCCCCAGCACTCTCGTTCTGCCCAATAGAGTTCACAAGCAAGGTAGGCGGTCTGCCTCAGGATGGATTTAATATCTCGTTCATGGTTCATGACGAGGATGAGTTATCAGTTGCAGCATCAGAGGGTGGGCTTCTGCTTTCGGAAGCGGACGAATCTTCTGAGCTCCCGCTCTCGGGCGGTAGAGCTCAGGATGAGGCGGACGCTGAGTTGGCAGCCGTGCTTGCCCGGGTGGCCGCAAACATCAGGCTGGATTGGAACCCTCTGCCCTGCCCTGAGCGTTTGCGGCTAGATGATTGGTTTCTGGGCTCAGAGCATGACTCATGGCCGTGCCCCGCCCCAGTGCCCTTCTTCCCGGAAGTGCACGAAGAGCTCGCAAAGTCATGGAAGGCACCTTTCTCTGCCCGTACATGCTTCGCCAGCTAGTCCACCCTAACTACCCTCGACGTCGGAGCGGCTAAGGGATATGTCGAGCTTCTCCAGGTAGAGCGCGCCGTCGCGGTGCATTTATGCCTGCAGGACCCAGCCACCTGGAGGAACTGACTAAGGCTCCCTTCCAAGGCGTGTAAGTTTTCTTCATCACTCATGGCGAAGGCTTACAACGCCGTGGGTCAGGCCGCTTCCACCCTGCACGCCATGGCCAACCTGCTGGTCCACCAGGCCAAGGCGCTCAAAGATCTGCACGAGGGTAGGACCGACCCAGGGCTTATGCATGAACTGTGTACCATGACCGACTTCGCTCTACGGGCGACAAAAGTCACGGTGTGCGCCCTGGGCCGGACGATGTCCACCTTGGTTGTACAAGAGCGGCACCTGTGGCTCAACCTTGCGGAGATGCGTGACGCCGAGAAAGTCCGCTTTCTCAATGTGGCCATCTCCCAAGGGGGGCTCTTTGGCGACATTGTCGAGGATTTCACCCACCAGTTCTCGACAGTGAAGAAGCAGACGGAGGCCATCAAACAAATCCTGCCGCAGCGCGGCTCAGCCGCTTATAGGCCTCCGAAGTCCTGCGCCCCATCTGCCCCTCGCCAGGGCTGTCCTCCTGCGGTGCCGGCCCCGGCTCCCCCACCATCGGAGCCTGTATGCCAGTCTTTGAGAAGAAGATCCTCCCACAGGAAGGCGGCACCACCTGCCTGTCAGCCGCCGCCAAGAACCCAGGCGGTCCTGAGACGGGTGACCCAGGGATGAGGCAGCTCTCATTGACGACTCTGACCCAAGTGTGCGCACGGGCCCCACTCCCACCCCTGGGTCAGCACAAGGTGGGTATCCCAACATTGCTGGTTGCCTTCGGGGCTCCGGCACCCAAATTGTCAATAAAAGAGCAGTTTCCTCATTCCATGAGTCATTCTCCAATGGTCAGACCCTCCGGCCCTCGCATCCACGATGGCCAGGCGCAGAAAGTCTTTCCGGTCAGCGAGCGGGACTTGAGTATCTCACGTTCCCTTGTCCTCCGTCGAAAGAAAGCCGGCAAACATTTAAGTACGGTGGTTCTTGGGGCCACTCGCCCACCCCAGCCACCGGTCACCATTGTGGGCTCCCGGAGCAGCACGCCTCCCCTGGACGATCCTCCCGGTGGGGCATCTGCTCTGCCCTGCCGTGAACCACCCACCCCGGGCATGATAAATACAATCGTCCCCCTGGGGCCGTTAGCGCAAAGGCTGGAAGCCTAGTTAGCACTTTCCAGCCCATCGCGATGGCTCATCAGGACGATCTGGCTCAGCTACGCTGTGCAAGGCGAGGATGCCTTGGTTCTTTGGGCAGAGGTCACCACCCTTCTGGCAAAGGGAGCAATAGAAACCGTCCCCTTAGCTGAGTTGCACAAGGGCTTTTACAGCCCTTATTTTATCTTGCCCAAGAGAGGGGGGTTGCACCCAATTCCGGATCTGCGTGCCTTGAACAGAGCCTTACACAGGCTTCCGTTTAAGATGATGACGAAGAAGCGCATTCTGACGTCTGTACGACATCAGAATTGGTTCACGGCCATCGACCTGAAGGACGCGTAATTTCATGTATCGATCCTTCCTCAACACAGACCCTTTCTTCGGTTTGCCTTTGAGGGACGAGCATACCAGTACAAGGTCCTCACTTTCAGTCTGCCCCTGTCTCCTCACGTCTTTACCAAAGTCGCAGAGGCTGCCCTGGCCCCGTTGAGGGAGAAGGGCATTTGCATTCTCAATTATCTCGACGACTGGCTGATCCTAGCTCACTCATGAGATCTATTGTGTGCGCACAGGGACCTTGTGCTTCGGCACCTCAACCGACTGGGGCTTCAGGTCAACTGGGAAGAGATCAAGCTCTCCCCGGCGCAGAGCATCACTTTTCTCGGTATGGAGTTGGACTCGGTCACCCTGATGGCACGCCTTACGAACAAGCATGCGCAGTCGGTGCTGGACTGCCTGAAAACCTTCACGCAGAAGGTAGCAGTCCCAGTGAAACAATTTCAGAGGCTCCTGGGGCATATGGCATCCTCGCCGGCGATACTCCCCCTTGGGTTGATGCATATAAGAATGCTCCAGCACTGGCTACAGACTCAAGTCCCGAGGCAGGCATGGCGCCACGGCACCCAGCGTGTGACTATCATGCCTTGGTGCCATCAAACTTTCAGTCCTTGGTCAGACCTGGCATTTCTATGGGCAGGGGTTCCCATAGAGCAGGTCTCGTGGTGCGTCGTGGTCACGAGAGATGCCTCGAACTCGGGCTGGGGTGCTGTGTGCAATGGGCAGGCAGTATCGGGGCTCTGGACAGGGCCCCGCCTGCAATGGCACATCAACTGCCTAGAGTTGCTGGCAGTATCGCTGGCCCTGCGAAGGCTTTGGCCGTTGATTCAGGGCAAGCACGTGTTGATCTAGATGGACAACAAAGCGACTGTGGCGTACATAAACCACCAGGGCGGGGTATGCTCACGTCGCATGTCGCAACTCACCCGCCACCTCCTTCTTTGGAATCAGCAGACGTTGAAGTCTCTGCGAGCCACTCACCACCCGGGCAGTCCAGCTGATTTGGGAGAGATTCGGAGAGGCGCAGGTGGACCTCTTTGCCTCCCCAGAGTCCTCTCACTGCCTTGTCAGTGCTCTGCTCTGCCTCGGCCACTGTTGCTGTGTACCCTCTCCATAGATAGGGTCCTCCCCAGTGGCATCATTCCATATGTGAACTTCCCCATCGGAAGTCCATGTGAGGTATTCTCCACATGTTAACCTCTCTCCAGTAGGATGTGGTCTCCGTAGTGCTCTCCCTCCTGGAGAGGGAAGAGCACTTCCCCAGCATTATTCTAGCAGGTGCTCAGCAGGAAATTACTTAATACAAAAATCAGGAAAGGCCACCGCCTGTAGCTTCCTCGGGTAAGTGCCTCCTCTCACCCTTATTGGGACCCAGGAGATGCCTTATCTAACTCATTGGAAGATCAATGTCCGAGGCAGAGAGTGGCATACAAATTCCACTCGCCAATTTTCATTGGCCTTTTCTGAATAAAGAAAAGGTGATTGGGGCTCTCGAGCGAACCCCTAGTTTCACTACATCGACACAATGTCTCGTTCCCTCCATCAGGGAACAGAGGTTACACCAGTAACCAAGACATTTTTGTTCAAGACCCCATGAAATGGTTTAAAGATCACAGTTTTCTTTTCTGAAGTATTTTGCAAATTTCCTTTTGAAACGGGAAACTGGGGCAGGGCTAATAGACAGTCACAAAACTTAAATTTTGATTTCATGAGGTCTCAATGTACAACTTGATGATTTATAACTGATCTATTTTTGTATTCAAATCTGTGCTGATCAAGTCGATTCAATGCACCAATTAACAGCCACTTCCTGTTTTCTTTGCAGAAACAGATTAAATATTGTCAGGGCAGTGTAAATCCAGCTCCCAGTTTAATCAGCACAAGTAATAGTGTCTTTGAGTTATAAAGTATTAACTTAATCTGTTTTTACACAACTTCTATTACATTTTTATGGAAGTTGCAACACTAATCTTGTTTCTCATTAACACACCATTTCATTCGCTCCTTCAGATGGCACAATGGACAGAAACAAGGAAGCATCACCTCTGAAAGATTCTCACGTCTTTTACCGAACTGCTAGCTGTGAAGGACACATACTGGCCTGAAACAAAATAACTGCTCTTTGAGGACCAATGTCCTCTCTTAACAACACTGGCAAGCCCTTTGGGGCTAGATACGGATGCTCCTTTTTCTGAGAACTTCTGAGAATTGCTCTTCACGCTCTTTAACACTTCCTTCTCCTCTTGGAGATCACAAGGAGACTGTGCAGGAGGAATTTGATGAAAAACAGAACACAAACAAAATGGCATTGGATTCATCTGGAGATTGAGTTCGCATTTTTGAGAGCCGCAGTTCAGAAGGAGAGCAGCCATATGTTGCATGAGAAAATATGGCTATATCTAAAAGGAGTTACAGCAGAACTTACTACCTCCATCAGCACTGGTCCATCTCCTTCTGCCATTCTTTGTTCCTTTGTCTTCTCTCTTTTCTTTGGTCTGGGTGTCCAGATAGACACCTTTCCATTTTTTCAGTGCTTGAATAAGTAAATCCATTCTCAGATTGTATCATCTGATTTGTGAATTGTTTTTATTGTCAATATAAACTGGTGGTGTGGACTTAATTTATTTATTTTCTGAATATGAAATGACACCTGCATGGCATCATATAATGATTGAGATAATAAATAATTACCTCAATCCTAAAACATATCCCGTAATCCTTAATTGCTTGTGTATTTAACAATAAACCCTACACTCATACTAGCTGCAACCTTGTAAGTACACAATTATAGCTCCTCATTTGATAGAAGCCATCGTGTGAATTTGTATTTATGCTATATATTAAATATTAAATCAACTAGGTTTTTCTCAACTGCTCAAAGTAGTCTTTCAACACACCCAAGATAAAAACAATCTTCCCTTGATGGCTTTTTTTTATATCAAGTCTGTTTCAGTGTTTTAAAAGTGATTTAGTATAAACCTCTGGTGGCTGCTAATTTTATGGATTATTCAGCTAATGTCAGATTTTAATTTAAAAGAAAAGTCTTTTATGGCATAATATAATTTGACTTGCACGTGCAAAATCAATGATCATTCATACATATCAACCTAACTATGCACAAACATGGATGGTTTTATAGCTAACTAAATAATGAATTTATGGGTCAAATAAGAACTAAAATAGTATTGACAGCATTTCTAAAAGCGGTACACAAAAAAAAAGTGTAGTTTCACACCATGAAAAATGACTTCTTATAGTGGACAACTGAAATAGCTGAAATCTTGCTAACTTTGGACAGAAAGTTAGCAAATAGTTCAAACTGAATTATAAAACATATACCGTATGTATGATCCTACCTTTTTTTTTTTTCACCCAATTTGGAATGCCCAATTCCCAATGCGCTTTTAAGCCCTCGTGGTCGCGTAGTGATTCGCCTCAATCCGGGTGGCGGAGGATGAATCCCAGTTGCCTCCGCGTCTGAGACCATCAACCCACATATCTTATCACGTGGCTTGTTGAGCGCGTTGCCATGGAGACATAGCACATGTGGAGGCTTCACGCCATCCACCGCGGCATCCGCGCTCAACTCACCACGTGCCCCACCAAGAACGAACCACATTATAGCGACCACGAGGAGGTTACCCCATGTGACTCTACCCTCCCTAGCTACCGGGCCAATTTGGTTGCTTAGGAGACCTGGCTGGAGTCACTGTATGATCCTACTTTTGTATTTTTTTGCCTTTCATAGCATGGCTCTCCCTGTAAAGATTATCTTGGATAACCAGCAATATATTTATTATGGAAAGATAATATCGTAATGATATTGCACTAGTTATATTCAAAAATTTCTCTAGGACATTTCAGATGATTTTCAAAGGAAAGCAAGACCGCCCTTTGGCGTAATATGATCCAGTTCCAGCTTTGGTCTCCTGCTGAGTAGGAATCAATTTATGCAGGTCCACATCTGACATCTTACATTGCTTGTGCTAAATCCGTACATACTGATTGATGATAGCTACAATTTGTATTGATTGATTTGTAATGATTTTGAGATGAAACTCAGAGGAGATCATATTTAATTTTATACCCTGCTTTAATCCAACAATCAGAGTAAATTTAAAGCTCTCAGTGAAGCATGTCTTTATACAAAGTATTTGCATTTCAATCATAGATTTCCTGTAAAATATTTTCAACCCTCTTGATGTAGTTCAGGACAGTGTTGGCAATATTACAGTGTGCAATTTGGTGAGCTCAGATGTTGTGCTGTTTATCGTATACTGTAATTCATTTTCATGTTGGCTTGCTTTCGTGATGCTGGAAAACATCTTTGGTTACTTTGGTTGAGAAGTTGCACTCAGACTATGTAGAGGTATGCGTGGGCAAAGCATCTTTTGGCTCTTCACAACAAAAGCCTTTGTCAATGCCCAGATAACGTTCTGCATATTGACAAGTAATAAAAGTGAAAAGATACTGTACTGCATGCTGCACCACAAAAAAAGTGTAAACCATTGGTTCTCAGCTGGTTTTGCTTCAGAACATCATATTGGACATCAATTGGTGAGCCAACGTAGTACCAAAATTGTTTCTCAAACAACAAAATTTATAAATGAATATTATAAACTAGCTGCATTGGTCCAACAATATGCAAAATTATTACCCAGTTGTGGTCGGTGCAAGCCATGTTCATCCTTGTTGCAAATTAAGCGGTATTTAATGTAGTCTGAGTCATCTTTTCTTTTACCTTGTGTAGGTTTATTCATGGTTTTCAATGAGGACATGTGACAAAATCTGTTCATGTTTGCTTCTACCAAGTGACAGATGAATTTGCACCAAAATACCATTGACTTTAATTGGATGCACAGCATTTGATGTCAACAACTAACAATGTGGGAAGCATTTTCTCTTCCCTTTTAAAAGTTATTAAGCTTATTTATTTGCTAACTATGCGTGATAATATGGTTAGTAGCAGCATATTGTTTGCATTTAGCATTGTTTTTCCCCTGCAGAACACGGTTGTGACCCACCAGTTTGAAAACCACTGGGGTAAACTTTAAAAGTTTGTAACATTCATGTTGAATGACTGTTGTGTGTGAAAACATGCTAAAGCTATGAAGAAGAAAAAAGTGTTCATGTGGCATCCTCCACAGACAATATAAACCAGCCTGTGAAATTCCTACCACTGCCCTGAAACTACTGGGAGTGTTGGCACAGTGACTGAAAGCACTGTTTTCCAGACAGTCATTTCTTGGTTTGTGATACTGAGATCAGAGGGACAAACAAGGGAACTAAACCAGGATATATTTAAAATTTGGCATGTCCCAACTGCCGTAATCGGATACTGCATCATATTTGTAAGGCTGCAAAACACAGCTTGTCAGGAAGCCAGTCAGGGTGCCAAAAGTAAACAAGGAACTGTGGCCCAGTCATTGTCTGGGTAACAGTCTACTGTATTCTGTATTTTATATGAATATATGCAAATATATGTATGAGATGTGAATAAAGTACATTTATCCACCATATTTATCCATTTGGGTGGGTTTACTTCATATTAAAGCTGAAGTGTATAATGTTTTCCACTATCCCAGCTTATTATGCAGAAACGATGTTTTCAGAACATTGCTTTGTTTGTTGGAGTGTCCAGCCTGGCACTGCAACAGCTCAACCAATGGAGTGAGTTTGGGTGGGAATATCTGTTTGATTAACCAATGGCAGATGGAGGGAGTGTCCGGGAAACCTGTTTGGAAACAATTATTATTTTTCCGTTTGGTGACTAGTGCCACAGGAATTACACACTTCAGCTTTAAGATTAATAAAAACCATTCTGATGAATGAAAACTGTCTGGTTTTGTTTTAGCTTTTTTAATTTACTTTTTCTTGCTTGTTTCCAGTTTCAACCTCTGTGAATGATGGGTTCAACAGTGTGTGAAGTTGTTGGGAGCTCTTTGATGTGTCAACACAGATTTCCCTGCAGTTTACTAGGAAATTATTCTTTTGTGAAACGTCATACCATACTGAGAAATCTGGTTCTGGATTCAGATTTCATTTAAATGACAAATTCTCATAAAACTTCAACAATCTTTTCTCATTAAATGGAACATTACATTTGCAGTGTAATAAATGTGTCATTGGCATTTTACAAATTCTGAGTTAAAAATCCATGTCATTTATCTCAAGGAAGATCCATAATGCAAAATCTGGCAATAGAATATTTCTCGCACAGCACTAACCAGTAATTTGGTATCCCAGATTGTAGTATCAACCAAATCCAAGTACACAATGTTATGTTTTACTTTCAATGGTATAATTTATTTGACTTTTTTACCTTCAACAACATTTTATGTTTGCAGACCAATCTAAATGGTTTGACTTTCTTGTCTAGTTCTGTAAGAGCAAGCCACATGGGACAATGTGGAAAATTCAATTTCCGTGTAAACAGAAACACACTTTAAAAAAATTTAATTTTTTTTTTTTTTTAATCCACCGAGCATTTTCTAATCCTGCACTTAATCTGAAAGCCATATGAATGTACTTAAAATGACAGTTGATCTAAATTTGAAAATTCTGTCATCATTTACTCACCCTCATATCATTCCAAAACCATATGACTTTCTTCTTGGGAACACAAAAGGAGATATTTTTAGTTAATGCAACCCTGAAATTAGACGGTGATGCTCCAAAAAGGACAATAAAGTACCACAAAACTACTGTAGTCCATATGACTTGTGCACTATACTTCAAGTCTTCTGAAGCCATACGATAATTTTGTCTGAGGAACGCACCAAAAATTAAGTAATTATTCTCTGAAAATATTTTGCTTCGATACAGCTCTAATATCACATTCATCCATGCGTTCAATTCAGTCAAGCACACCTAATTGCGATTGACACAAGAAACACGAAAACCAAATAAGTTTGAAGTCAGTATCTTGAAATCTGGCATGACATATGCCAGTGTAAATGATATTTGAGAGCTACAGCGAAGAGGAATATTATCAGTGGACAGTTTGTGATCCTTTGACGAAAGAAAGTCAAACCGGTTTGAAAGGGTGAGGGTGTAGAAAACAAATTCTACCCGTACATCATTGTATGTGTTTAAATACAGTTAACAGGTGATATTGACAGTAAAGACCCTGCAGAGTGTGAATGTATTGTGACAAAAATGACCGTTATCACATATTGTTGGGGTGAATCATAAACATCAGGCCGAGCTTCGAGCTAACACTGTCAATGAGGTGGTAAAGCCGTTTTACCATAATCTCTCTCGCTTGTTGTGGTAACATCCTCTAAACACTAGAGTAAAATGTATTTATCTGTATGGCAAATCATATAAACCTGCTGAGCGCAAATACCTGCATGGACTTTCAATACCTTTGCAGGATAATATGTCGTTGTAAACTTGGTTGCATAGGCTCACTCCAGAAGTTTATAGCCCTCTATTCACAAGCGAAAGACAGAAACTGCTAAGCTTAGACCCTTATATAAGGCAAGTATTGTCGTTTAATGACTAAAAGTTTAATGACTTTTCACTAGCTAAGGGTTAAACAAGTAATAACGGCAAAATGTCTCTTTTGATCTTGTTTATTTGCGCAAGTAAAGGATATATTGGCACACTCGTTTCTCCTTTCCATGTGTGGGCAGCTCTCCCGCTGCGCAATATATGCAGACCCACAGGAACTCTGTTTCAGTTGCACTACATTAAACTCGGCCATTTCTTGAAACTTGCACCCCGATTGCAAAATGCATAAAAGATAAAAATGGAAAACATTCCGCAAAACAGACTTACTCTATGCCCCATTCTCACAATATGTCTCTCGCCAGCGTTAGCTCAAGTCAAGTGCTGTTTGTGTGGGTTGATAGGCTGGTTGAGAGCCCAAGCAGATGACACCAAAAGCCTGTCCTCTGAATGCCAGCCACTCCTGTGGCAGTATGTACATTAACTAAAAAGGGCATTATCCTTCACTTTTGAATGTGTGACAAAGGTCTTTATGAATTTAAATTGTGTGCGTTTTTTCTCGGCTGTGGGAATCAGCACAGGACCTTAGTCACAGGTCATGTAGTTTTAGGTTACTAAAAGCTTCTACCAATAGAGTTGTGTTGCCTTCTGTTGCATGCTTTTTGCCCTTTTACTAAGCCCTTTCTGCAGCCGCAAGAGAAAGCGCTCACCCCCAGGTGGGGAGCAGATGCGGACGAGTCCGGTCCCTGGGGGCCGTAACCGGAGGCTTATCAGGGCCTGATGCTGTTCTGTAATACTCCTGTGAAAGGCCTTCTCAACCACCTCCCAATAGCCATGTCTGTGGGCAGAAGTGTTGTAATGTAGAACTCTATGGCCCCTCAGAAAGCTACGAAGAAACGGAAGGGGGGGTTGTCTCAGGATTAAGCGTCCTGTTCTAAAGCGGAGAGTGAACGGTGAATGAGATACACTTCTGCATAGGCATGACAGAAGAAGAGAGGTCTAATGAGTCAGAGAGGCTCGGGTTCACTTCATAGGGTCCCCCGTTACGAAGCGTCACCTCATGGGGCGCAGGTGGACACGCCTGCCATTCGAATGCCACCGCATTTCTCACAGGGTCCCAGAGAAGGGGCTGTGTCGTGGCTGAAAATGATTGGATAAAGAGCAGAAAGGTTTACACTAGTTCAATGACATTCAGATTAAAATGGAGGCCTCACGGTTTCAGCTGGGATGAGTAAGACCAGGTTGGATGATATGACAAAGACGAATACACGGTCGAATAGAGATAAATGCCTCAATGCCATATAATTATGAGTCACTGCAAAAGTAATCTGTTGTTCACTGGAAATGATGCCAATTCAAATCATGAAAGTTGTTTTGCCAATTAATACATTTGAAAAGATGTGAAAAGCTTCCTGAAAAGATTCATTTACAGCACGGAGGCTTTGAAGAAGAACTCGTGCGATCACTAAGTGTTTGTACAAGTGTTCTTTCAAAATTTTGTTCTACCAACAGAGGCTACTGGTACTTCCAACTGTACATGTGGTTGTAGTAATAAGGACATTAGACATTTGTTTTATACTGCTTGTAAAACAGCAGCAAAATTCAATACAATTTTCATGATTTTTATAAATGTGACCATTATAATAAATAAAGGCCAACTCCCAATTATAACAATTCAATTTAAAGCCAATAGTTTTTATGTTTTGCCATAGCTATTTTGCATTACAATTGAAAAGGAATGTTTAATCTGTGGTTTTGATTGGCATCATACCATAGCGGGCAGAAAAGTTAAACTGGAGCACAAAGTGTGGTGTCCTTGAAACTGCCTTCAAGAAGGGTCAATCATTTTGGGATAAATGAAGACACTTTGAAGAAGCACCTGCTTTGGAAGCACTCAGCAATCGCTAAGTGTTAGTCCAAGCTTTTGAAATGTTGTAATTTGTCCTTCTACAACAGAGAAATACTTACAGATGAAGTCAGAAGTTTACATGCACCTTAGACAAATACATTTAAACTCAGTTTTTCACAATTCCTGACATTTAATCGTAGAAAACCTTCAGTATCTTTTGTCAGTTAGGATCACTACTTTATTTTAAGAATGTGAAATGTCAGAATAATAGTAGAGAGAATGATTTATTTCAGCTTTTATTACTTTCATCACATTCCCAGTGGGTCAGAAGTTTACATACACTTTGTTAGTATTTGGTAGCATTGCCTTTAAATTGTTTGTGCTTGGGTCAAAACATTTTGGGTAGCCTTCCACAAGCTTCTCACCATGAATTGGTGTAATTTTGGCCCATTCCTCCAGACAGAACTAGTGTAATGGAGTCAGGTTTGCAGGCCTCTTTGCTCGCACACGCTTTTTCAGTTCTGCCCACAAATTTGAGGTCAGGGCTTTGAGATGGCAACTCCAATACCTTGACTTTGTTATCCTTAAGCCATTTTGCCACAACTTTGGAGGTATGCTGGGGGTCATTGTCCATTTGGAAGACCCATTTGCGACCGAGCTTTAACTTCCTGGCTGATGTCTTGAGATGTTGCTTCAATATATCCACTTAATTTTCCTTCCTCATGATGCCATCTATTTTGTGAATTGCACCAGTCCTACTGCAGCAAAGCACCCCCACAACATGATGCTGCCACCCCCATGCTTCACGGTTGGTCATTATGGGCAAACAGTTCCATTTTTGTTTCATCAGACCAGAGGACATTTCTCCAAAAAGTAAGATCTTTGTCTCCATGTGCACTTGCAAACTGTAATCTGGCTTTTTTGAAGCAGTGGCTTCTTCCTTGCTGAGCAGCCTTTCAGGTTATGTTGATATAGTACTTGTTTTACTGTGGATATAGATACTTGTCTACCTGTTTCCTCCAGCATCTTCACAAGGTCCTTTGCTGTTGTCTGGGATTGATTTGCACTTTTCGCACCAACCTATGTCCATCTCTAGGAGACTCTTCCTGAGCGGTATGATGGCTGAATGGTCCTGTGGTGTTTATACTTGCGTACAATTGTTTGTACATATGAACGTGGTACCTTCAGGCATTTGGAATTTTCTCCCAAGGATCAACCAGACCTGTGGAGGTCCAAAATAGTTTCTGAGGTCTTGGCTGATTTCTTTTGATTTTCCCATGATGTCAAGCAAAGAGGCAATGAGTTTGAAGGTAGGCCTTAAAATACATCCACAGCCACACCTCCAGTTCAGTACACCTCCTATCAGAAGCTAATTGGCTAATTGTCTAAAGGCTTGACATCATTTTCTGGAATTTTCCAGGCTGCTTGAAGGCACAGTTAACTTAGTGTATGTAAACTTCTGATCCACTGGAATTGTGAAATAGTCAATTAAAAGTGAACAATCTGTCTGTAAACAGTTTTTGGAAAAATTACTTGTGTCATGCACAAAGTAGATGTCCTAAACGACTTGCCAAAACTATTGCTTGCTAATATTAAATCTGTGAGGTGGTTAAAAAAGTAGTTTTAATGACTTCAACCTAAGTGTATGTAAACCTCTGACTACAACTGTATACTTGGCAAGTGGTTCTTCCAGTTTACTCTGTAAGAAGTGGTAACCTGACATTGTTACCTTAAGGAGCTATTTCTACCTGATCCTAAACTTTGTTTTGCTGGTGTAATGTTATGTATTCAGGTTGATTCAGAAATGTTAACTCATATTTGTGAAACAAAACAGTTAATTTAGATGTGTCCAGATGAAGCACATTTTTTAGGTTAATGTGTTTTCAGTGCATATGTGATTATAGTAATAAATATTGAAACAAACTGGACATCTGTTTTATATTGTTTATACCACAAAAACAAAATTCAGTATAATGATTATGAATGTTAATATGATCATTATAGTATAGATAAATGCTAGGCAATTTAAAATGATCCATTGCTCACTGTTTGAGCAATGCTAATTATGCCAACTCAAATTATATTGTTTTGCTATGCCACACATCTGTTTTGCAATTTATACAATTGAAAGGAGGTCTATGTCACGTGAATGGTATAATTTGCTGTGAAAAAAAATGCTTTGTCAGAAACTTAAAAATGTGCTTCATGTGGCAACATCAAAAATATGACTTAATATAAAAAATATTATTAAATATCACTGAATTAATCTGGTAACATAAGTTACACTGACAAAGCTCAATTTGTGGGTCATTTCAAGTAGAAATAGAACCTTAAAGTATAATTTGCTAGTTACCACTTTTAACAGTGTCGCATAGCATCCAGAAAAGCATCCCAAACAGATGAACCAGAACATTTAGAGTGAAGTTCTTGGATGTTGAAGACGCATTGAT
Organism: Myxocyprinus asiaticus; assembly: GCF_019703515.2. Taxonomy (NCBI): domain Eukaryota; kingdom Metazoa; phylum Chordata; class Actinopteri; order Cypriniformes; family Catostomidae; genus Myxocyprinus; species Myxocyprinus asiaticus. The sequence continues at coordinate 17,020,694 of NC_059391.1, forward strand.
TTTGGGACAGGTCACACAGACTCATTTATCACAAGTTTTGAAGAACCTTTTGTGAAGGCATTAAGCAATCACAATTTGTTTGTTTAAAATGCCATTTTGTCCTTCCACAATAGAGTAACACCTACTTAATCTCAGCTACCAGTTCCACCTACTATGTGATCGATCGGAGTAATAAATATTGAAACAAATTAGGGTATCTGTTCTATATTGTTTGTACCAAAACAAGACAATTCCATATACTGTAATGAATATGATCGATATTAAATGCCAAATTGCTGTGCAATTATTGTATGGCTCCAAAAGTAATCCATTGCTCAATAACACAGCAATTTAAATCATAGGAGTTATTTTGCCAATACTTTTAAGGTTTTGCCATACCTATTTTGCATCTGATACAATTGAAAACATGCCTTTATTATGTTATCGTGATTAGCATCATACCATAGCAGCCTGGAAAAAGATTAAGTGAAAGTGGAGTGTTCAGACGAGTGTACTTGGATGTTAAAATCTTAAAGGAGCCACTGATTTTGGGACAGGTCATGAAGACTCATGTATCAGACGGAAGCTTGGAAGAAGAACATTTTGTCCTTCTACAAAAGGGAGACTACTGATACTTGGAACTTAAAAGTAATTGTAGTAATAAAGATTTAAACTAATTGCACATCTGTTTTATATTGTTTGTACCACTACAACAAAATTCAGTAAAAGAAGATCAAGTGAAGAGCAAACTTGGATGGTGAAACTGCCTTAAAGAGGGGTCAATGATTTTAGGACTGGTGATGAAGACTCTTTTATCACTTTGAAGAAGAACCTGTTGTGAAGGCACTTAGCATTTATTAAGTGTTTGTCCGAGCTTTTAAAAGGTTGTCATTTTTCTTTATTCAACAGAGAAATGCTATAACTTGACTACGGGTACTACTAATTTGTATGTGGTTATAGTAATAAAGATTTAAACAAATTGGACATCTGTTTTATATTGTTTGGCCCTCAATTGAAAAATTCCATTAACCAATAGGTAATATTTCACATAGAAAGTCTCCCAATTTTAGCAATTTAAATGGGTTTAGAAAAATGTAATATCTAAGGAGAAAATGTCAAATAAATTTCTTTAGTTCATGCATTTTATAACATCAAGGATTATTGAGTCCCATGAGGCAAAAGGGTGTGTAAAAGCCGAAGTGTTTCCTTGTACCTACAATGAGCACTGTTGGGTATTCATCTTGTTTGAGGCTGTTTGAAATGCTGATTCTTTTGAGAGAATACTGTTGAATAATTTCAAAAGGGTAACTTGATAACATTGTGAGGGTTTGGCTACCTGTCTAAAACACATTCTTGATACAAAGGCATATTTCTCCAGAGATTTGAGTAAAATGACATGAAAGGCATCTATTTTATGCAAATATGATGCAATGTGATATACATTGAGTGCAATATTTTAGTTGAACAATACGGACCAAGTAAGTAAAGATTACCAGTAAGTATAGCAAACTGATGAGGTAGTTCACTGTTATGTAATCAATAATTACAGAATTTGATTTGCCTCATTGAGAACTATTAACTAACTATGGCTAATTTAAAATAACTACTAATGAATTACTAATCAAAACAATAACATGTCTAAAATGTGAATAATTATGTTTTTATTGTGAACAAGATCATGAAATGAGAAACATGCGCCTCACATGCATTCTTTGTGGAAATTAATTTATGAACGTAACAGCTCTCTAAATCAAGGCTACAGTGTCTGATAGAGTAACATAGTGAGCTTACCTTACAGAAATATAGGGATAAGAAAATAGCCAAAGTATTGAAAATTGCTCATTTCCGGGGGCCTGGTTAGCTCAGTGAGTATTGATGCTGACCACCACCCCTTGAGTCGCGAGTTCAAATCCAGGTTGTGCTGAGTGACTCCAGCCAGGTCTCCTAAGCAAACAAATTGGCTGTGTAGTGGTTCTAGCTTTCGATGGGGTGTGTGGTAAGTTGTGCGTGAATCATGGAGAGTAGCATGATCACAGCGAGCCACATGATAAGATGCGCGGATTGACTGTCTAAGAAGCAGAGGCAACTGGGACTTGTCCTCCGCCACCCGGATTGAGGTGAGTAACCGCACCACCACAAGGACCTAGTAAGTAGTGGGAATTGGGCATTCCAATATTGGGAAGAAAAGATGGAGAATTGCAGAAATTTGTTGGGTCTTGGGGTCAGAAAGTCTCAAAAAATATATCAGACATCACCTATATCACCACAAAGTTGTTTGGGAGTGTTTCAAGGAAAAAAGCCTCTGCTCTCATCCAACAACAAATTCAAGCATCTTCAGTTTGCCAGACACTACTGGAACTTTAAATGCGACCGGGTTCTATGGTCAGATGAAACAAAAAAAAAAAAGATGGATTTGGCGCACACAAGGATGAAGAAGTACCCAGTTAAATGTGGTGCTGGATCTTTAATGTTGTGGGGCTGTTTTTCTGCCAGAGGTCCTGGACATCTTGTTCGGATACATGGCATCACAGACTCTATCAAATACCATAGATAAAAAATAAAAATCTGGCTGCATCTGCCAGAAAGCTTACAATGGGCCCTGGTTGGATCTTCCAGCAGGACAATGATCCAAAACAAACATCATAATCAACACAAAAATGGTTCACTAACCACAAAATCAAGGTTCTGCCATGGCCATCCCAGTCCTCTGACCTGAACCCCATAGAAAATTTGTGGGGTGAACTGAAAAGGAGAGTCCACCAAAATGGACCTCTGAATTTGAGGGATCTGAAGAGATTCTGTACGGAGTATGGTCTGTATGGTCTCAGATCCCTTGCCATGTGTTCTCCAACCTCATTAGGCATTATAAGAGAAGACTCTGAGGTTACAAAAATTATTGAATATAAGGGTGCCAATAATTATGGCCAATGCATTTTGGAGAAAAATATTTATTTAATTATGAGATATTTCCCCTGTTTCAATTGTTTTATTTCAATTAAAGGTTAGATTTTTGTGATTTTTTTTAATGAAAGATCAAAAGGATGAACAATGCAGTTTTTTTTTCACAGCCTTCTTTGCTCATATTAACAAGGGTGCCAATATTTTTGGCCACCACTGTTCATCAAGTTTCTAATCCAATCAGGGTTCGCCATATTCGATGCTCGCACTGAAACTGAAAGAAGATTGAGTGCAATTTTGCTCCACCTGCACGTGGTAAACTTTAATGTTGTGGCTGATTAGTGTAGATTATATATTTAGAAATAAGGCTTGCATAATAAAACCTCAGTGCCTCAGATACAGAAAAGATGCACCCCGTGAGAGAAAATCGAAAGCTCCCACTCAAGGCTCTTGTAACGTGTCTGATGAACTTGAGCACGAACAGCGATAAAAGTAAAATTGCAAACTGTCAATTAATGCAAGTTGGGCTCACTGATCGGAATTCATTTACATTTGAAGCCATAATTGCAGCCTGCCTTTTTGCTTTTGTACCCTGATGTAATGAACATCAATCCTTACTTTTTCTTTTTTTTTTTCCATCACAAAAAACATTTAGGGCTATTAACAAAAGATCCAAGGCTTCAGCCTTATCAGCCAGGGTCTATCTATGCTGCTGCACCTTTCGAGCCATAATTGTTTTATTTTTCACCTAATTTGGAAGGCCCAATTCCCAATGCGCTTTTTTTTAAGTCCTCATGGTCGCATTGTGATTCACCTCAATCTGGGTGGCAGAGGATGAATCCCAGTTGCCTCCGCGTCTGAGACCATCAACCCGCGCATCTTATCACGTGGCTTGTTGAGCGCATTGCCACGGAGACATAGCGCATGTGGAGGCTTCACGCCATCCATCGCGGCATCCACGCTCAACTCACCATGTGCCCCACCGAGAACGAACCACATTATAGCAACCACGAGGAGGTTACCCCATGTGATTCTACCCTCCCTAGCAACCAGGCCAATTTGGTTGCTTAGGAGACCTGGCTGGAGTCACTCAGCACACCCTGGGATTCGAACTAGCGAACTCCAGGGGTGGTAGCCAGTGTCTTTTACCACTGAGCTACCCAGGCCCCTGCGAGCCATAATATTTCTTAAAGGGATAGTTCTCACAAAAATGTTTATTTTTTTATCATTTTCTCATGTTGTTCCAAACCCATATGACTTCTTTCTTCTGTGGAACACAAAAGGAGATGTTAGGCAGAATCTAAGTCTGAGTCTCCATTCACTTTTACCAGTCGCTGAATGCTATATTGACATTTGATGCTTCTGGAAGGACCAAAAAGGTGGCTGACAGAAATGTTTACTCACTCAAACAACTGTTTCTTTTTTTTAGGGTATGCAGAAACCATAACAGGCTCCTGTTGCCAGGTAAATAGCAGCACTATTTCTGTGAAAACGGTGCATTCCTGAAGCTAGTGAACTATAAGACAGGGGCCTAACACGGACAGTTTAACACAAGCTTGCAATCTCCAAAATAAGATGCCATCAGGGGTCATCAAAGAGGTCAGGGGTTAGGAGCCTATTGACAACCCCTCTCTGTTTGAAGACTTTAAGAAGGTCCCACAGACAGTTAGGTGATAGGAAATCAAAGTGACCTGCTTTGCTCCGCAGCCCAGGGGGGATACATATCAAGATTTGGTGGATTCTGGCTGTTCCCAAACCTCCTTGGTACAAGACGGAGCATTAGGCACAAATAATCGGGCTTCGGTCCATACTAGTTCTGAGATGCTTGAATCGCGCGCTCGCGATGCACCCATTCAAAATGTTAACTCAGAAACAGATCTTATTGCACATTTGTCCTCAGGACTGGTTTGTGTCAGTAGATCTGATGGACACGTACTTCATTTACCAATTGCACTGCGTTACAAGCAGCTTTTTAGATTCGCGTTCGAGGGAACTTCATATAAATTTAAAGTCCTTCATTTCAGTCTGTCTCTGGCTCCCCGCACGTTCACGAAATGTATCGATGTGGCACTCACCCCATTGAAGATAAACGGTGTGCGTGTTTTGAATTACCTCAGTGATTGGTTATTATTAGCCAATCAGATGCACTACTGAGCAAGCACAGAGACTTGCTGCTTTGCCATATGAAAAATCTGGTCCAATGTCAACTGAGTGAAAAGCACACTTTTCCCCAGCCAATAAATCTCCTTTTTAGGAGCTTGTCTCGACCCTCACGAAGGAGTGCATACAGACCATTCTTCAGTGTATGACTACTGAAGTCATTTCAGAGAATGCTGGGTTTTATGGTGGTAGCATCCACCATCATACCTTTAGGTCTGTTACACATGAGTCCTCCCCAGTACTGGTTCAAGCGATGTTCCACATTGTGCCTTGAGCCTCAGGTGCATGCGTATCGCAGTGACTCACCACTGTCTGGCTGCTCTAGCACCATGGACAGCGCCGGCCTTCTACCAACAACGTGTAATGCTGGGTCAAACTTTCAGAAGGGAAGTGCTGATCACAGATGCATCCAACACAGGTTGGGGTGTGATGGACGCCCAAATTTCGACACCTGGACAGGTGCGAAATGGGCATGGCATATCAACTGCCTAGAGCTACTGGCTGTCTTTCTAGCTTTGAGAGCTTTTCATTCCGACATCTTGAATCACCACATTCTGATTCGTTCGGACAACACAACAGTAGTGGTGTATATAAGTATGCAAGTATGTGTTTCCCCTGGTGCACCTCCTTCATTCTGTCATTAGCAAAGTCCAAGTGAACATTGAAACAGTTCTATTAATTGCACCAAAATGGCCCGAGAGACCTTCCCTCTAAAACTCAATGCATGTTTTGGCATCCCCAGCCAGGGCTGTGAGCCTACATGTGTGGCCTTTGATTGGAGCACAGCGGATGAGCCAGAATGTCTCAGTCAGTTATAAACACCATTTTACAGGCTAGAGCACTGTCAACGAGATGCCTTTACGCACTGAAATGGAATGTGTACACTAAATGGTGCTTTTCACATGGCAAAGTCCCAGAAAACTGCCCCATACCTGAAATTCGTACATAGCGATTGGATGCAGAGCTCACTTTGTCAATGCTCAAAGTTTATGTGGCAGCTATATCTGTGTATCATGCACCTGAAGCCAGCACCTCTATAGGCAAACATGATTTAATCATAAAATTCCTTAATGGGGTAGGGTGGCTAAATCCCCCTTGCCCGGCTACAGTCCCAACTTGGGACCTAACTTTGGTCCTAAAAGCGCTTGTGAGGCCTCTCTTCGAGCCTCTGGACTATGTTGAATTGCGTGTGCTTACTCTAAAGACCACATTACTGCTGGCTTTGGCCTAAAATAGGTCGATGATTTGCAAGCACTGTCAGTTGACAATTCATGTCTGGAGTTTGGTCTGGGTCTTTCAAAAAAACACTGTCAAACCCAGGATAGGCTAGACTAAGGTTCTAACAACACCCTTCAGAGCACAGTTGGTTCACCTTTAAGCCTTTTTCCCTCCTCTATTTAATTCAGATGAGGAACAGTCCTTGCATTTTTTATGCCCTTTGCTAGTGCTACAAACATACGTTGAGCACACTCACCAATTCAGACTGTCTGACCAGCTGTTTGTGTGCTATGGTGGATGCGCGAAAGGAATGTCCATCTCCAAGCAAAGACTTTCTCGCTGGATTGTTGATGCGATCGCCCTGGCTTATGAGTCACATGGTGCGAATTGCCAAATTGGTGTTAAAGTACACTCAACTAGAGGCAAGGCCTCTTCATGGGCATGAACGAATGGTGTGTCCTTACAAGACATATTTTGCAGCAGGATGGTCTTCTCAAAACACATTCGCAAGTTTTTACAACCAAGACATAATGTCTCTCCCATAGCAAGTCATCTCTGTCTAGAACGCTTGCTGTTTCATTGGCCAAACATATACTTATGCCCCTCTTTTTAAGTACAGGCTTTCTGTCTTTTTACACAACCGCCTGCATTCAGACCGTTGTATTTCCCAAAAGTCGCAGGCACTTTCATTACAAATAAACTTAGTGATGCAATGTCAAGTGTATTGAATCATAAGGAAACGTCTAGGTTACATAAGCAACTTCGGTTCCCTATCTGTCACTCACTCGACATTGTATCAATGTAGTGACACAAGGGGTCACTCTTGGGAGCCCCAAACACCTCTGCCTTTTTTTAAAAAGGCCAATGAGAATTGTCGAGTGAAATTTGCATGCCACTCCCCCAGACATACGGGTATAAAAGGAGCTGGTATGCAACCACTCATTCAGATTTTCTCTTCGGAGCCAAGCGGTTCTATTCATTGAAGCTGAATTCATCCGCAAAGTTCATTCACCTCATTTGCTGGATTCTACAGCGCATTTCAGGGGCTTCTCCCCCTCTGCACCTGTGGAGTGCAGCGAATGCCCCTGGGCACTTCGGCAGAAACAACTAAAAGAGTATATTCTAAAAAGAGTATATTTTCTTTCTAAAAGAGCGGCACACATGGAACGTCTTTTTAAAGATGCCTTTCCGTTTGTGTTATTCCTGGTTGCGGTCGATATCTCTCCACTTCTGATGGCCACGATCGCTGTCTTACATGTCTGGGCACTGCCCATACGGAGACATCGTTCGTGGATGAGTCATGTCCTCATTGCGAGAACATGACCATGGCAACCCCAGTGGCTCCCCGCACCGGTCCTTCTACCTATGGGTTTGAGGCCGCGTCGGTTAGCACTGGGGGCGATTTGGGGACATCAATGGGACCACCTCCACCGGGTATCCCCCCATGGACATCCCATTCCCCAGCACGCTCGCTTGCCCCGATCTGGCTCTCGCACGAGAGCACCGGCTCGTCTCAGCGTGAGTTCGACTTCTCGTTCGGAGCTCCGGAAGACGATGAGTTATCGAGCGCAGCATCGGAGAGCGGTCTTGTCCAGTCTGACGCAGAGGCTTCAGTTGGGCTTCCTCCTTCGGGAACGGTCGGCCAGTCTCACGCCGATGCGGAAATGACGGGCATGCTTTCCCGGGTGGCCACGAGCATCGGGCTAGAGTGGAACCCTCCACTCTCCCCTGAACCCTCGGTGAAGGGTGAGAACGCCGCTACCTTGCATGCAGAGATCGCTACCCTTCTGCGCAAGGGCGCGATAGAGCCTGTCCCTCCAGCCGAGATGAAGGGTTCCACAGCCCTTACTTCATCGTACCGAAGAAAGGCGGTGGGTTGTGACCAATCCTGGACCTGCGAGTACTGAACCAGGCTTTGCACAGTCTCCCGTTCAAGATGCTGATGCAAAAACGCATTCTAGTGAGCATCTGGCATCAAGATTGGTTCGCGGTGGTAGACCTGAAGGGCACATACTTTCATGTCTCGGTCTTACCTCGACACAGACCCTTCCTGCGATTTGCCTTCGAAGGCCAGGCATACCAGTACAAGGTTCTCCCCTTCAGCCTGTCCCTGTCCCCTCGCGTCTTCACAAAGGTTGCAGAGGCTGCCCTTGCCCCTCTAAGGGAATTGGGCATCCACATCCTCAAGCATCTCAATGACTGGCTAATCCTAGCTCACTCTTGAGAGTTGCTGTGCGCACACAGGGACCTCGTGCTCCGGCACCTCAGCCGATTGGGGCTTCTGGTCAACTGGGAAAAGAGCAAGCTCTCCCAAGTTCAGAGCATCTCTTTTTCTCGGTTTGGAGTTGGACTCAAGTCTCGATGACAGCGCACCTTACGAACGAGTGCGCACAGTCGGTGCTAAACTGTCTGAAGGCATTCAGATGGAGAACAGCGGTTCCACTGAAACTTTTTCAGAGGCTCCTGGGGCATATGGCATCCTCAGTGGTGGCCACACCGCTCGGGTTCATGCATATGAGACCGCTTCAGCACTGGCTTCAGACTCGAGTCCCGAGATGGGCATGGAGCCGCCGATCTGTCACCGCCTCTTCAGCCCTTGGACCGAACTTGCATTTCCACGGGTAGGAGTTCACCCAGAGCTCATCATGGTTACAACAGACACCTCCAAGACGGGCTGGGGCACCGTATGCAACGGGCACACAGCCGCCGGCTCCTGGACTGGCCCATGGCTGCATTGGCACATCAACGGCCTAGAGTTGTTGGCAGTACTGTTCGCCCTGCAGAGGTTTTGGCCATTGATCCAGGGCAAGCACGTGTTGGTCTGGACGGACAACACAGCATCGGTAGCGTACATCAACCGTCAAGGTGGCCTACGCCCCCACTGCATGTCACAACTCACCCTCCTCTGGAGTCAGCAGCACCTCAAGTCGCTACGAGCCACTCACATCCTGGGCGACCTCAACACCGCAGTGGACATGCTGTCACGTCAGTTTACCCTCAGGGGAGAGTGGAGACTCCACCCTCAGGTGGTCCAGCTGATTTGGAGTCAATTCGGTCAAGCACAGGTGGACCTGTTTGCTTCCCAGGAATACTCCCACTGCCCACTTCGGTACGCCCTGACCGAGGCACCCCTCGGTATAGATGCGCTGGCACACAGCTGGCCCCCTGGACCACGCAAATACGCGTTTCCCCCAGTGAGCCTACTTGCACGGACCCTGTGCAAGGTCAGGGAGGATAAGGAGCAGATCATCCTAGTAGCACCCTACTAGCCCACCCAGACGTGGTTCTGGGATCTCACGCTCCTCGAGACAGCCCCCCCCCCCGGCGAATTCCCCTGAGGAAGGACCTTCTTTCTCAGGGACAGGGCACCATCTTCACCATCTCTTCAGACCGCGCCTCGTCCCTTCATGGGACCTCTCCGTAGTCCTTCGTGAGTACAGGGAGCTCCCTTTGAGCCCTTGGAGTCAGCTGAGCTTAAGGCACTCTCTTTGAAGACTGCCCTTCTGACTGCGCTCACTTCCATCAAAAGGGTAGGGGACTTGCAGACGTTCTCTGTCAGTGAATCGTGCCTGGAGTTCAGTCCGGGTTACTTTCACATGATCCTGAGACCCCAACCGGGCTATGTGCCCAAGGTTCCCATGACTCCTTTTAGGGATCAGGTGGTGAACCTGCAAGCACTGCCCCAGGAGGAGGCAGACCCAGCCTTGGCGTTGCTGTGTCCGGTGCGAGCTTTACGCATCTATTTGGATCGCATGAAGTTCCAAGCAGCTCTTTGTTTGCTTTGGTGGTCTGCAGAAAGGAAGCACTGTCTCCAAACAGAGGATCACCCACTGGGTCATCGATGCCATCACGATGGCATATCAGGCTCAGGACGTGCCACCGCCTTCGGGGTTACAAGCCCACTCCACCAGGAGTGTGGCGGCCTCCTGGGCCCTGGCCAGTGGCACCTCTTTGGCAGATATCTGCAGAGCAGTGTGCTGGGCAACACCCAACACCTTTGCGAGGTTCTACAAACTCCGGGTTGAGCCGGTCTCATCCCGTATTGGCAGGCACGAGCAGGTAAGTTCCGGGACAACTGGCCGGGTGTACCACTTGTGCATAGCGCATTTCCCTTTAGGTGAAGACATGCGCACTTGACTCCCAGTCGTATTCACAGACTGTGATCCGAGGATGACTTTCCTCCTTAGCCCTCTGGCAGCTGAGTTTGCGGAGAAACTCGCTGACTGACCCAGTACGTGCGTTAATGAGCCCCTGTAATGAGGTAGGTGCTCCACATGTGCTGATTCCCCGAAGGCGACCCCATATGATATCTTCCGCAAAACTGTTTCCCTGACTGCAAACTGCGTCTTCCTTGGGCAGAGGCCCCTCTGCCCCCGGTCGCCATGCTCTGTAGAAACTCCTCCCCCTTCGGGTAGGACCTACCATGGGACCTCTCCACATGACATACTTCCGACAAGACTCGGTAAGACCATATGACGTATTCCACTCAAAACACCCCCCCCCCTTTTTGGGCGGGGTATGGTCTCCGTGGTGTCTTCCCCTTGGGAGGGACACCCCCCCATGCAGACACTTATGGCTCCCAGTCAGTTAACAAATTCCACTCTTTTTTGGGAGAAAAGAGAGGGAAAAGAGGCCTCGGCTGGCCTAGCCTGTCCCTGTAGTTGGGTAGTCGACTTGTTCCTGATGGACCGTTCGACACCCATAAGAGCGTTGGGGGAGATTACGTGATGGCCTGTTGCGCTGGCTACGAGGCGCACAGCAGTCTGCCCGTCACACACCTCCAGTTCACGTAACACAGTTCAGCTAGTTGTGGCATTTTGTATAGGGACCCCTAGTGTCACTACATCGACACAACGTCGAGTGAGTGACAGATAGGGAACGTCCTGGTGAGGGAACGAGATGTTGTGTCCCTCTTGCCATAACGCTGAACTACCCGCTGAAATGGCCAGGACCTGGTCTCGGCTCCTCAGCACAAAACCTGAATGAGTGGTTGCATACCAGCTCCTTTTATACCCGTATGTCTGGGGGAGTGGCATGCAAATTCCACTCGCCAATTCTCATTGGCCTTTTTTCAAAAAAGCAGAGGTGTTTGGGGCTCCCAAGAGTGACCCCTAGTGTCACTACATCGACACAATGTCTCGTTCCCTCCATCAGGGAACGGAGGTTACGAAAGTAACCAGGACGTTCCCTGAGATAAAGGGAAGGAGACATTGCGTAAGCTGGCCGCACTACGGACTCAGGGTTTTTTGAGGTGTGAACGATGCGCTCTTTGTCCCTTAGTCAGAAAATTCTGAGGAATGGTGTTTGCGTGCCCACTTTTATACCAGACAGCTTTGCACCTAAAAGAGCTGAGCTTTAACACAATAGCCAGTACTGGCGTAATTGTAGAAAGGTTTCAAATAGGTTGTGTAGAAGGAAACTCCCCACAGCATACTCTTCAGCTGTAACAGAAACACAAACAAACTTACATATGAACATAATTTATGTTTTAAATGTGTTCTACGTCAATAATTGTATTTGTGTGAAACTCAAGTAATGTGCTTAAAAGTAATTAACTTCATTGGAGGTCAGTAACTGTAATCTGATTACAAAGATTTTAAATGCAATGCATTCAAATTAAATTACAGTTATTAGTCTCTTAGTAAACAGATTACAGCCAACACTAAAACTTCCTGAGATTTCCCTCTTGCAAATAGTGGTGGATCTAGTCTTAGCTCATCTATATCAAATACATGTCCCATAAAGTACAGGAGATTATATTACCGAGGAGGATATGACCAAGATTTAGCTTAGTTAGGAGGAACACTAATCCCCATGATGGTGACGTCAAATAAAACACCATAATCTAACACAAAACAGCATGGGTTACACTAAACAGAACTGGAAACACCACTACAACTCTTATTAATTACCAACATCAACTATTTACACTCCATATAAGCCGCCATATCTTACCCAGGCCTACGTCATAAAATATTTGGGTGCTAGAGCCTATGGCCACTCCCCGAAATGCAGCTCAGCTTAAACAATTCAACTTTGTCTAATTGACTTTAAATTATTTATATAAATTCATTAAAAACAGAGAAAATATATGTTAAAAAAAAAAAAAAAAAACACATTATTAAATAAGAGGAAAACTTAATTAAATCTAATTTAAGAGCAAGAGCAATTTTTCCTGAAAGCTAAATGTATTTTTTTTTCAGGGTATGTTGGACAGCACTGAGTCATAAAAACATTCTGGCCCATTGTTTTGAGTATTGCCAGGGACACATCTGTTGGGTAAGACAACGATCTTTAAAGCTGTTATTCAAGAATTTTATTAGGGCTTTTATTAAAGGTCTTTAAAAAGGAAGCGGTGTCCATCATATGCCTCAAATTAGCATGTTTTGCCCTAAACGGCAAGAATGGCGCATCTGCAGTGTAATCTTTTCCTCTCCGGCATCCTTGAAAGTTGTTACACTAAACAGAACTTGAAACACAACTACAATTCTTAGTAATTACCATCAACAACTATTTACACTCCATATAACCCACCATATCTTACCCAAGCCTACATCATAAAAATTTGGGTGATAGAGCCTATGGCCACTCCCCCAAATGCAATTAAGCTGAAACAATTCAACTTTTTCTAATTGACTTTATATTGTTTATATAAATTCATTAAAAACACATTAAAAAAAATATAAAAACACATTATCAAATAAGAGGAAAACTTAATTAAAATGAATTAAAAGTGCAATTTTTACTGAAAGCTAAACGTATTTTTTATTATTATTTTTTTTTTTTTCACTGAGTCATGAAAACATTCTGGCCCATTGTTTTGAGTATCGCCCGGGACACATCTTTTGGGTCTGTTGGGTATAACAAACTTTAAAGCTGTTGTTCAAGAATTTTATTAGGGCTTTTATTAAAAGTCTTTAAAAAGGAAATGGTGTTCACCATACGCCTCATATTAGCATGTTTTGCCCTAAACAGAAGAATGCCGCATCTGCAGTGTAATCTTCTCCTCTCCAGCGGCGTTGAAAGTTGTTACACTAAACAGAACTGGAAACACAACTATAACTCTTAGTAATTACCATCAACAACTATTTACACTCCATATAAGCCGCCATACCTTACCCAAGCCTAGTCATAAAAAATTGGGTGCTAGAGCCTATGGCCACTCCCCCAAATGCAAGACATCTGAAACAATTCAGCTTTTCTAATTGACTTTATATTGTTTATATAAATTAAATAAAACACAGAAAATATATGCAAAAATCCAAACTTAATTAAAATGTATTAAAAGAGCAAGTGCAATTTTTACTGAAAGCTAAATGTTTTTTGTTTTTTTTTTTTCTGGGTACGTTGTACAGCACTGAGTGATCAAAACATCCTGGCCCATTGTTTTGAGTATCGCCCGGGACACATCTGTTGGGTCTGTTGGGTAAGCTAACGATCTTTGAAGCTGTTGTTCAAGAATTTTATTAGGGCTTTTATTAAAGGTCTTTAAAAAGGAAACGATGGTTACCATACGCCCCATATTAGCATGTTTAAACGGCAAGAATGGCGCATCTGCAGTATAATCTTTTCCAATCCAGCAGCGTTGAAAGCTGTCCCTTAAAGCATTGAACACGTACAGTATTCAGTCCTTCACAGGTTAAAAGAAAACATCAAATTTGCCTGGATGGCATCTTCTGAACATCACTGTTTTGACAGTGCAGTCTTGTTATTTACTTAGTGATACTCCCTAGTGTTAAGATGGTATTATTCCTGCCATGCTGTGTTAATAATGATGGTTAAAACAATCAAATAATTCTGAATGTGTACTTTGAAGATCAGTATTCATCAGTGAGGGCCTTGCATGAAACAAATAATATAGAATATAACAAGAGAGAATCTTAAATAGATTACACTGTTTCAGTGAGGAATTTTTCTTGCTCAGAAGTTGCTCTGTCATAGGTCAGAAGACTTGATAGATTTCACTATTATGTTTCATTTAAGTATCAACTTTGTTTTAGATATGTTCCTAAAATGCCTTAAAGGGATAGTGGATCCAAAAATGAAAGTTCTGTCATCATTTACTTACCTTCATGCCATCCCATTTGTGTAGGCTTTTTTTCTTCTGTTGAACACAAGCAAAGATTTTTTGAAAAAAATTTCAGCTCTGTTGATCCATACAATGCAAGTGCATGGGTACCAAAATTTGAAGCTCCAAAAACACATAAAGGAATCATAAAGGTAATCCATATGACTCCAGTGGTTAAATCCATATCTTGAGAAGGTGTGGGTAAGAAACAGATCAATATTTATTCCTGTTTTACTATAAAATCTCCTCCCTGACCAGTAGATGGCCATATGCACAAAGAATGTTAATCACCAAAAACAAACGAAGAAGAAAGTGAAAGTGAAGATTGATAGTAAAAAAGGACTTCAATATTGATCTGTTTCTCACCTACACCTATCATATCACTTAATAAAATTTAGACTTAACTACTGGAGTTGTATGGATTACTTTTATGCTGCCTTTATGTGCTTTTGGAGCTTTAACATTTTGGTCACCATTCACTTGCATTGTATAGACCTACAAAGCTGAGATATTCTTCTAAAAATCTTCATTTGTTTTCAGCAGAAGAAAGAAGGTCACACATCTGGGATGGCATGAGGGTGAGTAAATGAGAGAATTTTCATTTTTGGGTGATCTATCCCTTTAAGAGGAATAAACAATATAAACAAATGAGAATATTGTTGACATACAATAAGAGTATTATAAAGCTATTCATTTAATGAAGATAGCATAGCTCAAATATTTGAATTTGGATTATTTTGATGAGAAATATTTGAGTTCATATTTAAATCTTAGACTTTTGATGGTTTGAGACTAAATGTGACTTGGTCTAATTTTATATTATGTTTAAGCCTGTATGTTTTTACATTGTAAGATTGGCCTTTTAGATAACAAAATTTCTGAGGCACATTACTCAATTTTTAACACAGTTGTTTTCTTAATGAGGTGACCACTTCCAGTGGGACAAAGATCCCCAAGCCAAATTTGTCAAAAAGTGAGTTCAATGTCCTTGTATGTTTGTTTTTGTTTACTCCATTGTTCTGCATTACAAGCACAAATTCTACATTAAGTCTTACTAGTGTTAACTCAAGGGCTTTCCACTGCCGTCGCTATTATGTGGGTAAACATTGCTTAATATCAAACAGGAGAAACATCTGTTATGTAGATGCATGTAGAGTTCAGCTCAGTTAAATTCTGGAGGGTGACTGGCCTGACGCTTCAGCTCCCACATATTGTGTTACATCTCGGGCATATCAGCGTTGTTTCAAAATGTCTAATACTGGAAACAAAGTCAATTTTCATTTCAAGACACATCTGATCATTATCTCAGCTATCAAAAAGACTCAGCATGATAGACCGTAAAAGTGTTATTGGCCTCGGCGTAAGTCAGCCAAAAAAATCTTTGAAGAATCCTCATTTAACAGAGCTTATAAGCCAGAGTGAAATTCCTAGATATGATTACATTTGTGACAAGTTTATTGCTGAAGTGCTGAATGGAATTCCATTTCAGAGTTATTCTTTTGCACTGATATTAACCCCAATTATAGAAATATATGTATGCTAATCTAATGCTTTATCAAAGAAGCAGTAGTCCAAAACATTTCAAGATTTATAATGCTTCAACACACAATTAAAATGGTTTTGAAACATATGATTTCATATTTAATATTTCTTCTTTTATCCTCTGCATAGTGTGGGAGACACAGAATATAAAACAAGTTTTATATAGACATATAATAGGACATATAACAGAATGGCATATGTACATGTGCAAATGGTAATGTATGTGCAAGGTAGGGGTATGTACAGTTATTGAATTAAATATGTGAATTTACATATGTACATGAGATATTTATTTACATTATTGCACTATGGGGGAGTCCTGAGGCAGTTTAATTGTTCATGTGGAAAATGGCCTGAGGGTAAAAACTGTTCTTATGCCTGGATGTCCTGGCGCTCATTGCTCTGTAGCGCCGACCAGAAGGCAACAGTTCAAAGAGGGAGTGGGCAGGGTGTGTGGGGTCCAGAGTGATTCTACCTGCACGTTTCCTCACTCTGGAGATGTATAGGTCTTGGATGGTGGGTGGAGGGGTGGGGTGGGGGTTGAATTAGGGTGGATTTCTCCTGAAGTCCACTATCATTTCCACTGTTTTGAGTGTGTTCATCTCAAGGTTGTTGTGACCACACCAGACAATAAGCTGTTCAACCTCCCGTCTGTATGCAGACTCGTCACCATTGCGGATGAGGCCGATGACCTTGGTGTCATCTGAAAACTTCAGGAGCTTGACAGTGGGGTCCTTTGCAGTGCAGTCATGCGTGTACACGGAGAAGAGCAGTGGAGAGAGAACGCATCCCTGAGGAGCACCAGTGCTAATAGTGAGGGTCCCGGATTTGAGTTTCCTTGTCTCACTAGCTGCTGCCTATCTGTCAGAAAGCTGGTGATCCATCGATAGATTGGGGTGGGTACAGAGAGCTGGGTCAGTTTGGTGGAGAGAAGATCAGGCATGATGGTATTGAAGGCTGAACTGAAATACAAAAATAGGATCCTGCATAAGTCACAGGTCTGTCAACGTGTTTTAGGATATAATGCAGTCCCATATTGACAGCATCATCCACAGACCTGTTTGCTCGGTAAGCAAACTGAAGGGGGTCTAACAGGGGTCTAGGCCAAAACCTGTGTCTCAAACTACTTCATGACCACAGATGTGAGAGCAACAGGTCTGTAGTCATTAAGTCCTGTGATTTTGTTTTTTTTGGGGACCGGAATGATGGTGGAGAGTTTGAAGCAGCAGGGAACTTCACACTGCTCCAGTGATCTATTGAAATCTGTGTGAAGATGGGAGCCAGTTGGTCAGCACAGATTTTCAGAAAGGCAGGTGAAACACCGTCCGGGCCTGAAGCTTTCCTAGTCTTTTGTTTCCAAAAGACCCAACACGCATCCTTCTCACAGATCATAAGTGCAGATTGAGTAGCAGGAGGGGGAGGAGGAGGGGGTTCCAGGAGGTGTTGGTGTGTGTATGAATTGAAGATCAGAGCAGGGGAGGGGTGTGAAACTGGGCTTTTCAAACCTGCAGTAAAACACATTCAGTTCATCAGCCATTAGTTGACTCTCTACAGAGTGAGGGGGAGGTGTCTTGAATTTGGTGATGCTTTTCAGGCCTTTCCAACAGATGTAGGATCGCTGACTGAAATTTGTTTTTCAGCTTTTCAGAGTAGCTTCTTTTAGCCACTCTGATCTCCTTAGTAAGTGTGTTCCTGGCCTGGTTATACAATATTTTATCCCCACTTCTGTAAGCATCCTGTTTGACATGAGAAAGCTGTCTGTGTTTTCCTGTAAACCATGGTTTATCATTATTGAATGATAAAAATGTCCTAGTAGGGATGAACATATCCTCACAGAAACTGATAAATGATGTCAAAGTATTTGTAAGCTCATCTAGGTCTGTGGCTGCAGCTTCAAAAACACTACAATCAGTGCAGTCAAAGCATGCTTGGAGAAGCGATCTATATACAGGAGTCTGCAGTTGCGTGTAAGTGTGTTTATTTCATTGTTTAACTTTATTGTAGAGTAGTATTCATTGCTAGAATTGCTCGCGTTGCTTAAACGTTGGTTGGTGTGTGTGTGTGCTATATTGTTTTTACTTGTCCCAGGGTATTCACTGCTAGATTTAGCGTTGGTTGTCCAGTGTGTGTAAAACTATCGTGGTTTTTAGTGTCTATATACAGTGCTTCACTTGTTTTAGAGTGTTTTATTTATTGCTAAAGTGCAGCATAATTTATTTGCGGTGTACGGAAGTCGCATTTGTTCCCGCGCTTGTCACCTCATGTGACCCTTAGTTTCGGTTGACCACGTGACTAGCTTTGTTGTGCTAAGTAGCATTAAGGCGTGTCCTGCTTTTTTCATTGAATGGCTCGTTATCATCGTGTATATTTTTGACTTGAATGCTGACACGGAAGCGGCAGCGGAAATAGTAGCCCTCGTGTAAAGCCCTCCTTGTGTGAAGACCTACTTGGGTAAAGACCAGCGAGTCTACCTGTGCGAGTCCACCGAGCAAGGACACCGACAAGGCGCCACTCACCATAGCACTTAAGTGTCTTTTAATTTTATCTCTTGTCTTATTTTCCTTCTATATACTTACATGTCTACTTCACGAATAACACATGCCTTCAAGCACATCCCTGTGTAAAAAGGGATAATTGTCTATCCATTCCGAAGTGGAACTTCAATAAATTGCCCTTGAAAGTTTCTGCATTGTTCTGTCTTTTCTGAGCGCTGAAGTAAAGCAATTATTGTTAATTCACACATTTGATTCCGTTATTCATTTTATCTGACTCCAATTTTATATTAATCTGACTCCAATTGAAAGTTGATCTCTAATTTATATTTAAGCTCAAATTAATTTCTGATCATTCTTTTAATTTAACATTTTTAGGTTATTGATTACTCCAAATCCTCTTCTATCCATTGTCCTTTCGATCTTTGTAGACTTGAGCCGGCCATTATTAAATTACGTAAACCTCCCAAAAATGGATAGCCAGTAACGTTCTTAGTCAGCGGTTGTAGGGTTAACTAATATCGTCTGGTTTGGCCTGTCTCCTAACCAGACGATATTGCCGCTTAGTCACGTACATACAACTTGCTAAGAAGGGCAGTGAGCAGTGACTGAGAGTCTTTAAATGGCTTTCTCCTACCCGGTTGTCCTAGGTGGTTGTCCTGAGTGGCTGTCCTGAGTGGTTTCTCCTATATTAAAGCTCCAGTATGGTCTTCCCTGGTCTAATGAAATTCAAATCCTATCCGGTTGTCCTGAGTGGTTTAAATTCAAACTGAGAGTCTTTAAATGGCTTCCTCCTATATTAAAGCTCCAGTAATTATATAAATGATTTCAGAGGAATTCAGAATAAATCAAATAATAACAATTTATTTGTCAGGTAGGATATAAAACATTGTTGCAGAAATTCAAATCAAAGCCAATTTCACATGATCAGAATAAACAAGCATTACTAAAAATATAAGACAAGTCAAAGAAACATACCTGACAAAACTACATGCAGCGATACAGCATGGGAGATCTGCTTACAGATTCCTTGTAAAAACGACTACACACATTAATTGTGCGGGATATCTGCTTACAGATTCCCTGAGCTTCTTGCCAACTTTCCTTAAATACCTAGACAGAATAAACATTGTGTACCAAATGGTATTATCCTTTGAACAATGAGAATTTGGGGGTGAATGTGTTCTTGACTTCCTGGGGTTTAACCTTGTTAACATACAGGAGATCATTTAAATTGTAGGTCAAGGAGGGGGATGGACCTCCAGAATTATGCAGTATTTGGCAAAGACCTTATAACTTTGTTACCATTAGTTTTATCAACATGGGAGAGAGACCAATTATACCAGTCGCACAGAGACCTCTTAAATGATATCAAACACATACAGTTGCATTCTTTGTTTTCATGGTATTTGTTATATTTTTACATATAAATCTTGTGTCTTTGTGTTGGTCCAGAGCTGTTGAAGGGGAGAAGGGGGAGAGAGAAGAGGGGGCAGCAAGGTGATTTGCAGTTTATCACACTGTGGTGATATTCAGGTGAAGATTTCAGCTTTGCAAAGGCGATTTGCAATTTATCACACATGGTGATCTTCTGGTGTAGATTTCAGCTTTTGTGAGAGAGTTCTATGATGTTGATTCTCGCAGAGTTCTTTGACTTTTACCGGAAATGGCGCCTTTTGGTTGTAGACATCCTGGTGCCAGCCTTACACCTGTTATCTGTTACAGACATTTAAACGATATCGATGCAAGACCAAATGCAACCCACACAACCTACGGCCAATTTGCACTTCAGCACCTGCTCCGCTCTCTTTCTCAGTGGGACTCTGGAACTGCCAGTCAGCTGTGAACAAATCTGACTTCATTCCAGCCTTTGCCACGCAGTCCACCCTCAGCATCCTGGCACTGACAGAAACATGGATACGTCCCGAGGATACAGCAACACCTGCTGCTCTCTCCAACAACATCTCCTTCTCTCACACCCCTTGACACACTGGCAGGGGTGGGGGAACAGGTTTGCTCATTCATAACATCTGGACTTTTTCGCCACACTCTTCACTATGTAACAATACTAGTTTTGAATTCCATGCTATTACTAAAATGCAACCCACAAAAATACATGTAGTTGTCATCTATCGCCCTCCAGGTCAGCTGACAAACTTTCTTGAGGAGTTGGATGTCCTGCTGTCCTCCTTGCCGGAGGATGGTAGGCCACTTGTGGTTCTTGGTGATTTCAACATACACCAAGACAAGCCCCAGGCCACTGAACTGAATACTCTCCTGGCCTCATTTGACTTGGAAAGACTACACACCACAGCAACACACAGATCGGGCAACCAGCTGGACCTCATTTTTACACGTAACTGTACCAACTCAAATATTCTTGTTACTCCTTTACATGTCTCTGATCACTACTTTGTTCAATTCAACATGACCCTCCCATCTACATTAAAACAGTCTCCACCTTTGGTTTCCTTTCGCCATAACCTCCGTTATCTTTCACCCTCACGCCTTTCCACTGCTGTCTCTACCTCTCTTTCCACATTAAATGTGTTTACCACGCTAAATGTAAACACTGCCACAGACACACTAAGCTCTACTTTAACAACCTGTCTAGACAACATCTGTCCTATCTCCTCTAGGCCAGCACGTGCTACACCACCCAGCCCCTGGCTGTCTGACGTCCTTCATGAACATCGGACTGACCTCAGGGCAGCTGAAAGGAGATGGCGGAAATCTAAAGATCCAGCAGATCTAGGTAAATATCAGTCTCTGCTTGCAACTTTTTCAGATAATGTTAAATCTGCAAAAACCTCCTATTACCAGAACAAGATCAACAGCAGTTTGTTTAGAACTTTCAACACACTTCTCTGCCCTCCCCCTCCACCACCTGACATATCACTGACAGCAGATGTCTTCGCCACATTTTTTACTAATAAGGTTACAACCATCAGCAATACATTCTCAGCACCACACCCTGTCAAACACCTGTCTCCTGTATGCAACTCTTCTGTCTCTATGTTCTCTCCTTTGACTGACACTGAGGTCTCTAAACTCCTCCTCTCCAACCACCCTACCACCTGTTCCCTTGACCCCATTCCTTCTCACCTTCTTCAGGCCATTTCTCTGTCCATCCTACCTGCACTCACACACATAATTAACACATCTCTACTTACAGGCACTTTTCCCACTACATTTAAGCAGGCTTGAGTAACCCCACTGCTGAAGAAACCCGCACTTAATCCCACACAAATAGAACACTACAGACCAGTCTCTCTCATCCCATTCATGGCAAAAACACTTGAAAGGGCAGTTTTCAATCAAATCTCTGCCTATCTATCACAGAACAAGCAATCAGTCAGGCTTCAAAAGTGGACACTCCACCAAGAGTGTCCACTTTTGAATTCTGAATTTCACACACCATTGCACTTGTGTATATGGCTGTGTGACAATAAAGTGATTTGATTTGATTTGAAGACTGCCCTGCTGTCTGTCACTGAGTTGCTGAGACGGGCGAATGCTGAATCCAGATCATCTGTCCTAATCCTGCTGGACCTTTCTGCAGCCTTTGACACAGTCAACCATCAGATCTTACTCTCTACCCTCTCCTCGCTGGGCATCACAGGAACTGTGCTTGATTGGTTTAACTCCTATCTCTCAGGTAGGTCCTTCAAGGTAGCCTGGAGAGGTGAGGTATCCAAGCCACATCAGCTACTTAATGGGGTACCTCAGGGATCAGTGCTTGGGCCACTTCTCTTCTCTATATACACAACATCACTGGGAACCATCATTCAGGCACATGGTTTCTCTTACCACTGCTACGCTGATGACATGCAACTCTACTTGTCTTTCCAGCCCAATGACACCACAGTGGCTGTTCGAATTTCTGCCTGCTTGGCAGAAATCTCGGCCTGGATGAAGGAGCACTACCTGCAACTCAACCCAGCCAAGAATGAACTCCTTGTCTTTCCAGCCAACCCTGCTGTTGAACACAACATCACCGTGCAGCTGGGTGCAACTACAGTAACACCTTCCAAATCAGTCAGAAATCTAGGGGTAACCATCGACAACAGGCTAAATTTCAAAGACCACATCTCAAAGACCGCAAGATCATGTAGATTTACACTCTACAATATCAGGAAGATAAGACCCTTCCTCTCTGAACATGCCACACAACTGCTTGTCCAGTCACTTGTCAAAAATAGACTGGACTACTGTAATGCTCTCATTGCAGGCCTCCCTGCATGTGCAATTAGACCCCTGCAAATTATCCAGAATGCAGTAGCACATCTGGTCTTTAATGAACCAAAGGGAGCACATGTTACACCACTCCTTGTCTCTCTCCACTAGCTGCCGGTTGATGCACATATCAAATTCAAGGCTCTGATGTTGGCATACAGAACAGTCACTGGGTCTGCTCCAGCATACCTAAAATCATTTATGCAGAGCTACGCGCCCACTAGAAGCCTGCTGTCGGCTAAGGAACATCGCCTTGTTGTACCAACACAAAGAGCCACGTTGTCATCATACCACGTTGGTGGAACGACCTTCCCAACTCCATCCATGAAGCTGACTCACTCTCTGTCTTTAAAAAATGACTAAAAACACATCTTTTCCATGAGCACTTAACCGGTCATTAAAAAAAAAAAAAAACATTCCTGTTGCACTTTATTCTGTTTTTAATACTATTCTGATGCTTGTGAAACTTTGTAATACAGCACTTTTCATACCACTGTCTCCTTAAGACGATTTGCTTATGTTTTCCTCTTTTGTAAGTCGCTTTGGATAAAAGTGTCTGCCAAATGAATAAATGTAAATGTAAGCTTGTAGTTCCAGCTCTGCCTCATTAGTCCATCTCTTTACAGTCCTTACTACAGGCTTAGCTGATTTTAGTTTCTGCTTGTAGGTTGGGAGAAGATTATCCAGACAGTGATCAGAGAGTCCTAAAGCTGCACGTGGGACAGAGCAATATGCATCCTTTACAGTGGTGTAGCAGTGGTCCAGTATATTTCTGTCTCTGGTGGGGCATTTTATGTGTTGTTTGTATTTTGGCAGTTCATGGGTGAGGTTAGCTTTATTAAAATCTCCCATAATAAGTGAGTCCGGGTGTTATTGCTCTGTGTCTGTGATGTGATTGCTGTGATTGTTGCAATGCTGTGTTCATGCACACTTGTGGCAGGATGTACACACACCAGAATGAACGAGGAAAACTCCCGCAGCGAGTATAAAGGCTTACAGTTGATGAAAAGCACTTTTAAATTAGGACAGCACATCTTCTTCAATGCTGTTACATCTGTACACCAACTTTCGTTGATGTAAAAGCATGTTCTACTGCCTCTCATTTTCCCCGATGATTCCGCAACGTGATCTGCTCTGAACAGCTGGAAGCCTGGCAGACGAAACGCGCTGTCCGGGATAGCTTAATTCAGCCAGGTTTCCATGAAACATAGAGCAGTGGAGTTAGAAAAGTCCTTATTTGTTTGAGTGAGCAGAAGCAGTTCATCCGTTTTGTTGGCGAGGGAGCGGACATTCGCCAGATGAATACTCGGCAGCGGAGTCCTAAAGCCGCTTCCTTCGTGTGCGTCTTTTGGATCGTTTGTAGAGCACTGCTGCGCCTCTGAATAAGATGTCTAATAAAACGTCTGAATAATCAAACACAAGGCAAAAAATGATCAGGTATGCTCTGACGAATATTCAGCAGTTCATCTTTGGTGAAACGGATCAGGGAAGAGTGACAAAAAACATGAAAAACCAACAAAAGTAACAAAAACACTAGAGAGTTCCACACAGAAGCAGACATCTGCGGCGCCAGATTTACCTGTATAAACTGTATTTCTATAAATGATGGAAACCCTAGAATTTGTTCACTTCGATTTGTTTGTAACCATTGTTGGATGCTTAAATTAATATCCCAGATTCAATATAAATTAAGTTCAATTGAAAGTATTTGTGGCATAATGCTGATTACCTCGTTTAGGCTATTAAAAAAAGAAGCAGCAAAAACTGTGATTAAGGCACTTAACGTAGAAGTGAATGGGGCTTCTACGATGTAAACAGTATAATGTTAACATGATTTTAGATATTTTAAATCAATGACCGGAATTATGGGTTTACCCACGTTACATCGTCATGACAACAAAGTTGTAATATTGGAAACAACTTTACACATAAAGTTAGTAATTGATTTTATAACAATAAAATCGTATTAACGCATATTGTATAATGTTTACATTTTGTGGCTATACTTTTGAAACAATGTGTATTTTAACGTTAACAGAATATGGATCAGTTCCATTCTCTTCCGTTGTAAGTGGCTTACTGTAAATGCAATTACTCAGTGCTGTCCATTGAGCTTAATTTGTATTGAACCCAGAATGTTGCTTTAAGTTCATTGTATACTTATTGACATGCTTTGTATTCTATTTTTTATTATTCTTTTTTCATGGGCATAAATTCAGATGGAATAATTGCGAAGTGTCAGCTGTGTTATTTGTTGCCACACGTCATGATAATTTTCCTGTCTTGGAAGAAAGAAAAAAATCAAATATTAGATTAAAACTGTTATGTCTGAACTCTCATTTTGTTGTGATCAGTTTATCACTGAGATGATTTCCTTATAAATATGGAAAATACAGCTTTTCACTGTAGGACTCTTAACTAGGCTATCAATCATTTTACACTGTAAGAACTTAACACATGTGGTAACATATGGAAGCCCAGGTGTGCCATTTACAAAAGAATGAAGGAATAAATTATCAATCTATTAATTTGAAAATAAAAATGTGAATAAACCAATTTATAAATGGACAAATAAATAGACATATTTAATTTGTTTATTTAATTCATGTTTAAAAATGTCATTATATATAACAATAAAATTGTGCATTAATAAATCATATTTATTTCATGTTTAAATTATCATTAAATGTAGCAATAAATGAGTACATTAATGAGTCTTTTAAATGAACTTTTTAATGCACTTTAAAAACCTTTTAAATTGCATTTTAAAAAGGTATTTGTCAATTGCTTTTCTTAATTCATTTGCCAATGGCTTTATTTTTTCGTTTTGCTTTTCTTTTTCTTTCTTTAATTGAGAATCGAGTTTTAAAAATGCCATTGGACTGTTGACTCTTGGGAGCAGCCAATGAATTTCGACTGAGTTTATAAGACACACCCCATCTCCCACGTGCCACTCAAAGAGGATGTAAATCCCACACATAAGAAATGGATGCGAAGCAAATCAGAAGTTAATGGTTGCTCGTTCACTGTAGCTGTGACATGCTGAACGCTGCCTTACATGAGTGTGCACAGTGATATGTGTCCAGGATGGGAGCTGGTAATCGTGATGCTGTCAACAGAACCAGCCTCCCGATCTGTGCCCCGAACTGAAACACGTGACGGTGGTGAGCAAGGGCAACAGCTCGGGTCGCTGGAGAAAGCCGATTGGCTTTCCAGAATTTATACTGAAGAAAACGCACATCCCTTTTCAGTTATATCACATTAATTTTAAAAACACTGTATGATCATCTTTAAATATTTTATTTTTATTAAAATAATTGCCTGTGTATGGTCGAGAAAAGGCAGACTCTCGAGCACAAGCGAGCACACTTTTGTGGAACAAATGGTAGTGTTTAAACTAATGTTGTGTATTATGTATATTACAAAAGTGTCTCCACAATGTACACATTCTTTTTGTCACAGTGTGTTTCCATCGTGTTTCCAAGGACTCGTATTTTGAAGTGGTTTTTGTCCTCTGTTCTTCTATTTCCCCTGGACTACATTTCCCATAATGCACTGCCCTCATCACTGCCATCTGTTCCCCATTGTTCTCACCTGTTCTTCATTCCCTCATTAGCCCTTATATGTATAAATACCCTCTAGTTTTGTTCCCTCTTTGTCAGTTCTAGTTTGTTGCAACTTGAGTTCACATTTGTTTCTTTCACTATCATCATCTTCATTAAAAGCCTGCAATTAAATCCAGCGTCTACCATCTCATCTCAGCAACTACTCGTTATAAAAGAACTGACCAAATATGGATCTAGCGGCTGTCCAAATTCTCCTCCTCAGACAAAGGGAACCGTCCAGTGGAGGATCATGTTCGTGATTTTTTAGAACTAGCAAATTTAGTGCACTATCCTGACCACTCTCTGGTGGTTTTCTTCCGGACCGGTCTGAATAGTGCATTTAAGGATCTGATGCCTCCGGCTGATCCTCTCCGGACACTCTGGGTGAGTATGTGGAGAAGGCTCTGGAACTTTGCGGTTCCCCTTACATAGTGGATTATGGAGGGAACACTGGGCCAAAACCTGCATCCATGGCTCCTTGCTCCAAGCCTCCGAGCTGTGAAATCGTGCAGGCTAAACCTCATGTCAGTCACTCTCACCTGTCTCCATTGTTTGTGCTCGCTTCTGGTTTGTTCCTTGTTTGGTATCATTGAAGCATAAATGTTTTGGCAAAGATTAATATTTCACCCCATAAAACTCCAAATGCAACAGCAAAAATTGTCCATGTTTGTGCTGCAAATTATGATTTGTTTATAGGCTATATGTGAGACTGCTGAACAAAGTCAAGTCAGTCAAGTCATTTTTATTTGTCTAGCGCTTTTCACAACACACATTGTTTCAAAGCAGCTTTACAAGAAATCATGCATTAATAAAAAATGAAACTTTAATATCTGTACAGTCTTAGAGTGATCATTGTGTAGTTTGATTAAATATGATTGTAAATTGTGTATAAAAATTAAATAATTACAAAATAATTGTATTTAGAACCCCTGTGAGCAAGCTGAAGGTGACTGTTGCAAGGAACACAAAACTCCATAAGATGTTGGTTAATGGAGTAAAATATCCTTGAGAGAAACATCATGGTTACTGGTGTAACCTCCATTCCCTGATGGAGGGAACGAGAAGTTGTGTCGATGTAGTGACACTAGGGGTCACTCTTGGGAGCCCGAGACACCTCTGGGCTTTGATAAAAGGCCAATGAAAATTGCCGAGTGGTATTTGCATGCCACTCCCCCGGACGTACGGGTATAAAAGGAGCTGGTATGCAACCACTCATTCAGGTTTTATGCTGAGGAGCCGACATAAGGTCCAGCCATTTCAGCGGGTAGTTCAGCGTTGTGGCAGGAGGGACACAACATCTCGTTCCCTCCATCAGGGAACGGAGGTTACACCAGTAATCATGACGTTCCCTATCTGTCACTCACTCAACGTTGTGTCGATATAGTGACACTAGGGGTCCCTATACGAAACACTACAAGGCTGAACTGTGTTACGTGAACTGGTGGTGTGTTGTGGGCAGACTTGCTGTGTGCCTCATAGCCAGCACACCAGGTCGACACGTAACCTCTCCCAACATAGTTATGAATGTCGAACGGCCCTTTTTGGGGACAAGTCGACTACCCAAAAATAGAGACAGGCTTAACCCAAGGTCTAGTTGGGGGGTGTCCCTCCCAAGGGGAAGACACCGCGGAGACCACACCTCGCCCAAAGAGAGGGGGGGATATTTAAGTGGATGAATACATCGCACGGTCTTTCCAACCATGTGGAGAGCCTTCAAGGTAGATCCTGCCCAATGGGGGAGGAGTTACTGCAAACATGGAGACTGGGGCAGAGGGGCTCTGCCCAAGGAAGACGCAGTTTGCCAGCAGGGAAACGAACTAGCAGAAGATATATATCGCATGGGGTTAGCCTTACAGGGAACCACCACATGCGGAGCACCTACCCCAGAAAAAGGCTCTTAGTTAGCGTGTGTACTGGGCCAGCAGCGAGTCTCTCCGAAGACTCAACTGCCACAGGGCTCGGAGGAAGTCAACCAGGGAACAAAGTTTGTGAACACTACTGGGAATTAATGGCACACATCTTCAGCTCCAAGGGAGGTGGAAGGCGCTATGTGCAAGCGATACACCCGGCCAGCTATCCCGGGCTTATCCGCTTGTGTTGCGTGCCACTACCTGGGATAAAACCGGTTCCACCCGGAGGTTGTAGAACCTTGCACAGGTGTTGGGTGTTGCCCAGCCCGCTGCTCTGCAAATGTCTGTTAGAGAGGCACCCCTGGCCAGGGCCCAGGGAGCCGCTACACCCCTGGTAGAATGGGCTGGTAGCCCTACCGGGGGCGGCATGTCCTAGGTGACATATGCCATAGTTATGGCGTCAATGAGCCAGTGGGCAATCCTCTGCTTGGAGACAGCGCTTCCTTTCCGCTGTGCACCAAAGCAGACAAAGAGCTGCTCAGAGATTCTAAAGCTCTGTGTGCGATCCAAGTAGATGCGTAAAGCATGCACAGGACACAGTGACGACAGGGCTGGGTCTGCCTCCTCCTGGAACAGTGCTTGCAGGTTCACCACCTGGTCCCTAAAAGGGGTGGTGGGAACCTTGGGCACATAGCCCAGTCGGGGTCTCAGGATCACGTGAGAATAGCCTGGACCGAACTCCAGGCACGTTTCGCTGACAGAGAATGCTTGCAGGTCACCTACCCTCTTGATGGAAGTGAGCGCAGTCAGGAGGGCAGTCTTCAAGGAGAGTGCCTTAAGCTCGGCTGACTGCAAAGGCTCAAAGGGGGCTCTCTGTAGACCCTGAAGAACTACAGAGGTCCGATGAGGGAACGAGGCGTGGTCTGGAGGGATTCAGCCTCCTGGCGCCTCTTAGGAACCTGATGATCAGGTCGTGCTACCCTAAGGACTCACCGTCGACTGCGTCGTGGTGTGCTGCTATGGCAGCAACGTACACCTTCAAGGTGGAAGGGGACAGCCTCCCTTCCAACCTCTCAGAAAAGAAAGCGCTGATCCGACTGTGCATCTCTGGGGGTCTTGCCGACGGTAAGAACACCACTTAACAAACAGACGCCACTTAAAGGCATACAGGCGCCTCGTAGAGGGGGCCCTATCCTGAGTGATTGTGTCTACCACCTGCGGTGGTAGACCGCTTAGGTCTTATGCATCCCGTCCAGGGGCCAGACATGGAGATTCCAGAGGTCTGGGCACGGGTGCCAGATGGTGCCCCGTCCCTGAGAAAGAAGGTCCGGCCTCAGGGGAATTCGCCAGGGGTGAGCTGTCACGAGGAGCGTGAGGTCCAAGCACCACGTCTGGGTGGGCCAGTAGGGTGCTACCAGGATGACCTGCTCCTCATCCTCCCTGACCTTGCACAGGGTCTGTGCAAGCAGGCTCACTGGGGGAAACGCATATTTGCGCATGCCAGGGGGCCAGCTGTGTGCCAGCGCGTCTATGCTGAGGGGGGCCTCGGTAAGGGCGTACCAGAGCGGGCAGTGGGGAGGATTCTTGGGAGGCAAACAGGTGCACCTGTGCCTGTCGAATCAACTCCAAATCAACTCCAAATCTGAGGGTGGAGTCTCCACTCTCCCCTGAGGGTAACCTGTCGTGACAGCGCGTCCGCTGTAGTGTTGAGGTTGAAGTGCTGCTGACTCCAGAGGAGGAGACGGCGAGCGAGTTGTGACATACAATGAGAGCGCAAACCGCCTTGGTGGTTGACATATGCTACCGCTGTCGTGTTGTCTATCTGAACTAACACATGCTTGCCCTGGATCAACGGCCAAAACCTCCGCAGGGCGAGCAGAATTGCCAACAACTCGAGGCAGTTGATGTGCCAATGCAGTCGTGGACCCCTCCAGAGGCCGGCGGCTGTGTGCCCATTGCAAACAGCACCCCAGCCCGTTTCGGAGGCATCTGTCATGACCACGACGCGCCTGGGGACCAGTTCTAGAGGAACACCTGCCCGTAGAAACGAGAGGTCGGTCCATGGGCTGAAAAGACAGTGACAGACCGGCGTGATGACCACGCGACATGTCCCGTGGCGCCATGCCCATCTCGGGACTCGAGTCTGGAGCCAGTGCTGAAGCGGCCTCATATGCATCAACCCGAGCGGGGTGGCCACCGCCGAGGATGCTATACACCCCAGGAGCCTCTTAAAAAGTTTCAGTGGAACCGCTGTTTTCTGTTTGAATGCCTTCAAACATTCCAGCACCGACTGGGCGCGCTCGTTCGTAAGGTGCGCCATCAAGGAGACTGAGTCCAACTCCAAACCTAGAAAAGAGATGCTCTGAACTGGGAGGAGCTTGCTCTTTTCCTAGTTGACCTGAAGCCCTAGTCGGCTGAGGTGTGAGAGCATCAGGTCCCTGTGTGCGCACAACATGCCTCGAGAATGAGCTAGGATTAGCCAGTCGTCGAGATAGTTGAGAACGTGAACGCCCACCTCTGGGCAGCCTCTGCGACCTTCGTAAAGACGCGAGGAGACAGGGACAGGCCGAAAGGGAGGACTTTGTACTGATATGCCTGACTCTCGGAGGCAAACCACAGGAAGGGTCTGTGTCGAGGAAGAATCGAGATGTGGAAGTACGCATCCTTCAGGTCTACCGCCGCGAACCAATCTTGATGCCAGACGCTCGCCAGAATGCGTTTTTGCGTCAGCATCTTGAACGGGAGTCTGTGTAAAGCCTAGTTCAGAACTCACAGGTCCAAGATTGGCCTCAATCCACCGCCTTTTTTCAGTACGATGAAGTAGGGGCTGAAAAACCCCTTCTTCATCTCGGCTGGAGGGACAGGTTCTATCGCGCCCTTCCGTAGGAGGGTAGCGATCTCCACGCAAGGTAGCAGCATTTTCGTCTTTCACCAAGGTGAAGTGGACACCGCTGAACCTGGGCGGATGCCCGGTGAAGTGAATCACGCAGCTGAGTCGAATGGTCTGGACCAGGCCTTGCGACGGATTGTAAAGCGCAAGCCATGCGTCCAAGTTCTGCGAAAGGGTGACCAAAGGGACAACGTCATCGGACGTACCGGCAGGTGGGGCCTCGCGGCGGGGTGGAGCTCGAGGTGCCACACCACGTCGTGGCCGTGCTGAGTCTAAGGACATCGAAGCACTTACCTGGCTCCTTGTGACCATCCCCGGAACAACCTGGGACGGGGAGGAAGAGGCCTGTCCTCGTGACCTGTGGAGACTGTCACATCTGGGGCAGATTTGTGCCACAGCTGGGTGCTCAGGGGTGGAAGACCGCCGCTGGAGCGCCAAACCTGCCAAATAGAGTGGTGGACAGTGGTCATGATGACGGCCATACACACCGGATACGTGACCCAGGGAACAAGGAAACCGCTCTTGCTGAGCTCTTGAGTGCTGCAGCCACTTGGGCATGCAGCGCAATTAAATGCAAAAGGTAACAAAAAGATGGATCTGCTTACCAGCTCCAGAGCAGCGGGTTTTGTTGTCCCTGGGTCGCCCGTCTCAAGGGTGCTTTGAAGCCTTTCATGGGTTCTGGGCGGCCGCGAGACTGGTGGCGTCTGCTTCCTGCGGTGGGCTCCACGCCGGGGCCGGGCCGAAGGGGCGGGCTGCGGCGGAGCCGGTGCAGTCACCGCAGGGGGACGCCCTTGGCGATGAGTAGATGGGGTGCGGGATCTTGAGCCGCACCGGGGCAGGATATGCCAGCTAGCATCCATCTACTGCTCTACCATCGAAAACTGCTGGGCAAAGTCCTCGATGGTGTCACCGAATAGGCCCGCCTGGGAAATGGGGGCAGCAAGGAATTGTGTCTTGTCGGCCTCACCCATCTCGACCAGGTTGAGCCAAAGGTGGCGCTCCTGGACCAATAGTGTGGCCATCGTCCACCCGAGAGACCGCGTCGTGACCTCCATCACTCGGGGAGCGAGGTCGGTCACCAAGCACAGTTCCTGCATCAATCCCAGGGCAGAACTACCCTCGTGCAGTTTCTTTAGCACCTTGGTGGACTTGCAGGAGAGCCATGGCGTGCAGGGCGGAGGCGCCTTGTCCAGCGGCACCATAGGCCTTGGCTGTCAGAGACGACGTAAACCTACAGGCCTTGGACGGGGGCTTTGGGCACCCGTGCCAGGTGGTGGCGCTCTGCGGGCATAGGTGCACCGCAAGCGCCTTTATCCACCGGGGGATTGCCAAATAGCCCTTGGCTGCCCCACCATCGAGGGTAGTGAGGGCGGGGAAGCTGAAAAGATCGGGACCGGGCAGTAAAAAGTGTCTCCCGCGACCTTGTCAGCTCTTCATGCACTTCCGGTAAGAAAGGAACGGAGGCGGGACGTGGCTTTGAGTGGCGTCGCGAGCCCAGGAACCAATCACCGAGCCGCGAGGGTTCAGGGAAGAGCAGTGAGTTCCACTCTAGCCAACGCTCGCGGCTGCCCGGGAAAGCATGTCGTCATCTCCGCGTCAGCCTGTGACTGGGCAATCGACCCCGAAGGGAGGAGCCCAGCTGAGGCTTCCAACTGGACGAGCCTGCTCTCTGATGCTGCGCTCGAGAGCTCATTACTTTCGCGGACTCCGAATAAGAGGTCGAACTCGCCGTGAGACGAGCCGGCGGACTCATCCGGAAGCCCGATCGGGGCAGACGAGCGTGCTGGGGAATGGGAGATCTGCGGGGGGTTACCCGGCGGAGGCTGTCCCATTGGGGTCCCCAAATCGCCCCCAGTGCTAGCCGCGCTGGCCTCATACCCATGGGTAAAAGGAC
Source organism: Myxocyprinus asiaticus (assembly GCF_019703515.2). NCBI lineage: Eukaryota > Metazoa > Chordata > Actinopteri > Cypriniformes > Catostomidae > Myxocyprinus > Myxocyprinus asiaticus. The sequence goes on from NC_059391.1 coordinate 17,053,526, forward strand.
CGAGGCGGGAGCTTCTGGGGTGGCTCGATTTCTTACGAAGGAGAGCCGCGACCGCAACGTTGCCAAGGACATATTCTCGCAATGAGAACATGACCATCCACGAACGCTGTCTCCGCGTGAGCAGTGCCCGGACACGAAAGACAGTGATCGTGACCATCAGAAGGCGAGAGATAACGAGCGCAACCAGGAATAACACACAATCAGAAAAGCATCTTTAAAAAGACGCGTCTTTAAAAAGACGTTCCGTGTGTGCTGCTCTTTTAGAGAAATATACTCTTTTATTTCTGCCGAAGCGCCCAGGGGCATTGTCTGCAGTGCACCAGCGCAGAGGGGGGAGAAGCCACTGAAATGCGCTGTCAGATCCAGCAGAGGTGAATGAACAGTAGTGTTCAGCTCAGTGAGCATGACCGTTCGGCTCCGAAGAGAAAATCTGAATGAGTGGTTGCATACCAGCTCCTTTTATACCTGTATGTCTGGGGGAGTGGCATGCAAATACCACTCGCCAATTTTCATTGGTCTTTTATCAAAGATCAGAGGTGTCTCAGGCTCCCAAGAGTGACCCCTAGTGTCACTACATCGACACAACATCGAGTGAGTGGCAGATAGGGAACCAGCCTCACTGTGGGGGCCAGTTCCCCTCTGGCTAAACAACATGAATATAACGCCAATATTAGTTATTTGTGTCATGGTTTAACATTTTTTAAGTAATTAAGTGTTAAGTTCCAGTATTTAAAAAAAATAATTTATTTTAATGAATTTTAAGATTGACAAATGTCTTTGAAGTCCATCCTGGATTAACTGCTGAAGTTCACATAGATGCATTTTCCTTTGTTAGTTGGCTGATGAAGGCTTTTGTTGGCAATTAAATGATAGTTAATGTATTTCATTTCAAGAGTGTAGTCCATCAATAGACAAAGGTCATGCAGGCAGAGATCAATGATGTGCATCGCAGTTCAACCTGCAGGTCATTTCGGTGAGGTTCGGTGGGGTCCATCATAAGTCCAAGGTTCAGGCAGTGAAATATGAAGTATCCGATGTCTTACAGTTGGAGTTGGCATCAGTTCATCCTCTGAATTCAAAATACTGAAGTTATGTCTGGCTAGCACTGGCTGTAGTTTGTCGTCATCACTCAACGACACATAGCAGTGGAGTCCGACACCAAGCAGGAGCGGAGCTGGATCTGGCCAGCTCTGGTAACCTTGGGATATGAATCCCAAGGTTGAGACATGGAAACAAATAGAATAATATTAGTGTAGATGCCATTCAATTTTATGCAGAGTTATAGATCGTGATAGATGTTCCGGCAGACCTAACTAAAGCAGCCTAATTGTGAGTCCTGAACAGTGTTAGGGAGACTATTCTATAGTTTAGGAGCCAAATATGAAAAGGATCTACCTCCTTTTGTGGATTTTGATATTCTTGGAATTATTAACAAGACAGAATTTTATGATCATAATGAACGTGACGGAATATAGCATGTCAGAAGGTCACTTAAGTACTGTAGAGATAGACCATTCAAAGTTTTGTATTTGGTTAACAGAATTGTAAAATTAATAAGAAATGAAACAGTTAGCCAATGTAACGATGATAAAATGGGGCTAATATGATCATATTTCTTGGTCCTAGTCAGCACTGTGGCAGCTGCATTTTGAACCAATTTAAGTTTATGTATTGAACTTGCTGGACATCCTCCAAGTAATGCATTACAATAATTTAGTCTTGAGGTCATGAACACATGAATTAGTTTTTCGGCATCAGCAACAGAGAGTATGTGTCATAACTTAGCAATATTTCTGAGGTGGAAGAATGCTGTTCTACAAACAATGGAAATTTGATTTTCAAAGGACAGATTGGTATCAAATATAACACCTAAGTTCTTTGCTGTAGAAGATGACGTAACAGTACATCCATCGAGAGTCAAATTATATTTTAGCAGCTTATTTTTAGAGGTTTTTGGTCCAATAATTAGTACCTCTGTTTTGTCGGAATTGAGTAGAAGGAAATGTCTTGCCATCCAATCTTTGATTTCATTGATACACTGCTAATTTGGAGAATTGTGAATTTTCATTGGGTTTCGAAGAAATATAAAGTGGGGTATCGTCAGCATAACAGTGGAAACTTATTCCATGATTCCTGATAATATCTCCCAGGGAAGCATGTATAAGGAGAAAAGAAGAGGCCCTAAAACTAATCCATGTGGCACTCCATAATTAACTTTTGTTTGATTTGACAATTCCCTGTTTACACATACAAAGTGGTAGCGGTCTCATAAATAGGACCTAAACCATGCTAATGCAAGTCCACTAATGCCAACATAATTCTCCAGCCTATTCAAGAGAATGTCGTGATCTGTCGTGTCAAAGGCAAGCACTAAGATCTAAAAGCACTAGATGTGATGCCGCGATCAGATGATAAGAGCAAGTCATTTGTAACTCTGATAAGTGCAGTCTCTGTACTGTGATGGGGCCTAAATCCTGACTGAAACTGTTCAAATATACAATTTCTCTGTAGAAATGAACATAGTTGGGAGGACACTACCTTTTGTAGTATTTTCGACATAAATGGTAGATTTGAAATCTGCCATTTTAAAGTTTCTTGGGACATGTCCTAAGGATAGTGAGGAGTTAATAATATTAACAAGAGGTTCTGAGATTACAGGGAATACCTCTTTTAAGAGCTTAGTTTGTATTGGATCTAACATACATGTTGTGGCTTTTGATTTTTTTATAAGTTTTGTTAGCCCTTCATGACCTATGACAGCGAAGGATTGAAGTTGCTTGTGAGGAAAATTATGAGACACTGTTTTCTGAGGTGCTGTGACAGTTGATTGCATAGTTCCAATTTTATTTCTGATTATTTCAATTTTTTCAGTAAAGAAATTCATGAAGTCATTACTATTGTGATGCGACGGAATATCTGGTTCAGTCGATGCTTTATTCCTAACCAAATTAGCCACAGTACTGAATAAACACTTAGGATTGTTGTAGTTATTTTCTAAAATATGCTGACCTGGCAGCTTTTAGTGCCTATCTGTAACTACAGACACTATCCTTCCATGCACTGCAAAATACCTCTAATTTTATATTCTTCCATTTGCGCTCCATTTTCTGAGCTGCTCTCTTGAGAGCATGAGTGTGGGGCTTTTTTCTGGAATTTTCTTTAATTGAAGGTGGGTGACACTATCAAGAGTGCTAGAGAAGATTGTATTTATATTTTCTGTTATTGCATCAAGTTTTTCTAGACTACTTGGCTTACTAAGTATGTGAGACAATTCTGGAAGATTATTAGTGAAGCTATCTTTAGTGGTCGAAAGAATAATTCTACCTGAATGATAGCATGGTGTAGACTGAGTGACATTATCTGATCGCTGTAAACAAGATACGAGGTAATGATCTGAGATGTCATCGCTCTGCAGGTAGAATTTCTATAGTATCAACATCGACTCCATATGAAAGAATTAAAACTGGCGTATGATTATGATGATGAGTTGGTCCTGTCACATTTTGTCTGACTCCAAGAGAGTTGAGAATATCGATAAATGCTAATCCCAATGTGTAATTTTCATTATCTATGTGAATCTTGAAGTCACCAACAACTAAAGCTCTGTCTACATTAACTACTAGATCTGATAGAACATTTGCAAATTCACGAAGGAAACCAGATGTTAATTGATATCTGACGGTGTAACATTAAGCAGTATTAGTTCAAAAGACTTAAGCTTATATCCTGTCCCCTGAGTAACACCAAAAACTTCACTGTAAATTGTAGCAACAACTCCTCTTCAACCCTTCAGAAGAGGCTCATGTTTATAACAATAACCTGGGGGAGTAGATTTATTTAAACTAATATATTCATTCAGTTTAAGCCAGGTTTCAGTCAAGTAAAGTGCATCCAAACTATGATCTGTAATAATTTAATTTACAATTAGTGTTTTGGTAGAAAGAGATCTAATGTTTAGTAGCCCTACCTTTAAATGATTTTTACTGTATCTTCAATTTATTTATTTATTTATTTTTTTCAAGTTTGACCCTAATCAAATTTTTTCTAAATGATTTAGTGAGAGTTTTGTGATTGGTAGTTCGGGGAACAGACACAGTCTCTCTATGATATCTAGGTGATACAGTCTCTATGTGTTGTAGTTTATGTGACCTATGTGACTTCGTAAGGTAGCTAGCAGACATTTGGATTAACCAGTTTGGGAACCTGGGCCTCAGTTAGTCAAATACTATCACTATTAAGACTATGAGCCAAATTACTAGAGAGGAGATTGGTACCTTCCCTGGAGGGATGGAGTCCGTCTCTCTTTAGCAGGCCTGGTCTTCCCCAAAAACTCTTGCAATTGTCTATAAATCCTGTGCTATTTTCCGGACACCACTCAGATACCCAGCCATTCAGTGACACTAATCTGGGGGCCAGAGCATATTACAGTGTCTGACATAGTTTTTGCAAGTTCACACACCTCTTTGACAGTATTTTTTGTGATCTTCGACTGGCGAAGCCGGACATCATTAGTGCCGACATGAATAACAGTTTTAGAAAATCTATGTTTAGTATTAGTCAGCACTTGTAAATTTGATCTGACGTCAGATGCTCGAGCTTCGGAAATGCATTTAACAATGGTAGCTGGAGTCTCTATTTCCACGTTCCTTACAATAGAATCACCAATTATTAAGGCTCTTTCAACATGATTCTCAGTGGGTGCATCACTGAGTGGGGAGAATTGATTGGAAACCCTAACAGGAATAGGAGAGTGGTGTCACTTTGCTGAGCGAGTATGCTGCTGAGATGTCACCCAAACGCCCTGCTGCGGGGGCTCTACAGCCGGAACCAAAGTATGTGTGTTTCTTGCTGTACTACCCGCATCCAAAACAGGATCTACTGGCTTCTCTTTCTCACTGACCTCCACTAGCATTCGATGTGTGTCTTTAACTCAATGACCTTCTCCGTCAGCCTGACTAATTCCTTACATTTATCACATGTGAATCCCTCTCTGCTGATGGAAGAAGCTATAGTAAACATGTGGCATGCAATAAAGGAAGCAATAATATGAGCAGATTCCATGACTTACTGCAATTGTTTGTTGTTGTTGTTGTTGTTGTTATGGTTGTTCTTGAGCAGCGAGGGTTTGAGATAGATGTAGTTCCTAATCAGCAGATGATTGAGATTTATGCAATAATCTGTGTAAAATACAGTGGAGAAAACTAATGCACGCAGTCGAGGCGTGAGATGTAGACAAGCGGAAAAGAAAAAAAAAATCGAAATGGGTGCGCATGGTAAAATACACACAGTTGAAATAGTAGAAAAGTGGAAAAACCCGAAGCATGCGGTAAAATGGCAGAGGATAAATGATGAACGTGTAAGTATAAGAAAAAGAATAAGCAATGCTAAGCAGGCAAGCTACAAACACTTGTACAGTGTGCCGGCAGCAACCGGAACAGGCAACAAAAACAGGAGGACCTGTATATCTTGTTTATATAGGCTAATTATTCAGATTTTTTTTCGCATGTAAACAGCCACAGTTTTCAGCTCTGAATTTGCTTTTATTCGTTTTAATTTTAGCAGGAAGCTGGTGCAACTTGCATTGATGGTGTTTGTGTAATTGCATAGGCCAGTATGGTAGCTAATAGTCAAAATATTTCTCTGAAATTTCAGCACAATGTTTAAAAATATGTTAGGTGCCGTTCACATGTTGGAATGTGTTGTTGTTGCACTAAAATTACACGCAGCGCCACAAAAGAGCAAAACTTAGGTGTTTAAACATGAGACATTTAGCAGTTTAGGCTTTTTTTTAACTTGACATGGTGTCTAATAACATGAACAAGCTGTCAAAGACATCTGTCTAGCGCACGTTTACATTTAACTGAATTCTAAAACAGCACAGACGTACACAAAAACGCACTCAATGTGAATGGCCCCTCAGTGTAAGACTAGAACTCCTTAGAAAAGTTTTATCACACTTGCCTATTCTTTATTATTTGTTAGATGCACATTTTAGAATTTAGAGTAGGCTATTAAGTATGGATATTATGCAGTGACCAAAACAAATTAAATCAGAAACATCTCATATTTTATCTTCTTCAGTGTAGCCTTTTGTCTATTCCATCTCAGCACACTCTGTTCATTTTCTCAATCAACTTCAGGTGCATCCTGGGATGCTTTTTAAACGGTATTGAATGATTTCAATTGCTGGACACTTGTTGGCTACTTAAAAATAATACTACTAAATAAATAAAACAAATAAATAAACGTTTTATATAGACATCTATAATTAGGCACAATTTATTTTTGAGTACAGAAATAATCCCAAGCATTTGACCATAAGCCTTTAGATCTAAAGTTTCTAAGCTTATGAGAAAAAAATGTCTTGGTTACTGATGTAACTTCTGTTCCCTGATGGAGGGAACGAGATGTTGTGTCGATGTAGTGACACTAGGGGTTCACTCTTGAGAGCCCCAATCACCTTTTCTTTATTCAGAAAAGGCCAGTGAAAATTGCAGAGTGGAATTTGCATGCCACTCTCCGCCCCAGACATACGGGTATAAAAGGAGATGGCGTGCACCACTCATTCAGAGTTGTGCTGAGGAGCCGAGAGAGAGTCCCGGCCATGTCAGCGGTTGGTTTCAGCGCCACGGCAGGAGGGACACGACGTCTCGTTCCCTCCATCAGGGAACAGAGGTTACATCAGTAACAAAGATGTTCCCAATCTGTCACATACTCAATGTTGTGTCGATGTAGTGACACTAGGGCTTCCTATACGAAACGATGCAGGCACTGAACCATGTCACGAGGTACGGAGGAGCAGACACGGGCAGGCTGCTGTGTGCCACGCAGCGAGCGCTTGACCACATCGTGACCTTCCAGCGAGTTAGGTAAGGTGTCCCCTTGGTCCCGATAAGGGTGGGAGGAGGCACTTACCCGAGGAGGCTTAATGATTTTTGTATTAAGCAATTTCCCGCCGAGCACCTGCTAGAATAGCACTGGGGAAGTGCTTTTCCCTCTCCAGGAGGGAGAGCACTATGGAGACCACATCCTACTGGAGGGAGTTTAACATGTGGAGAATACCTCACATGGACTTACCGACAGGGAAGTTCACATATGGAATGATGCCACTGGAGAGGACCCTATCTACGTAGAGGGTACACAGCAACAGTGGCCAAGGCAGAGCAGAGCTCTGACGAGGGGAATCACAGGGTTCACCTGAGGGGAAACCGAACAGTGGAAATGCATCATACGGGATTACCGAGGGGGGAATCACCACGTATGGAGCACTGAGCCCAAGTACATGGGCTCACCAGAAAAGGGGCATACCACGAGTACTGGGCCTGGTGGTGTCACTCCTCCGCTGAGTTCGCCACCGAATAGTGCTTAAAGGATTAAATGGCATCCAGTGTTCACTAGCTGCGGGGAACTGTTGTGGACAAGATAGCATATATTATCACCTTAAAAAGGGGAAAGGTGCAATGCAAGCAATACATCCGACGGGCTGCCCGGACGTGGAGATTCCAGAGGTCTGGCCTCGGGTGCTGGAGCATGCCCTGCCCCTGAGTGAGAAGGTCCTGCCTCAGGGGAATGCACCAGGGAGGGGCTACTGCCAGGAGCATCAGGACTGAGAACCAAGACCGGTCGGGCCAGTATGGCGCAACCATCAGGACTTGTTGCCCGCCCTCCCTGACTTTGCACAACGTCTGTGCAATGAGGCTCACTGGGGGAAACGCGTACTTGTGCATCTCCCGAGGCCAGCTGTGTGCCAAAGCATCCATACCGAGGGGAGCCTCGGACAGGGAGTACTTACAGGGAGTAAGGGGGCAGTGAGAGGACTTTCGGGAGGCGAACAGGTCCACCTGCGCCTCCCCGAATCTCTCCCAAATTAGCTGGACTGCACAGGAGTGGAGTCTCCATTCTCCTCGGAGCGTTACCTGCCGTGAGAGCGCATCCGCTGTACGGTTGAGGACGCCTGGGAGGTGAGTGGCTCGCAGAGACTTCAATGTCTGCTGACTCCAAAGAAGGAGGCGGCAGGCGAGTTGCGATATGCGACGTGAGCATACGCCGCCCTGGCGGTTTATGTATGCCACAGTTGCTGTGTTGTCTGTCCGGACCAACACGTGCTTTCCCTGAATCAATGGCCAAAGCTTCTGCAGGGCCAGCGATACCACCAGCAACTCTAGGCAGTTGATGTGCCATTGCAGGCGGGGCCCTGTCCAGAGCCCCGATACTGCCTGCCCGTTGCACACAGTGCCCCAGCCCGAATTTGAGGCAACCGTCATGACCACGACACACCTTGAGATCTGCTCTAAGGGAAGCCTTGCCTGTAGATATGCTAGATCTGACCAAGTGTTGAAAGTTTGGTGGCACCATGGTGTGATAGCCATGGCCAACTCGGGACTCGAATCTGTAGCCAGTGCTGGAGCGGTCTCATATGCATCAACCCGAGGGGGAGTACTGCTGCCGAGGATGCCATATGCCCCAAGAGCCTCTGAAATTGTTTCACCAGGACCGCTACCTTCTGCCTGTGTAAGGCTCTGTTCAAGGCACGCAGATCCAGGATTGGGTGCAACCCCCCCCCTCCCGGACACAATAAAATAAGCCCTTGTGCAACTCGGCTAAGGGGACAGGTTCTATCGCTCCCTTCATCAGGGAGTCGAATTCCGCCCGAAGAACCAGGCTTTCAGCCTCTGTGCTAATGGCTCCAAGGGGACGATTGGATTTATCATGCCTGGGGTGAGTGGTTCGCGGCGAGGCAGAGCAGACGCCCCACCAGGAAGACCGTCCGGGGGAGGCGTGCTGCCCTGCGAGCCTGCAACGGTGGCCGGCGGCTGGGGTGGGCGAGCAGCCCCAAGAACCACCGTACTTACCTGTTTGCCAGATTTCTTTAAATGGAAAACAAGGGAACGCAAGATACTCGCGTCCCACTCTTTGACCGGAAAAACTTTCAGCACCTGGCCATCGTGAGCACAAGGGCTGGAGGGGCTGAGCATTGGATAATGACCCAGGGAATGAGGAAACTACACTTTTATTGACAATTTTTGGGGTTCTTGGCAGCCGGCTGATGGGCAGGTGGTGCCGCCTTCCTGCGGGAGGATCTTCTTCTCAGAGACTGGCATACGGGCTCCGACACCACAGGAGGACGGCCCTGGAGAGAGGCAGACAGGGCGCGGGATTTTGGAGGCCTGTAGGCGGCCAAGTCATGCCGTAGCAAGATATGTTTGATGGCCTCCGTCTGCTTCTTCACCGTCAAGAACTGATGGGCGAAGTACTCAACAGTGTCGCCAAAAAGCCCCCCTTGGGAGATGGGCGCATTGAGAAAGCGAATGTTCTTGGGGTCATGCATCTCCACAAGGTTGAGCCACAGGTGCCGCTCTTGGACCACCAAGGTGGACGTTGTCCGGCCCAGGGCACGTGCCATGACTTTCATCACCCGTAGAGCGAGGTCGGTCACGGTATGCAGTTCCTGCATAAGCCCTGGGTCGGTCCTACCCTCATGCAGATCTTTAAGCGCCTTGGCCTGGTGGACCTGCAGGATGGCCATGGCATGCAGGGTGGAGGTGGTCTGACCCACGACATTGTAAACCTTTGCCTTGAGTGATGAAGAAAACTTAAATGCCTTGGAAGGGAGCCTGGGTTGGTTCCTGCGGGCATAAATGCACCACTACACCGTGCACTACATGGGGAAGCTCGACGTATACCTTAGCTGCTCCGCCGTCGAGGGTAGTTAGGGTGGACGAACCGGCAAAGCGTGTACGGGCAGAGAAATGTGCCTTCCATGACTTTGTGAGCTCCTCGTGCACTTCCGGGAAGAAGGGCTCCGGGGTGGGGCGCGGCCGTGAGTCGCAAGCACGGCTGCCAACTCAGCATCCGCCTCATCCTGAGCTCTACCACCTGAGAGTGGGAACTCAGAAGATTCGTCCGCTTCCGAAAGCACAAGCCCACACTCCGATGCTGCGACCAATAACTCATCCTCGTCGCGAACCCCGAACGAGAAATTAAATCCGCCCTGAGGTGAATCGCCTGCCTTGCTTGTGAATTCTACCTGGCAGAACGAGTATACTGGGAGATCAGAGGTCCACGTGGATTGAGCCGGCGGAAACACTCCCATATCCACATCTAGATCGCCCGTGGTGCTCGCTGACGCAGCTGCCTGAGTCTCAACCCAGGACGGACCGGGTCAGGAAGCAGCCGCGGTGGCTCTCTGCTTCACGAAGAAGGAAGAGAGCCGTGACCGCAACGTTGTCATGGACATGTTCTCGCAGTGAGAACATGACCCCTCCACAAAAGCTGCCTCGGCGTGCTGGCGACCCAAGCACTCAAGACAGATTTCATGGCCATCCAGTGGGGAGAGATAACGGCCACACCCAGTAGCACAAAGGCAAAAGGACATCTTTAAAAAGACACCAATCGTTTGTGCGAGCTCTTTTAGAGAAAATATACTCTTTTGAAATATACTCTTTTAACACCTGTGGACTCAGCCGTCAGCCGAAGCGCCCAGGGGAAGCACAACACTCGACAACGTGTGAGGGTGACCACTGGTATGTGCCGTAATTCCATCAGCGATAGCAAGGTGACGGGATGAACACACACGTGCTCGGCTCCGAAGAACAAGTTGGAATGAGTGGTGCACGCCATCTCATTTTATACCCGTATGTCCGGTGCAGAGAGTTGCATGCAAATTCCATTCACCAATTTTCATTGGCCTTTTCTGAATAAAGCAAAGGTGATTGGGGCTCTCAAGAGTGAACCCCTAATGTCACACAACATCAACACAACATCGAGTGAGTGACAGACAGGGAACTTAGTGTCCTTTTGGACTGGTTGTTTAGGATACATTTATTTTATATTTATATGTTCTTAATATTAATTTAATTTACTAACTTTGTGGCAGCAGGGGCGTGGTCATGCGTCCATCCGGAGAGAGAGAAAGCGGTAAGGGCGCTTTCACCTGAGCTAAATTATGTCTAACACCTGTCTCTAATTACAGTGAGCACGGGGAGAGTGGCATAAAAGAACCACACCGCCAGCAGACCAGAGAGAGAGAGTCTGGGTCCTGAAGCTCTTTGTGAAGCTACAGAGTTATTGTGAAGCTAAAGTGTTATTGTGAAGCTAGAATTTTATTGTGAAGCTAAAGAGTATTGTGAGAGCGTGAAGCTGACGTGTTGCGGCAACCCTGTAACTCCATTAAAGACCCTTACCTGAGTGAAAGAAACCTGGTTCCCCATGTCCTCCCTGGCAGAACCCTTTACACTGGTGCCAAAACCCGGGATTGAGCACAGGATGGAAGTGAATCACCCCGTAGAGTCCTCCCAGCTGTCAGAGATCCTCCAATCCCTCGCTGGCCTTCACCAAGCACACCAACGATCCCTGCTTGAGCTCCGACAAGACCAAGAGTGTCATTTTTTTGAAATCCTAGGAGCTCAAGCAGAGGACCGGCAGGTGATCCGGAGCCTCCTCAGCCAGGAGACTGCCCCAGCCGTGACCCCGGACATCACAATCCCCTTGCCCTCGCCCACGCTACAGAAGATGGGGGCGGCAGATGATCCTGAAGCATTCTTGGATTTGTTTGAACGCACTGCGGAGATCTGGGCCTGGCCGCACGGCCAGTGGGTGGCAAGGCTCATACCATTACTGTCTGGAGAAGCCCAGCTCGTGGCTCAACATCTACCGGCAGCGAGTCTCCTGGCCTAAGAAGATCTAAAAAAGGCCATCTTGCAACGGGTGGGCCGGAGCCTGGAAGAGAATCGCCAGCTCTTCCGGAGCATGGAGTTTGAGAGGACTGACCGCCCGTTCGCCTTCGCCCAGCGGCTCCGAGATTCCTGCCGAAGATGGCTGCTGGCAGGGGACCGCGACGTCGAGGGATTCATCAATCACAAGTGGACCACCTCAAACTTAAAAGGCTGTAATGCCAGATGCCAACGGGCGTTAGTATCCTTCATGTGGTGGAGTCACTGGAGCAGGACGTGATCTAAACAGAGGCTGAAGGCCCACCCCAACAGGTAGTAATGGAGAGTGAGGATGGACCACTTGATGGCCAAGCATTCCTTTTCCATGTTGCTGTACTTAATCTCTCTCAAAGAGAGCTTCCAACTAATGTACAGCACTGGCCGTTCCTCCCCCTCCACCACCTGCAAGAGCACTGCCACCAACCGCCTGTCTGTAACGTCCATCAGTAAAATAAAAAGGAAAGAGAATTCAGGTGTATGTACAGGAAAAAGTGGCCCGCCACAAAGTACAGCTTTCACCTGCATAAACGCCTGTTGACACTGCTTCATCCACTGGACTGGATCTGGTGCTGCCTTTTTAGTATGATCAGTCAGCGAGCTGGTGACAGCTGAATAATTAGGTACAAACCTACGATAGTAGCCAGCCAGCCCCAGGAACTGTCTTACCTCCTTTTTGGTCCTAGGTCTCAGGCAGGCTGCAATCACTGTGGTTTTATCAATTTGGGGCCGCACCTGCCTGTGGCCCAAGTGGAAGCCCAGATACCATACCTCCACCTGGCCAATTGCGCACTTCTTTGGGTTTGCCGTGAGCCACGCTTGCCTCAATGAACTCAGGACAGCCCTCAGATGTTGCAGGTGCCGCTGCCAATCATTACTGTAAATAATGATATCATCCAAGTAGGCAGCGGCATAAGCAACGTGTGGTCTGAGGAATTGGCCCATGAGCCTCTGAAACATAGCCAGAGCCCCAAACAAACCGAACGGAAGTGCCACGAATTGGTGTAAGCCGAACGATGTGGAGAAGGCCTTTTTCTCACAGAATATCGGGGTTAAGGGGATCTGCCAATAGCCTTTTGTCAAATCTAGTGTCGAATAAAAATGAGCTGTGCCTAACCAATCGAGCAGTTTATCAATATGAGGCATTGGCTATGCATCAAATTTAGACACTGCGTTTACTTTCTGATAATCTACACAGAACCGGACTGACCCGTCACTCTTAGGTACCAGCACCACTGGACTGGACCGTTTACTGTGGGATTCCTCTATTACTCCCATCTCAAGCATTGCATCCACTTCTTCTCTTACCACTTTTTTCTTGTGCTCTGGAAGTCGGTAGGGATGAGTACATACCACTACCCCGGGCGTGGTCTCAATGTGGTCCTGTATGGGGTTTGTATGACCAGGCATAGCAAGAACACATCTGCAAATTATTTGTACAACTTGGCAACCTCTATGAGTTGAGACAGCGAGATGTGGTCACCACACGGTGAGATGATTGGCTTTTAAGTTCACCTCCGGCCCGAACTTTGCCCTCTCTGAAACCATCATTGCCAACATCACAGGGACCGCCTCCCTTTATAATTTCAGGAGGTTGAGATGGTATATTTGACGTGCGTCACCTCTATCTGTTTGTTTTACCTCATAATCAAGATCTCCCACTCGTCGTGTGACCTCAAAGGGCCTTGCCACTTGGCAAGTAATTTGGAGCTCGATGTTGGGAGTAATACAAGAACTTTGTCTCCCCATGCAAATTCCCATAGCCGAGTGCCCTATCATATAGTTGGCTTTGACGTTTTTGAGCTTGGAGCAAATTCTCCTGTGTTAGTCAACCCAAAGTGTGGAGTTTTTGTCTAAGATCAAGAACGTACTGAATTTCATTTTTACTGTTTGAAGGTCCCTCCTCCCAAGCTTCCCGCATAACGACGAGCACACTGTGCGGCCGACACCGATACAGCAGATAGAATGGGGAAAACCCTGTGGAGGCTTTGTGGACCTCTCGAACTGCAAGTAATTGGGGTTTGAGCCAGTGGCACCTGCAGCTGTATGGCCGTATGCACTGTGCATACCATGAGTGCTCTGACTAACCTGGGAAATATTTACTCTCAGATTATTTCACCAATCATGAAATGTGTCCCGTATTTCTGTTGGCTGTTTAAAAGAACTAGCAATGCCCAATTTGCGAATGAATAATTCTTTTGAGTCGGTTCTTTTCAGTGAATTGGCCAAACGGGCTTGTAAAATGGTCTGAATCAATTCGTGATTCAGTACAATTCGTTCAGAGCGCTCTCTCACTGAATCATTTGGAGCAGTTTCTCACAGTAAAACAGTATCGGGATATTTACGAATACAGCGCTGGATACAGTGTAAACAGTCAACTAAAACAAAAGGCTGTCTTTTTGAGGGGTAACTTTGAGAAATTTCAGCTAGTGCTGTGTCATGTGAACAAGGGGCTGTTCAAACTGAACATGTTTTTGCATCTGCTCATGCTGTTTTTCAATCATATTCCATGTAAACATTCACTAGATTCAAATCGCCAGTTTCAAATCAGTCGCACCAAAATACCACCAGCACATTAGTTTCAACACACGAGGGGACCGGGTTTTGGACCATTGCTACTCTCCCTTCCGGGATGGCTACAAATCCCTCCCCTGCCCACCATTTGGCAAATCGGACCACTCTTCCATTCTGCTTCTGCCCACTTACACGCAGAAACTGAAACAGGAAGCACCTACCCTCAGAATGATCCAGTGCTGGTCGGACCAATCAGACTCTACGCTACAAGAATGTTTTGATCACAAGGACTGGGAGATGTTCCGGTCCGCCTCTGATGACGACATCGAGCTTTACACTGATAGTGTAATGTGTTTCATCAGAAAGTGTGTGGAGGACATCGTTCCGACCAGAACAACACGGATCTATCCGAACCAGAAGCCATGGATAAATAACAATGTTCGCACGGCACTTAATGTGCGGACCTCCGCTTTTAATTCCGGGAACGCGGAGGAGCATAAACAAGCCAGTTATGCCCTCCAAAAAATCAGAACAGCAAAACGCCAGTACAGGAACAAGATTGAAGGACAGTTTAACACCACCAACTCTAGAAGCATGTGGCAGGGAATTAACATCATCACGGACTTTAAAGGGAATAAAAACTCCACCATGAACACCGCTGCCTCTCTCCCGGATGAGCTAAATAATTTTTGTGCTCGTTTTGAGGGAAATAACACCACCCTCATGGAGAGAGCTCTCGCGGCCGAAGCTACAGAGGTTAGTTCACTCTCCGTCTCTGTAGCGGATGTAACCCGATCCTTCCGACGGGTGAATATCCGCAAAGCCGCGGGCCCAGACGGCATTCCGGGCCGCGTCATCAGAGCGTGCGTGAACCAGCTGGCTGGTGTTTTTACGGACATTTTCAACCTTTCCCTCTCTTTGTCTGTAGTCCCCACATGCTTTAAAACATCCACCATTGTGCCTGTTCCAAAGAAATCAAAAATAACTTGCTTAAATGACTGGCATCCTGTTGCTCTGACCCCCATCATCAGCAAATGCTTTGAGAGACTTATCAGAGATTACATCTGCTCTGTGCTGCCTCTCTCTCTAGACCCATTGCAGTTTGCTTACCGCAACAACCGCTCCACTGATGATGCCATTGCATCTACAATACACACTGCTCTCTCCCACCTGGAAAAAAAGAACACTTATGTGAGAATGTTGTTTGTAGACTACAGCTCAGCATTCAACACCATCCAACACTGTCAAGCAGATGCCAGGTGGTTAGAATAGGCAGCATCATCTCCTCATCACTGACCCTCAACACTGGAGCCCCACAGGGCTGTGTTCTCAGTCCACTCTTGTATTCCTTGTACACACATGACTGTGTGGCAACACACAGATCCAATGCCATCATTAAGTTTGCTGATGATATGACGGTGGTGGGTCTGATCACTGACAATGACGAAACAGCCTACAGAGAGGAGGTGCACACTCTGACACACTGGCGTCAGGAGCACAACCTCTCCCTCAACGTCAGTAAGACAAAGGAGCTTGTGGTGGACTTCAGAAGAAAAGACAGAGAACACAGTCCCATCACCATCAATGGAGCGCCAGTGGAGAGAGTCAGCAGCTTCAAGTTCCTGGGTGTCCACATCACTGAGGAACTCACATGGTCCATCCACACTGAAGTCGTTGTGAAGAAGGCTCATCAGCACCTCTTCTTCCTGAGACGGCTGAGGAAGTTTGGAATGAACTGCCACATCCTCACACAGTTCTACACCTGCACTGTAGAGAGCATTCTGACTGGCTACATCTCCGCCTGGTACGGCAATAGCACAGCCCACAACCGCAAAGCACTACAAAGGGTGGTGCGAACTGCCAGACACATCATCGGAGGTGAGCTTCCCTCCCTCCAGGACATATATACCAGGCGGTGTGTGAAAAAAACTCGGAGGATCATCAGAGTCTCCAGCCACCCGAGCCATGGGCTGTTCTCACTGCTACCATCAGGCAGGCGGTATCACATGGGGTAACCTCCTCGTGGTCACGATTAGTGGTTCTGGGGTGGCTGGCAGATTCACCAACTGACATTCACAGCATGCCGCACACCACCTGCGGATATCCCCATGAATGCTCGGCCAATAGAAATTGGCCATTAGATGGTTTAACGTTTTTTCTTGCCCTAAGTGACCTGCCATCTGATTATGATGAGCCGTCTGGAATAGCATTTCCCAACGGCCTTTCGGTATCAACAGTTGGGTTGTATCCTCTTTTGTCTGAGCATCCTGCGTCACTTGATACAACCTATCTTTAATATTGGATATGTGAGTGCAACATCTGGCTGGAGGCATTGACCATCAATCACATTCACTTGATCAAAAGTGTGCCTAAGGGTCTCATCTCACGACTGCTCCAGAGGGAAATCCCCAACAGGGAACCCTCTAAGTGCTGGGGAAGCCGAGACTCCCCCCTCCCTTACGTCATCCTGACGTGGAGCTGATGTCGACTGCTCTGGCTCCGCCTCCCCAGCCAGCATGTCACACCGATATGCTTTGTCGCAGGACCCACCCACACACATTCCCTTCAATAAAGTAGTAAATTCCAGCCAGTTCATTCCCAGAATTAGTGGATGGGTGAGGCAGGAATTAACCGCAGCCTCAACACTGTTTTTGTCCCCGAAATTGAATAGTGACTCTCACTACAGGGTAACTCCGAATATCCCCATGCACACCTCACCTTCACCTTCACCCTCTGCCCTGTGCCCAAAGCCTCATCTTGAACCAAACATTGGTGGATAGTGGTTTGATTACAACCGGTATCCACCAAGGCTTGATATGTACTTCCCTTGATACCCACAGGTATGCGGTACGTTCCAGCTCGATCGGGGGCAGCCCGTGGAGTGTCGGGGACCTGAACCAATGTTCCCAGTTCCTTCATGGGGCACTGGTCCTGGAAGTGCCCTGGCTCCCTGCAGCTCCAGCAAGCCGGCCCAGACGCTATGCCTGCACCCACGGCAGCTAAACCACGCCCTCACCACAGCCACTTTCTGCAAATCCCTGGAATAAATTGTTTTCTTAAATGCATGAAAACGTGGTCAAGTGTTGACAGAATGAAAGGTATGGAGTGAAAGATCTATAAGCCTCAGCGATGTCAAATTATGTCCACACAGCAAACTAAGATGAAACCATGCTTCTAACTACAGGTAAAGAGCTGAATTTCCAACCACACAGTTGTGTGATGCTATTTGCGAATGTTCGTTAGAACTACGGTTTTGGGAAACACCAAATTAGTATCAATGGAACTTACAATCATAGTTGGCTAATGATGCTTTTGGGAAATGCACCCCAGATCAGTAAACTTCATGGACATAAGTATGAAGACACCCAGAAAAAACACTAATTTTAAAACCATGGCCATTACATGGGAAACAGTCTTCCTTTTGTTGCTATAACAGCTTAAACTCTCCTGGAAAGCCTTTACACTAGATGCTGGAACGTGGATGCACAGATTTTCTCCCTTTCAGACACAAGAGCATCAGTGAGATCAGGCACAGATGTACAGTAGGACAATGGTGTCTGGCTTGCAGTCAGCATTCCTGTTCATCTCAAAGGTGTTCAAGTCTGGGCTTTATGCAGAACAGTCTTTTAGACCTTTTTATCTACCTAGAGAATTTGGACAGATTACTATTATTTTAATATATGTTCCTGGACCAGATAATGTGAAAGCTGGGAACAAAATAACAGACAGCTGTAATAATGCACTTTCTCATTCCTCAGATCAACCGATTGTAATCCTTGGAGATGTTAACTCCTGTGATCTGTCATGTCACCTGCCAACCCTTCATCAATATGTGGATTGGCCGACCCAATCCACGTGTACCCTGGACAAATGTTTTGGCAAACAAGGCCGTGTGCCGCCCCCCATGGGGGAAGTCAGACCATAATATTGTACACTTACTTCCCAGGTATTGTGTTAAACTTAAGTGAAGCCAGAGATTAAACAGATACAACTGTGGACTGATCAAAGTAAAGAGGAGCTCAGAGACTGCTTTGACGATACGGACTGGCAACTGTTTTTTAATACATGTGATAATGCTCATGATATAACTGAGACCATTACGTCTTATAAAAGTTTTTGTGAAAGCAGTTGTGTTCAAACGAAAACAGTCTGAATGTATCCAAATAACAGTATGTGGCTCACGAAAGACCTTAAAATGTGTTTTAATGCGAAAAATATTGCTTTTCTCAAAGGTGATTACGGTTTGGTTCGAGAGAAAAGAAGGGGACAAATTAATAAAGCTAAGTTTGAATATAAGAACAAGATTGAAAGTAAGTTTTGTATGGGTAACACAAAGCAGGCATGGGAAGGTCTTAACACTATGATGGGAAGAGGGGGTAGAAAACAAAGATATCCTCTACATAGTGCATCCTTTGCACAAGATCTGAATATATTCTACAGTAGGTTTAATATTGGGAGTGCACTACTGAATGTGACAGTGTGTGCCTTAAAATTCCAACATATGAGCCCATTATTCTTAAAGAGCACGAAATCGCAGTCAGCCTCTCCAGCATTAAGCTTAAAAAGGCACCAGGCCCTGATGGGTCGAAGGGGCGAGTGTTAAAGGACTGCGTTTTTCAGTTTACCGGGGTTTTTACCCAGCTGTTACAACTTTTGTTAGATAAGAGAACAGTTCCCAGATCTTGGAAAAATTCTGGCGCTACTCAGTTAAATTATTTTAGACCCATTGCATTTCCATCTGTTTTGTGCAAATGCATGGAAAGGGTTTTAACAAAACACTTAATGTCCTCTGTAACTAAAGATTTAGACCCCCTAAAATTTGCATATAAAAGAGCAAGGAGTACTGATGATGCAACTTTAACTTTGTGTAATTTATTTGCTGAACATATACAGCAGACAACAAATTATGTTCGAATTTTATTTATAGATTTTAGTTCAGCTTTTAATACAATGAAGATAGACATTCTCTTACAGAGATTACTTGATTTACAGGTTAAATCTGGTAGATCAGAGATTTTCTCTCCAATCATCCACAAAGAGTGTTCATTAATGGTAAACTGACAAAGACAAATATTTTGAACACAGGTTCACCACAGGGAACCATATTGTCACCATTACCATTCTCACTGTATACTCAAGGATTAAAAATTCAGGATGCACATTTTTGTTTAATTAAATATGCAGTTGACATGGCACTTGTCTGCCTTTTGCATGAAGGAGGAACAGAAAATAATAATCTTTATTATAATCACGTAAATTCCCTCCAGAATTGGTGTTGGTTGAGTGCACTTGAGATTAATGTGAATAAAACCAAAAAATTTGTTGTTACAAGCAAGAAGCAGGAAATCTCTGAACAAGTAGAACCTTTAATACTTGGTGTGCACCCTGTAGAAATAGTTTGCAGTTTTAAATATCTGGGAGCATGTATAATCATCTTAATTTTACTGAGAATACAGATTATGTTTTTTAAAAAAAGCAATGCAGAGACTGCATCTTATTAGCAGGTTAAACCACTTTAGTGTAAGTAAAGACATTTTAGAAATGGTTTACAAGAATCTCGTGGAAAGCATTATTTCTTTCAACATGACCATGTTGTACGGAAACCTGAGCGTAAAAACAAAACAAAGTTGTCTAAAGTTGTTAATGTAGCAAGTAAATTGCTACATTACACAAAAGGAAATGTTATGCATTTCACAAAATCAGAGTAACACTTCATAAAAATGGTCGATTATTAATAGATAATTATGCAGGAATTAATGTAGGAAATATGGGTAGTACTACATTAACACTTTAGTTACTGCTATTAACTAATATGGAAACACGATTGACTAATCAGTAAGTAATAGTGAACTGATGACTGAGGTAGTTTACTGTTAGGTAATCAATAATTACTGAATTTGATTTGCCTCATTGAGAACTATTAACTAGCTATGGCTTATTTAAAAATAACTACTAATTAATTACTAATCAAAACATTAACATGTGTCTAAAATGTGAATGATTATGTTTTTATTATGAACAACATCATGAAATGTGCCTTTAGAGAAACATGCACCTCACATGTGTTTTTTGTGGAAATTAATTTATGAACGTAACAGTTCTCTAAATCAAGGCTGGTAGAGTATTACAATCAGCTTACCTTACAGAAATATAGGGATGAATGTGCCCAACCTGTGTATTCCTTGGGATATCTCTTCTGTTCATTACAAATTATTAACTTCGGCATGTTAGATTTTGCTGGAGGTCTTTTTTAAAAATGTTGGTAACCCATAAGTAATGAATCAAGTGTTACCACATAAATATGAAGGAATTACTAATGATGTGGACCATTATTTTAAAGTAAGGGTCATGGTAATGCATTATTAATTAATGAGATCTTACTGTTTTCTTACTTGGGAGTTAAAGGGTATCTGGACCATTATTATAAAGTGAAAACACATTATAAACCATTAATAGTACTGAGGTGTTACTTGTCAGTTAGTAATGAATACTCAAGTGTTTGTTCCTACATTTTTTCCATTTAATCAAACAGATAGTTAACAAACATTCACAGACATTACATTTTTTTTTTTTTTTTTTTTTGCATTAAATTATGAATCATTGAAATAATTGAACATAATTGCATACTTAACACAATGTCTTTTCGCAAACCTTTAGCAGGATAATGCTTTTAATGGCTGGTGCTCACGGTTACTAAATGTTTTAAAAGTCTTATCTCTTAACATAAAGTAAAATAATAAATCAAGATAAATATTAAAATGATGTGTCTAAAGGACAAGTGTGTTGATCTCCACAAGGCTTCAGCAGAAAACCAGAGAAAGCCATCGTGCAGTTATGAGGCCGATTCCACCTATCTGTGTACTTCCGCCCTAGACAGTCCACTCGGTAAACACGTACAGTTTTTACGTTTCCTCCTTTGCCTATGTTCATCTGAACAGAACAGAACGTCATGGTTACTGGTGTAACCTCCGTTCCCTGATGGAGGGAACGAGACGTTGGTGTCGATGTAGTGACACTAGGGGTCACTCTTGGGAGCCCGAGACACCTCTGGTCTTTGATAAAAGGCCAATGAAAATTGGCGAGTGGTATTTGCATGCCACTCCCCCGAACATACGGGTATAAAAGGAGCTGGTATGCAACCACTCATTCAGGTTTTACGCTGAGGAGCCGATATAAGGTCCGGCCATTTCAGCGGGTAGTCCAGCGTTGTGGCAGGAGGGACCAACATCTCGTTCCCTCCATCAGGGAACGGAGGTTACACCAGTAACCATGACGTTCCCTATCTGTCACTCACTCGACGTTGGTGTCGATGTAGTGACACTAGGGGTCCCTATACAAAACGCCACAAGGCTGAACTGTGTTACGTGAACTGGCGGTGTGTGGTGGGCAGACTTGCTGTGTACCTCATAGCCAGCACACCAGGTTGACACGTAACCTCCCCCAACACATTTATGAGTGTCGAACGGCCCTTTTTGGGGACAAGTCGACTACCCAGAGATAGAGACAGGCTTAACCCAGTCATGGCCTCTTTCCCGTTCTCTTTTTCCACTCCCTAAAAAAGAAGGGGGATTATCCGACTGGGCTGCCAGGTCTAGTCAGGGGGTGTCCCTCCCAAGGGGAGGACACCGCGGAGACCACACCTCGCCCCAAGAGAGGGGGGGATATTTAAGTGGAAGAATACATCACATGGTCTTTCCAACCATGTGGAGAGCCTTCAAGGTAGATCCTACCCAATGGGGGAGGAGTTACTACAACATGGAGACTGAGGGGCTCTGCCCAAGGAAGACGCAGTCTGCCAGTAGGGAAACGAATTAGCGGAAGATATAGATCGCATGGGGTTAGCCTTACAGGGAACCGCCACATGCGGAGCACCTACCCCAGAACCGGGCTCTTAGTTAGCGCGTGTACTGGGCCGGCAGCGAGTCTCTCCGAAAACTCGACTGCCACAGGGCTCGGAGGAAGTCAACCAGGGAACAACCTTTGTGAACACTACTGGGAATTAACAGCGCACGTCTTCAGCTCAAAAGGAGGTGGAAGGCGCTATGTGCAAGCGATACACCCGGCCGGCTATCCCGGGCTTATCCGCTTGTGTTGCGTGCCACTACCTGGGATGAAACCGGTTCCACCCGGAGGTTGTAGAACCTTGCAAAGGTGTTGGGTGTTGCCCAGCCCGCTGCTCTGCAATGTCTGTTAGAGAGGCACCTCTGGCCAGGGCCCAAGAAGCCGCTACACCACGAGTAGAATGGGCTCGTAGCCCTACCGGGGCGGCATGTTTTGGGCGAGACATGCCATAGTTATGGTGTCAATGAGCCAGTGGGCGATCCTCTGCTTGGAGACAGCGCTTCCTTTCCGCTGTGAATCCGAAGCAGACAAAGAGCTGCTCAGAGAGTCTAAAGCTCTGCGTGCGATCCAAATAGATGCGCAAAGCGCGCACCGGACACAGCAACGCCAGGGCTGGGTCTGCCTCCTCCTGGGGCAGCGCTTGCAGGTTCACCACCTGGTCTCTAAAAGGAGTGGTGGGAACCTTGGGCACATAGCCCGGTCGGGGGTCTCAGGATCACGTGAGAATAGCCCGGACCGAACTCCAGGCACGTTTCGCTGACAGAGAACGCTTGCAGGTCACCTACCCTCTTGATGGAAGTGAGCGCAGTCAGGAGGGCAGTCTTCAAGGAGAGTGCCTTAAGCCCGGCTGACTGCAAAACTCAAAGGGGGCTCTCTGTAGACCCTGAAAAACTACAGAGGTCCGATGAGGGAACAAGGCGTGGCCTGGAGGGATTCAGCCTCCTGGCGCCTCTTAGGAACCTGATGATCAGATCATGCTTCCCTAAGGACTCACCGTCGACTGCATCATGGTGTGCTGCTATGGCAGCAACATACACCTTCAAGGTGGAAGGGGACAGCCTCCCTTCCAACCTCTCTTGCAGGAAGGAAAGCACTGATCTGACTGCGC
The DNA here is from genome assembly GCF_019703515.2 of Myxocyprinus asiaticus. Lineage (NCBI taxonomy): Eukaryota > Metazoa > Chordata > Actinopteri > Cypriniformes > Catostomidae > Myxocyprinus > Myxocyprinus asiaticus. Next base: position 17,076,698 of record NC_059391.1, read on the forward strand.
ACCTCTGGGGGTCTTCCTGATGGGAAGAACACCACTTAGCGAACAGACACCACTTAAAGGCATACAGGCGCCTCGTAGAGGGAGCCCTAGCCTGAGTGAATGTGTCTACCACCGCAGGTGGGAGACAGCTTAGGTCTTCCACGTCCCGTCCAGGGGCCAGACATGGAGATTCCAGAGGTCTGGGCGCGGGTGCCGGATGGTGCCCCTTCCCTGAGAAAGAAGGGCCTTTCTCAGGGGAATTTGCCCGGGGGAGCTGTCACGAGGAGCGTGAGGTCCGAGCACCACGTCTGGGCGGGCCAGTAGGGTGCTTACCAGGACGACCTTCTCCTCATCCTCCCTGACCTTGCACAGGGTCTGTGCGAGCAGGCTCACTGGGGAAAACGCATATTTGCGAATGCCAGGGGACCAGCTGTGTGCCAGCGCGTCTATGCCGAGGAAGGCCTCGGTGAGGGCGTACTAGAGCGGGCAGTGGGAGGATTCTTGGGAGGCGAACAGGTGCACCTGTGCCTGACTGAATCGACTCCAAATCAGCTGGACCACCTGAAGGTGCAGTCTCCACTCTCCCTTGAGGGTAACCTGTTGTTACGGCGCGTCCGCCGAAGTGTTGAGGTTGCCCGGGATGTGAGTGGCTTGCAGCGACTTGGTGCTGCTAACTCCGTTGGAGGAGACGGCGGGCGAGTTATGACATACAGCGGGAGCGCAGACCGCCTTGGCAGTTGACATATGCTACCGCTGCCGTGCTGTCTGTCCGAACTAGCACGTGCTTGCCCTGGATCAACGGCCGGAACCTCCGCAGGGCGAGCAGAATTGCCAGTAACTCAAGGCAGTTGATGTGCCAACGCAGCTGCGGACCCGTCTAGAGGCCGGCAGCTGCGTGCCCATTGCCAACAGCGCCCCAGCCCATTTTGGAGGCGTCTGTCGTGACCACGACGCGCCTGGAGACCAGTTCTAGCGGAACACCTGCTCGTGGAAACGAGAGGTCGGTCCAAGGGCTGAAAAGACGGTGACAGACCGACGTAATGGCCACGCGGTGTGTCCCGTGGTGCCATGCCCGTCTCGGGACTCGAGTCTGGAGCCAGTGCTGAAGCGGCCTCATATGCATCAACCCGAGCGGGGTGGCCACCGCCGAGGACGCCATATGCCCCAGGAGCCTCTGAAAATGTTTCAGTGGAACTGCTGTTTTCTGTTTGAACGCCTTCAAACAGGCCAGCACCGACTGGGCGTGCTCGTTCGTAAGGTGCGCCGTCAAGGAGACTGAGTCCAACTCCAAACCGAGAAAAGAGATGCTCTGAACCGGGAGGAGCTTGCTCTTTTCCCAGCTGACCCGAAGCCCTAGTCGGCTGAGGTGTGAGAGCACCAGGTCCCTGTGTGCGCACAACACGTCTCGAGAGTGAGCTAGGATTAGCCAGTCATCGAGATAGTTGAGAATGCGAATGCCCACCTCCCTTAACGGGGCAAGGGCAGCCTCTGCGATCTTCGTAAAGACGCGAGGAGACAGGGACAGGCCAAAAGGGAGGACTTGTACCGATACGCCTGACACTCGAACGCAAACCGCAGGAAGGGTCTGTGTCGAGGAAGGATCGAGACGTGAAAGTACGCATCCTTCGGGTCTACCGCCGCGAACCAATCTTGATGCCGGACGCTCGCTAGAATGCGTCTTTGCGTCAGCATCTTGAACGGGAGTCTGTGTAAGGCCCGGTTCAGTACTCGCAGGTCCAAGATTGGCCGCAACCCACCGCCTTTTTTCGGTACAATGAAGTAGGGGCTGTAAAACCCCCTCTTCATCTCGGCTGGAGGGACAGGTTCTATCGCGTCCTTCCGTAGGAGGGTAGCGATCTCCGCGCAAGGTAGCAGCGTTTCCATCTTTCACCAAGGTGAAGTGGACACCGCTGGACCTGGGCGGATGCCCAGCGAAGTGAATCGTGCAGCCGAGTCGGATGGTCCGGACCAGCCCTCGCGACGGACTGGAAAGCGCAAGCCATGCACCCGAGTTCCGTGCAAGGGGGACCAAAGGGACAACGTCATCGGATGTACCGGTGGGTGGGGCTTCGCGGCGGGGCGGAGCTTGAGGTGCCACACCACATCGTGGCCGTGCTGAGTCCGAGGACATCGAAGCACTTACCTGGCTCCTTGTGACCACCCCCGGAACAGCCTGGGACGGGGGAGGAAGAGGCCTGTCCTCATGACCCGTGGAGACTGTCACATCGGGGGCGGATTTGTGCCACAGCTGGGCGCTCAGGGCGGGAGACCGCCGCTGGAGCGCCAACCTGCCAAATGTAGTGGTGGACGGTGGTCGTGATGCCAGCCGTACACACCGAATATGTGACCCAGGGAACAAGGAAACCACACTTGTGGAGCTCTTGAGTACTGCAGCCACTTGGGCATGCAGCGCAATTAAATGCAAAAGGTAACAAAAAGAAGATCTGCTTACCAGCTCCAGAGCAGAGGGTTTCGTTGTCCCTGGGTCGCCCGTCTCAGGGGCGCTTCGAAGACCTCCGTGGGTTCTTCGGTGCCGGCTGTGAGATGGGTGGCGTCGGCTTCCTGCGGTGGGCTCCACGCCGGGGCCGGGCCGGAGGGGCGGGCTGCGGCGGAGCCGGTGCAGTCACCGCAGGGGGACGCCCTCGGCGATGAGTAGATGGGGGGATCTTGAGCCACGCCGGGGCAGGACAAGCCGGCTAGCATCCATCTACTGCTCTACCATCGAGAACTGCTGGGCAAAGTCCTCGACAGTGTCGCTGAATAGGCCCGCCTGGAAAATGGGGGCAGCAAGGAATCGTGTCCTGTCGGCCTCACCCATCTCGACCAGGTTGAGCCAAAGGTGGCGCTCCTGGACCACTAGTGTGGCCATCGTCCGCCCGGGAGACCGCGCCATGACCTCCGTCGCTCGGAGAGCGAGGTCGGTCGCCGAGCGCAGTTCCTGCATCAATCCCGGGGCGGAACTACCCTCGTGCAGTTCCTTTAGCGCCTTGGCGGACTTGCAGGAGAGCCATGGCGTGCAGGGCGGAGGCGGCTTGTCCAGCAGCGCCGTAGGCTTTGACCGTCAGAGACGTAAACCTACAGGCCTTGGACGGGGGCTTTGGGCACCCACGCCAGGTGGCGGCGCTCTGCGGGCATAGGTGCACCGCGAGCGCCTTTATCCACCGGGGGATTGCCGAATAACCCTTGGCCGCCCCACCATCGAGGGTAGTGAGAGCGGGGAAGCTGAAAAGATCGGGACCGGGCAGTAAAAGGTGCCTCCCGCGATCTTGTCAGCTCTTCATGCACTTCCGGGAAGAAAGGAACGGGGCGGGGCGTGGCTTTGAGCGGCGCCGCGAGCCCAGGAACCAATCACAGAGCCGCGAGGGTTCAGGGAAGAGCGGTGAAATCCACTCTAACCGACGCTCGCGGCTGTCCGGGAAAGCATGTCGTCATCTCCGTGTCAGCCTGTGATTGGGCGATCGACCCCGAAGGGAGGAGCCCAGCCGAGGCTTCCGACTGGACGAGCCCGCTCTCCGATGCTGCGCTCGAGAGCTCATCACTTTCGCGGGTTCCGAATAAGAGGTCGAACTCGCCGTGAGACGAGCCGGCGGACTCACCCGGAAGCCCGATCGGGGCAGACGAGCGTGCTGGGGAATGGGAGTTCCGCGGGGGGATACCCGGCGGAGGCGGTCCCATTGGGGTCCCCAAATCGCCCCCAGTGCTAGCCGCGCTGGCCTCAAACCCGTGGGTAAAAGGACCGAGGCGGGAGCCTCTGGGGTGGCTCGCTTCTTTACGAAGGCGAGCCGCGACCGCAACGTTGCCATGGACACATTCTCGCAATGAGAATGTGACCATCCACGAACGCTGTCTCCGCGTGAGCAGTGCCCAGACACGAAAGACAGTGATCGTGACCGTTAGAAGGCGAGAGATAACGAGCACAACCAGGAATAACACACAATCGGAAAAGCATCTTTAAGAAGACGCGTCTTTAAAAAGATGTTCCGTGTGTGCGCTCTTTTAGAGAAATATATACTCTTTTAGAGGGGAAAAATGCTCTTTCAGAAAATATACTCTCTAGTTTTTCTGCCGAAGCGCCCAGGGGCGTTCTCTGCAGTGCACCAGTGCAGAGGAGGGAGAAGCCGCTGAAATGCGCCGTCAGATCCAGCAGGTGAATGAACAGTAGTATTCAGCTCAATGAGCATGACCGTTCGGCTCCGAAGAGAAAATCTGAATGAGTGGTTGCATACCAGCTCCTTTTATACCCGTATGTTCGGGGGAGTGGCATGCAAATACCACTCGCCAATTTTCATTGGCCTTTTATCAAAGACCAGAGGTGTCTCGGGCTCCGAAGAGTGACCCCTAGTGTCACTACATCGACACCAACGTCGAGTGAGTGACAGATAGGGAACATATGTTAAAACCACTGACAGGTGAAGTGAATGACATTTATTATCTCATTACAAATTGCACCTGTCAAGGGGTGGGATATATTAGGCAGCAAGTGAACAGTCAGATCTTGAATTTTATGTGTTGGAAGTAGGAAAAATGGGCAAGCGTAAGAATCTGAGCAACTTTGACAAGGGCCTAATTGTGATGGCTAGTTGGCTGGGTCAGAGCATCTCCAAAACGGCAGGTCTTGTGGGGTGTTCCCGGTATGCAGTGGTTAGTACCTACCAAATGTGGTCCAAGGAAGGACAACCGCTGAACCGGCAGCAGGGTCATGGGCGTCCAAGGCTCACTGATGTGCGTGGTGAGCGAAGGTTATCTCGTCTTGTCCGATCCCACAGAAGAGCTACTGTAGGACAAATTGCTGATAAATGTAATGCTCACCATGATAGAAAGGTGTCAGAACACACAGTGCATCGCAGCTTGCTGTGTATGGGGCTGCGTAGCCACAGACCGGTTAGAGTGCCCATGCTGACCCCTGTCCACCACCGAAAGTGCCTACAATGGGCACATGAGCCTCAGAACTGGACCATGGAGCAATGGAAGGAGGTGGCCTGGTCTGATGAATCACATTTTCTTTTAGATCATGTGGATGACCTGGTGCGTGTGCGTCATTTACCTGGGGAAGAGATGGCAGCAGGATGTACTTTGGGAAGAAGGCAGGATGGCAGAGGCAGTGTGATGCACTGGGCAATGTTCTGCTGGGAAACCTTGTGTCCTGGCATTCATGTGGATATTCCTTTGACACATACCACCTACCTAAAGATTGCTGAAAACCACGTACACCTCTTCATGGCAACAGTATTCCCTGATGGCAATGGCCTCTTTCAGCAAGATAATGCGCCCTACCACACTACAAAAATTGTTCAGGAATGGCTTCAGGAACAACGCATAGAGTTCAAGCACTTACCGTTTATCAAGCGTTGAAACTTTGCTTTGTTAAAAACAACCTGGAATCATGAAATCCAACGCAGGTGTTTCAAGATGCGTTTATAAAAACTAACATTATTTTTTACTTTACTCAGTGAACCCACGATGGCATTTTATTGCCACTTTAAATGTAAAAAAAAAAAATTAAGTAAAAAAATAAGATTTGGATAATAAAAGTCGTAATATTTTGCGAATAAAGTAAAAATTACGAGAATAAAGTTGAAGCATTATGAGATTAAAGTTGTAATAGTTTGAGAATAAAATCGTAGCATTATGATATTAAATTCTGTATGAGAATAAAATCAAAATTATTAGAATAAAGTCATAGCATTTTGATATTATAGTCATAATATTTTGAGAATAAAGTAAAAATTATTAGAATAAAGTTGTAGCATTGTGAGAATAAAGTAGTATATTAGAGGGAAAAAAATCTCAATATTAGGCTAAACAGAGCGTCATTATCACAATGATAGTATGGACGCCGAGCCAGCAACTTCATTAATGCAAGAGATGGATGTAGTTAAATCGTACATTAGTTCAGGATTTAGCAATAAAGAAATCCTTGGTCTTTTGGCTAATCAGCACAGTTATTAGTATAGACACTGCAACGGTTATGTAGGAAATTAAATTTATTCAGGAGAAAGAACTAGACAGAATCATGCAGTCCTGCTCGGCGTTGTTGTTGGGTTTTCCTCTCTAAACAATACTGTAACTGAAAGGATGTTACAACATACTATGTCTTGAAATGGACCTACTGCATATAATTCAGAGTAGTTCCAATTATTTTTCGCTTCACTTGAGTGTGAGTTTATATCTTGTACTTCCCTTGACAGGCACCCATATGTTGAAAACTCCTGTACTAGTGCACACCTCATTCATGAACAGGGAACTTGCAAAAACTTCCCACAAATTCAGTTTGTTTGCATAGCCAAGTTATCTCCCTGCTTAGTGATTTTGTATGTAAAAACCCAGTCACTCCATTTTGCTGTTGCCCACCAGATCACTTTCCTTTCGATTTATTGTCAAAATATTACGACTTCATTCTCATAATGCTTTGACTTTCTTCACGTAATTTTTACTTTATTCTCAAAATATTATGATAAATGACAATTGCCAAATTTAAATAGTTAAATTACTTTTATTTTATTGTTAGCGTTTGTTTCTGTACAATGGATGAACTAACAAGTTGTAATTTTCGCTTTGATCCTCCGCAATTTAAATTTAAAATGTGTTTGATTCAATTATTGTGTGCCTGACTTTTTCTCATATAAAGTTCTGAACAGGTGTCAGTGTTGTGCGCTTAATATAGGCCCTATTTGACAGGTAGGGTGGTCATTTCACAAGTAATGGAAGGAAGGATTCTTCTTATTTTTATATTATAATATGACCTGTGGGTTAAGCCCCGGATGTCACTGATGTCAAGCAATGCTCCTGCTTGAGTGTGTGTTGCTCTGTGTATTATTAACACATTTTAAACTAACAATATATTGTAAGGCAGAAACATACAGTACACTGTCCCTAAAGACTTTGTACTAGCCATGCAAACAAAATAGTGACAAAACAGATGTCAGGAAATGATTAGTGAGTGACTGCTTGGGTGGTTATTCTATGGCTAAATGAACCAAAACACTTCAAAATATAAGCCTGAATTTAATTAAATGTGATTTGAAAGGTCAAAACAACTGCCTGAAATTCTATAGGACACAAAGACTGTTATGTGTGCTAGCATTTCTAGACACCAAAACGGTAAAACTGTCACTCTCTCCCACCAGTCAGTGAAAAAGCCAATTAATCTATTATGGTAAAAGCCAATGTGTTTATAAAGATGTTTTTCTGTCAAAGATGATCTGTCAAGCTCTGCTCTGATTGAATGACATTACTTTCACATTGATATGTCACTTTACAGTAAATGTCAGTAACATTTCCTATCTTAAGGGGCAGTTCTTGGCCAGAATAGGCTGCAATGTTGAACAGACTTTTTGCTATCAAGTCATGGTCTGGTTATATAAGATTATGCACAGCTTGATGGCCCACTGCCCAGTGATGTTTCTGATTAGCACACAATGAACTAATAAAAGGTACTCATTTGACAAAACCTTTAAAAAGTAATTAAATATTTGCTGTAATCCAAAGGTGGTTCCTCAAGGGTTTCAAAGAGCTTGCAGAACTCACAAGTCATAAAAAGGCACAGGCATGCCAAAATTATGTGACAGTGTCTGAAATTATAAGAAAACGCTGTGAAATTGATCTATAAAATGCACCCCAAGCTCGTTTACGCTGCATGACATTTTTCTTCCATCTCAGTGTGTCCTTGTGAAAATTTTTCCTGGATTCTTTGTTAAATCAGGTCCTTATGGGCAAATAACACAGCAGAGTAAGAGGAGCCCTCACAGCCTTGCACTTTTGCACTACGAACGTGAGCGAGATCACTTTGCCCACGTTTTACCCAAAAATGTTTAATTTGACACAGTCATTCATGTCCATGCGGGTGTACATGTGGGTCAGAGAAAATGAGATACCCAGTGGAAGAGATTATCAATTACAATAAAAAACAGACTGATTTTAATTACTTGCTCTGCCTTTGAGAGACATGTTAATTGGATTTTAAAAATCCAATTATGAAATATAGCTGCAAACAGCAATTATCGGGGTTTCAGCAGCTTAGGGCCTTTAAGTGCATACGAATAATCATGAAATGCAAAAATTAACAACTGGTTAACAATAGTCAAGCACTGTTGTACAAAGCTCCCTGTATGTCATGATAACAAACCGGTATTGTCACAGAATGTGATGTTTTGGAGATGAATGCAGGAATTGTATTTTTTTGGATGCCATGATGTAACTGTTATCAGAATGAAAGACTGGTCATTATGTTGTGTTACATGAAACTTGGATGTGGGATATTTCTACCTGATATCTTTGATGTTTGATCATAAAGGCATTTCATTGCATGATAGTCATATTATTATATAATATAGCCCCAAACGGCAATTATCGGGGGCCAAGCACACATGGACCTTATTCACAGTAGCGCCAAATGAGAGTGTGAGGGACAAACTAACATTTTCTTCAATGGGTTGTGCTGTTGTTTAAAGTATTTTCGATCATTTTGTGGACAAAACATTTTAAAAAAAAGATTGTTTCCAAAAAAATTAATATTAATAAATAAATAAATTAGCAGACAACAAACTCCACAAAGCACATGTTGTGAATATTAGATGTGATCTAAGACCTTTATAGGCCCAAAGAGATCTAATCATTTTCACTTATATGCACTTTTATGTTTATATTTTCTATACAATAATACATAGTAGCAATATTTATCTTCATATATTTTTACTTAAACATTTTTTGCCAATGAACAAGGTTCACGACTTAATTTCTGGAACCCAGTAGGACATTGCATAATGCTAAAATTTTACTGTGGGACCCAGTATGGCAGTATTGTCATCATAAAAAGTGATAAACACTGACCTCTTTAAAGCACAATAAAATAAATTACAGAAAATAAACATTAGTTCTCTATCAAAAAACTTAATACTATTAAATTAAATAATTCACCAGATAATATTAAATTACTTTTATGTGTTGAAAGCATTGTTAATCGTTTTAATTTAATAGTATTAAATTATTAATGTAGGTCTTACATGCTTGGGCACTGCCCACGCGGAGACAGCGTTCGTGGATGGGTCATGTTCTCACTGCGAGAGCCTGACCATGGCAACGTTGCAGTCGCGGTTTTTTCTTCGTTAGAGGGAAAGACCACCCCAGCGGCTCCCTTCTACCTACGGGTTTGAGGCCGCGTCAGTTAGCACTGGGGTCAATTTGGGGACCCCAATGGGAGCCACTCCGCCGGGTAACTCCCCACGGCCCTCCCATTCCCCAGTATGCTCGTTTGCCCCGTTGGGATGAGACCGCCGGCTCATCTCAGGGCGAGTTCGCGATCTCGTTTCGGCGCTCATGAAGTGGATGAGCTCTCGATTGCAGCATCAGAGAGCAGGCTGTCCAGTCGGACGCTGAGGACTCGACTGGGCTCCCACCTTCGACTGAAACCCTCCACCCACCCTGAACCCTCACAGCCTGACGATTGGTTCCTGGGCCCGTATCGCCGCTCACGGCCACGCTCTGCCCCAGTCTCTTTCTTCCCGGAGGTGCATGAGAAGCTCACGAGGTCGTGGTGAGCACCTTTCACTGCCTGGACCCGGTCTCTGAGCTCCTCCGCTCTCACTACCCTCGATGGTGGGGCTGCCAGGGGGTACTCTGCGATTCCCCAGGTGGCCGACTGGTGGGAGACCCCCGTCCAGCGCCTGTAGGGTTATGTCATCTCTGGCGACTGAGGCCTGCGGTGCCGCTGGACAGGCCGCCTCCGCCCTGCATGCCATGGCTCTCCTGCAAGTGCATCAAGCCAAGGCACTAAGGAGAACTGCATGAGGGTAGTTCTGACCGGGATTGATGCAGGAGCTGCACTCGGCGACCGACCTTGCTCTCCGGGCGACGAAGGTCACGGCGCGGTCTCTTGGGCAGGCGATGTCCACACTGGTGGTCCAGGAGTGCCACTTATGGCTCAACCTGGTCGAGATGAGAGAGGCTGACAAGGCACGGTTCCTTGACGCCCCCATTTCATAGGTCAGCCTATACGGCGACACCGTCAAGGACTTCGTCCAGAAGTTCTTGGCGGTGAAGAAGCAGACGGAGGCTATACAGCACATCCTGCCCCGGCGCGGCTCAAGACCCCGCACCCCGTCTGCTCAGCACAAACATGCTCACACTGACTCCCGTTCAAGATGCTAATGCAAAAACGCATTTTAGCGAGCGTCCGGCATCAAGATTGGTTCGCGGCAGTAGACCTGAAGAACGCGTACTTCCACGTCTTGGTCTTACCTCGACACAGACCCTTCCTGCGTTTTGCTTTCGAGGGCCAGGCGTACCAGTACAAGGTCCTCCCCTTCGGCCTGTCCTTGTCCCCTCGCATCTTCACGAAGGTCACAGAGGCAGCCCTTGCCCCGCTAAGGGAAGTGGGCATCCGCATCCTCAATTATCTCGACGACTGGCTAATCCTAGCTCACTCTCGGGATGTGTTGTGTACGCACAGGGACCTGGTGCTCACACACCTCAGCTGACTGGGGCTTCGGGTCAACTGGGAAAAGAGCAAGCTCTCCCCGGTTCAGAGCATCTCTTTTCTCGGCTTGGAGTTGGACTCAGTCTCGACAATGGCGCACCTCATGAAGGCGTTCAGACAGAAGACAGCGGTGCCACTGAAACTTTTTCAGAGGATCCTGGGGCATATGGCATCCTCAGCGGTGGCCACACCGCTCGGGTTTATGCATATGAGACCGCTTCAGCACTGGCTTTAGACTTGAATCTCGAGATGGGCATGGCGCCGCGGGATACATCGCATGGTCATCATGCCGATCTGTCACCACCTCTTCAGCTCTTGGACCGACCTTGCATTTCTACGGGCAGGGATTCCACTAGAGCAGGTCTCCAGGCGCGTCGCAGTTATGACGGATGCCTCCAAGATGGGCTGGGGCGCCGTATGCAATGGGCACACAGCCGCCGGCTCCTGGACTGGCCCGTGGCTGTATTGGCACATCAACTACCTTGAGTTGTTGGCAGTACTGCTCGCCCTGCACAGGTTCCAGCCTTTGATCCAGGGCAAGCACGTATTGGTCCGGACGGACAACACGGCGACAGTAGCATACATCAACCGTCAAGGTGGTCTATGCTCCCGTTGCATGTCACAACTCGCCCGCCATCTCCTCCTCTGGAGTCAGCAGTGCCTCAAGTCGCTGCGAGCCACTCATATCCCGGGCGACCTCAACACCGCGGCTGACGCGCTGTCATGACAGGCTATGCTCAGGGGAGAGTGGAGACTCCACCCCCAGGTGGTCCAGCTGATTTGGAGTCAATTCGGTTGAGCACAAGTAGACCTGTTTGCTTCCCGGGAATGCTCCCACTGCTCGCTTTGGTACGCCCTGACCGAGGCACCCCTCGGTATAGACACGCTGGCACACAGCTGGCCCCGGGATTACGCAGATATGCGTTTCCCCCAGTGAGCCTACTTTCACAGACCCTGTGCAAGGTCAGGGAGGACGAGGAGCAGGTCGTCCTAGTAGCACCCTACTGGCCCACCCAGACGTGGTTCTCGGATCTCACGCTCCTCACAACAGCCCCCCTGGGGAAGGACCTTCTTTCTCAGGGACGGGGCACCATCTGGCACCCGTGACCAGACCTCTGGAATCTCCACATCTGGCCCTTGGACGGGATGTGGAAGACACGATCACTCAGGCTAGGGCTCCCTCTACGAGGCGTCTGTTCGCTAAGTGATGTTCTTCCCGACGCGAAGACCCCCAGAGATGCACAGTCGGATCGGTGCTTTCCTTCCTGCAGTAGATGCTGGCGGGGCAGCTGTCCCCCTCCACCTTAAAGATATATTCGGCTGCAATTTCGGCACATTATGATCCAGTGGATGGTAAGTATTTTGGGCAGCACGACTTGATCATCAGGTTCCTGAGAGGTGCTAGGAGGTTGAATCCTCCAGGCTACACCTCATCCCCTCGTGGGACCTCTCTGTAGTCCTTCGGGGTCTACAGGGAACTCCCTTTGAGCCCCTGGAGTCAGTTGAGCTAAAGGCACTCTCTTTGAAGACTGCCCTCCTGACTGCACTCACTTCCTTCAAGAGGTTAGGGGACCTGCAGGCATTCTCTGTCAGCGAATCGTGCCTGGAGTTTGGTCCGGGTTACTCTCACATGATCCTGAGACCCTGACCGGGTTATGTGCCCAAGGTACCCACGACCCCTTTTAGGGATCAGGTGGTGAACCTGATAGCGCTGCCCCAGGAGGAGGCAGACCCAGCCTTGGCGTTGCTGTGTCCGGTGCGTGCTTTACGCATATATTTGGATCACACGCAGAGCTTTAGAAGCTCCGAGCAGCTCTTTGTCTGCTTTGGTGGACAGCGGAAAGGAAGCGCTGTCTCAAAACAGAGGATCGCCCACTGGGTCGTTGATGCCATTGTGATGGCATATCACGCTCAGGACATGCCGCCCCCCGTGGGGTTACAAGCCCACTCTACTAGGAGTGTAGCAGCCTCCTGGGCCCTGATCAGTGGTGCCTCTTTGGCAGACATCTGCAGAGCAGCGGGCTGGGCAACACCCAACACCTTTGCGAGGTTCTACAATCTCCAGGTTGAGCCAGTTTTGTCCTGTGTATTGTCAGGTATGAGCAGGTAAGTTCCGGGACAGCTGGCCGGGTGTACCACTTGCGCATAGCGCCTTTCCCTTCCCTTGGGGTGAAGATGTGTGCTTTTGACTCCCAGTCATGTTCACAAGCTGTGATCCCTGGATGACTTTCCTCCTTAGCCCTGTGGCAGACGAGTTTGCGGAGAAACTCGCTGCCAGCCCAGTACATGTGCTAATTAGGCCCTGTACTGGGGTAGGTGCTCCACATGTGCTGGTTCCCCGTAGGTGACCCCATGTGATACCTTCTGCTAAATCGTTTCCCTGTCAGTAAACTGCATCTTCCTTGGGCAGAGGCCCCTCTGCCCCGGTCACCATGTTTGTAGAAACTCCTCCCACCTCGGTTAGGACCTACCATGCGAAACATTACATACTTTCGACAAGATTCGGTAAGACCATGTGACGTATTTCCACTCAAAATGACTTCTCTGGGCAGGGTGTGGTCTCCGCGGTGTCTTCCCCTTAGGAGTGACACCCCCCCCCCCGACGTAGACATTTATGGCCCCCAGTCTTTTAACAAATTCCACTCTTTTTGGGGAGGAAAAATGAGGAAAAGAGGCCACGGCTGGACTAGCCTGTCCCTATTTGTTGGGCAGTCAACTTGTTCCTGAAGGACCGTTCGATGCTCATAAGAGCGTTGGGGGAGGTTACGTGATGGCCTGGTGCGCTGGCTATGAGGCACACAGCGGTCTGCCCATCTCGCACCGCCAGTCCACGTTACACAGTTCAGCTAGTTGTGGCATTTTTTATAGGGACCCCTAGTGTCACTACATCGACACAACGTTGAATGAATGACAGACAGGGAACATCCTGGTTACTTTCATAACCTCCGTTCCCTGATGGAGGGAACGAGACGTTGTCCCTCTTGCCACAACACTGAACTACCCGCTGAAATGGCTGGGACCTTGTCTCGGCTCCTCAGCACAAAACCTGAATGAGTGGTAGCATACCAGCTCCTTTTATACCCGTATGTCCGGGGGAGTGGCATGCAAATTCCACTCGCCAATTCCCATTGGCCTTTTTTCAAAAAGCAGAGGTGTTTGGGGCTCCCAAGAGTGACCCCTAGTGTCACTACATCGACACAACGTCTCGTGCCCTCCATCAGGGAAGAGAAGTTACAAAAGTAACCAGGACGTTTTCCCAAATTTAAGTCAGAAAAGCACTTAAATATCTTAAATGATACAACAAAAGTCTTAATTATCATTTAAAGAGGTCTTAAATTTGGAGGCGGAAAGACCGGGATCGTTATATGATCTAATGTGAGTATTAAACTTCAAAAGAATATGATTTATTACATTAGTGCATGAGCAGCGTCCTTCAGAGTGAATACTGTTCACTGTTGTATTTCTCCAAGCACGTGGGGGCTTGTGAGTGATTCCAGCTGCAGAGCAGTTCGCAATCATTTGACTATATCGGAAATTTATGACAAGCAATCACTAATGATCAACTATTGATGATGATGATAGTGACATGATAGTGTTGATGAAATATAACAATGTTTACTTTTAATTGTTTATATTGTAATACATTTTGGATCACTGAAGGAGTGTACGTTTTATTTCCCTTATTCTATTTGAATGAGCAGCTGGATGCAGTGAAGCACCATTTCAAAATAAGAGTTCCCTGTATATTTCAGCCTTTAAAATTCAATGTTACGCACGATAATTCAAATCTTTTTTTCTTTCTTTTTTTATCCCTAGTTATTGGTATTTTGGTTGCATCATAAATTGCACTGGAATTTAAATCAATTTGGACTATTATGTCTGGCCCTCCCCATCACAGGAAGGAAAGATGAAGAACATTTAATATAGGCTACTCATTTTAAAAACTATTTGCAGATTAATTGCTTTTCTTTCAACACATTATCATATCAGCAAAATCCAATATTTGTCGACCTCTAATTTGTGTGGAAAACATGTCTTGATTATTTTAAACTTGCATTCAGCCTACTCTGGTTTACTGATAAGCAATGTTAAGGCCATGTTGAAGGCCCATTTAAGGCCCTTGCCTGTTTAAGTAAGAGTCTGTGATACATGATTTATTTTGAGATTGTGTGGATTTGTTTTGGGATAGGGATACAGTATCAGTTTTATTTGTTCAAGTCTTGAAAAAGGTTTTAAAAAGTCTTAATTTAATTTTAAAAACTCTGCAGCAACTCTGCTATCAAGCATCTCGTATGCACTGGTCCATCTGTTTACTCTGCTAGTATAAGTACCACCTGCTTGAAATTTGTCAGACGAGATGTCAGGTGTGCGCATTCATGCTGACAAGCGAGAGATCTGCAATAAACAACAGCCAATGAAATAGAGAGTGCAAGAGGAGTGAAAGACATTGGGAAGAAACACAAAATATAATTAGAAAAAAAAACATCACCCACGTCTCCCAAACCACTGTCTCATTATTTTCAGCTGTTTTTCCCTGTTGTGCAAATGAGTGCAATTACAGGCACAAGCTCATCTTTAATGCTGTTTGTTGACATAATGTGAATAAACTTTCCCGTTACTGTGCCTATGTGCATGAGTTTGTAAATGAATTCCGGGATGGTAGTTTCACTTGGAGCCGAATGGCGTGTGGTTGATACAGTTCACAATCGCAATATTACTATATTAAATTGTATTCGGGGAAGAAGCAACAACTATGAACTTACTTTGGTCATATGGATGCAAACAGTTTTGATAAATGATGCAGAAAGCCCAACTCGAATCTTACATAGGTTCCTGGAGTGAACTCAGCAGCATAAAGCGCATCTTACATTTTCTGTCATCTTGTTAACCAACATCGCTGGAAAGTGCTGATTTACAGGCTTTTTACCAACGTGTCAATTTGTAGGCTATTAATATTACCAAGGCTTATTATAACAGGGCGTTTTATAGTAAATAAAACACACTGTATTTTTATTTATTTTTTTACCAGCACGTGCACACCATAAAAAGTCTGAATAAAATTAGTGACATGACAAGGAATTAAAATTACTGAAGCTCGTAATTATTAAATCCCCCCACATCCACATAATAAAAGGAATAGGATTTAAATCTATCCCTCAGCCTTTTTTTTTTTTCATTTCCCAAAAAAAAAAAGAAGATCTATGGCTTTTGTATGCTTGCTACATTTCTTCATTAAGCAGATGCTTTCATCCAAAGCAACTGACAAATAAGAACAACAGAATCTATTCTTCCAAAGAAGAAATTAAGAAGAAAAAGTCTGTTAATTTAATAATTTATTTATCTGATTTACAAGGAATGGCTGAATGGCCAAATATAAATGCTAGTATTCTTTGAAGACATTTCTTGTCGCGTGGCTCCCTCTGGTGGACAAAAAGTACAACAGCCTACTTATGTACTGCATCAATTACAATTGTATAAATAGCTATTAAAATAGCTATATAACATTTTGCATGTTATAGCTAAATTTCTTTTGATAAAGTTTTGAAACCAAGTTTTGTGCAAATCAGACAAACGGCCTAGGATGAGTTCGAAAAAGTAGGTTTTTCAAAAACATATACGTGATAAAAGTTTTCGTGCAGGAATGGAAATCCATGTGACCATGTCATTGGGGGGCACTGGTGGATTCAGAAAAGCTACAGAGTTTTATTTTAGCCTCTACGGTTCCAGAGTTATTAGCAAAACATGAATAAGCTAATTATAGCACCACCGTGTGGCCGATTATCATAAAATATGATATGTGGCTTCAAGTTGACACCCTGCTTGTGTATATCAATTTCCATAACCCTCGGCTATTCCCAATAGGAGTTATAAGGTGCTACAATTTTATTGGCCATTGGCAGACATTTTTGTTAATTTGTCGAATCGATTTTTTAAGAATATGATACCAGGGGCCTGGGTAGCTCAGTGGTAAAAGACACTGGCTACCACCCCTGGAGTTCGCTAGTTCAAATCCCAGGGCATGCTGAGTGACTCCAGCCAGGTCTCCTAAGCAACCAAATTGGCCCAGTTGCTAGTGAGGATAGAGTCACATGGGGTAACCTCCTCGTGGTCACTATGATGTGGTTTGATGTCGGTGGGGCGCGTGGTGAGTTGAGCGCGGATGCCGCGGTGGATGGCATGAAGCCTCCACACACGCTATGTCACGCGCTCAACAAGCCACATGATAAGATGCGCAGGTTGATGGTCTCAGACGTGGAGGCAACTGGGATTCATCCTCCGCCACCCGGAGTGAGGTAAATCACTACACGACCACGAGGACTTAAAAGCACATTGGGAATTGGGCATTCCAAATTGGGTGAAAAAAAAAAAGAAAAAAGAATATAATACGATTTGAACCAAAGATGCATATCTAATTTGAACTCTGTCGCTCAAACAGCTGCAAAGTTATGACAGTTTTTTTAGTTGTCGTGCCCCTTAGCGGTGGAATTGTACGAAACTTTGTTGACATCTTCTAAACATCTTGCTGACTATGTATACCAGGATTGGTTACGTTTGGAGATTGCATTTAGTAGATATTGATAAATTACTCAAATCATGTTAAACCAAAGGAATTTTATCATTAAAATCTTCTGAACGATTTTATGTATTTAAATTATTTTGATAACTTTTTATTGGGGGGGGGGGGGGGTCTGCAGTTGATGTATACCAAATTTCGTGATGTTTCTAAGTCAATCCTTCTGTTGGGCCTCATGTATTCAGATAGAAGACAAAGGCAGGCCTAACACAGTCATAAAAACCTAACTCAAGCCCCCACATACCAGGTCATAAATTATGCTGATAAAAATCGCGCCAAAATCAAACAAAGGGAGTCCAAAACAGACTACAAATCCCATGAAGCCTTGCTCACTAAAGGATCGAACTCTCAACCAATCACACTTCCGCTAGTCATCCTGAATTTTTTGTGCAAATCGTACAAACAGCCTAGGATGAGTTCGAAAAAGTAGGTTTTTCAAAAAAAATATTCGTGATAAAAGTTTTCTTGTGGGAATGGAAATCCATGTGACCATGTCATTGGGGGGCACTGATGGATTCAGAAAAGCTACAACATTTATTTTAGACTCCCTGCTTGTGTATAGCAATTTCTTTAACCCTCAGCCATTCCCAATATGAGTTATAAGGTGCTGGAATTTGATTTTTTAAGAATATGATACCATTTGAACCAAAGATGCATATATAATTTGAACTTTGTCGCTCAAACGGCTGCAAAGTTATGACAGTTTTTTAGTTGTAGTGCTCCTTAGTGGTAGAATTGTATGAAACTTTGCTGACATCTTCTAAACATCTTGTTGTCTATGTATACAGGGTTTGGTTACATTTGGAGATTCCGTTGAGTAGATATTGATCAATTACTCAAATCACATTAAACCGAAGGAATTTTATCATTAATATCTTCAAAATAATTTTTTGCATCTAAATACTTTTGATACATTTTTCTGCAGATGATGTATACCAAATTTCATGCCGATCGGACTAACGGTCTAGGAGGAGTTTGAAAAAGTAAGTTTTTCAAAAAATTCAAAATGGCGGAAATTCTTTTTCATTTCATAATAAAATTGATAAAACATTGAAATGCAATAAATTAAAATTAAATAATTTCCTTACAAAATGTTGCAAATGTTTTCTTCTTTGGTTGTCATATAAACAATCAGACAGTAAGTATACTGAAGAGCTAGTTTAGCTCGTTAACTGGCATCATCTCATACATGCTTTTTTAGCATTTTTTTATGTTTATTGGACTATATTACCTTCATATCCGACTTTAATATTGTCTCAAGCTTCGAAATATGGCCACTGTTTTGCGATCTGAATCATTACAGAAATGCATTAAGATACTGAAAGAGTGGATTTTAAAACATGCAACATGTGAGCGGTATTACTTATCTTTTATATCTTCTGGTTTTGATTAGATCGGATGATGGCAGGAAATTCAAGCATACAATCCATGGTAAATGTCTACGATTGAAAGTGGACGACCATTTTATCCAAAACAGCGAAAATTGAGGAAAAAACAAATTGATAATCCTTTGCTTGCATCATCACGTAAATTAACATTTCTATTATCAATAGAATATTCATTATAAAACGTATTTCATTAATCAGCATCGAGGTCTTGAGGTCTCTGCTATTCCGGTGAAGCTGTGCTTTGTTTGAGCCCACCCCTCGAGTCTCTCTGTAATTCACAGGCAGAGCTGTCAATCAAACCAGATCAAAGGCTCCATGGCCTCTACAAAATGTGCATTGGCTGTTTCAGTGAATAGATGCAGCCAATGGATCGCTAGTCAAGATTAGATTGACAGGTCATGTAGCCATTGGTATGACGTTTCTATGGTTACAGGGGTTGGCCTTGCTTATTCCAGAACAGTGACGTCATCCTAGTGTTTTTTGGATAGAGAACCTAAGACCACCATTACCAGAGGTGGGTAGAGTAGCCAAAAACTGTACTCAAGTAAAAATACAATTACTTTAAAAAATAATTATTCAAGTAAAAGTAAATGTGCTAACATTGATAATTACTTGGGTAAGAGTAAGAAAGTATCTAATTAAAGGAGTACTTAAGTGATTTTCTTGTGTAGAACACACATTAAGTTTTTTAGAAGAATATTTCAGCTCTGTAGGTCAGTACAATGCAAGTGAATGGGTGCCAAAATTGTTATGCTCCAAAAGAAAACTCAGGCACCATAAAAGTAATCCATATGACTCCAGTGGTTAAATCCATATCTTCAGAAGTGATATGATAGGTGTGGGTGAGAAACAGATTTTGGGCCTCATGTATTCAGATAGAAGACAAAGGCAGGCCTAACACAGTCGTAAAAACATAACTCAAGCCCCCACCTTCTAAGTCGTAAATTATACTGATAAAAATAGCGCCAAAATCAAACAAAGGGAGTCCAAAACAGACTACAGATCCATGAAGCTTTGCTCACTAAAGGATCGAGCTCTCAACTCCTATTGGATGAGGCACACAACAGAACGTCCCTCAAACATGACATCATCAGGAGTTGAAATAATTCTGAAATGCGTCCAGAATTTGCTTCCAGCGACTTCGTTCACCGAATAAAGACGTAGTTTTTGCTGCTCTCATGTGCAACCTCGTGGCACAAGGAAGTAATGTCCGACTTGAAACTGTAGCCATACAATCTCCATCTCGCTGGACAAGTTGAGATTACTCTATGTTCAACCGAACACTCTAACGGATCCGAAGGAGACCGCCGAGCAATTCGCATCTTCATCCGTTTGCCTACAGAAGTGAAGAGATTAAAGATTTCTCTTCCATCTTCAATCAAGTCGACATTTCTGAGTTCTCCGCCAGCCCACCGAGAATCAACAGCCGTACCGCCTGCCGACAGAGAGAGGAAACGGCCTCCCGTCATCACCCGAGCCTCAAGGAACCTGGTCAAAGTTAAAGGACGGAGGAAAACACATTCTACCTGTGTCCTCATGCGATTCAAGTAAGAGTTTATGTCTGGGCAGAGATAGAATATTATAGTGTGTTATTCTTGTGTTTCAAGGTTTTTGCTTGTACAGTTTACGGACCGCAATGTCCGCTCATTATTAATACTCAGGGTATTAATTATCACAAATTTGTTTTGCTGTATTGTGGTCCAACCAAATTGGATTGTGCAATTTTGCCATCGCGGGTGAAACAGAAACTGAGTTCATCCATTAAAGAGTCAAATAACGCAGGACTTTTACGAGCCCCGCTCGTAAAACCGCGTCTCTGAGTGATGAACACAGCTGCTTTCTCTCCCACGATCGCGAAATCAGCTTTAGGGCTGTCACTTAATCATCTCATCTCTCTCTCTCTCTCTCTCTCTCTCTCTCTTACTAATCACACACAAACACACTGTCACACACACACCTTATGTGTTATAGGATTATTTTATTTCCATATCTAATCATATCACTGTTTAGTTTGTAGTTGTAAGTCGGAAGTTTATTGACTGCATTGTATTAATTATTAATTGATATTACTGCATAAATAAACTTTGTTTATATTACAAAGAGAAGTGTTTTGGTTTGTTTTGGTTTTGCATACGCCTGTGTCATGCTGACGGGATGTCAGTGCTCGGATTCAAACCTTCATTCATTGTTTTTTTTTTCCCGAAAATCGATATTCTTCGGATGTCGATTTTCCTAAGGAAACAATCTAATATTGAGACTGTTTTTATATTTGGTTACTAGTCCCTGATTCCAGGGTGGTGCCCCGTCAATGTTAATCCTTATTAATATTCTATTGATTTTTGATAATTGGTAATTATCTTTGATGATTGTTGAATTTGAATGATCAATAAGCTAGTGTTAATTTTAATTAATGTTTCATCAATGTTAACAATTAACGATTATCTTTGATAATTGTTGATTTTAAAGGATTAAAAAAGCTAACATTGATTCTCATCAATGTTCTATTGATTTTAATAATTAATAATTATCTTTGATAATTATTAATTATTGCTAATAACAAAACTTGCTCCTAAACGTAAAACACTACATTTACTGGAGCCCCATATGAGGTTTTAATGAGTTAGATCCAATTAATTAATTTAAATATTAATTAATAACTACAGAAATAATTATGAATTATTTCTGATAGTAACACTGATCTAAACAACCAGTAAAGACCTACACAGATCAATATTTAAGTCATTTTTTGTTAGAAGTTCTTCTCCCAGCCCAGCAGAGGGTGATATGCAGAGAAGAATGTGAATCACCAATCACTGTAATAATAGAACGGTTTCCAAACCTCTCTTCTTATTGACAAATATATCCAAATCTGACAAAAGCCCTTAAAGGGATAGTTCACCCAAAAATGAATTCTATTATCATTTACTCACCCTTATGCCATCCCAGATGTGTATGTCTTCTGCAGAACACAAATGAAGATTTATAGAAAAATTTCTCAGCTCTTTTAGTCCATAAAGTGCAGGTGAATGGGTGCCAACGTTTTAAGCTAAAAAAAAATCACATGAGTCAGCATAAAAGTAATCCATAAAACTCCAGTGGTTAAATCCATATCTTCAGAAGTGATATGATATGAGACTGTGTTGATGAGAAACAGTTCAGTTTCACATTATGTCCCACAGAGAAATATAAACCAAAGCAAGATCATGTTCTATTAATGCCTACTTTCGCTATTTCATAACTTTTAGTTGTTAGTTCAGTGTAGTTAATTTTCAGTGCCGAAAGAATTTAGATCATTAGTTCTGTACAGCAGTACTGCTGCTCCCTAAACGCAGAGTACCCAGCCTGTGAAATGCTGTCTGTTCGCACTCCAGTTGTCAATAACATGATCAGCAGAGCAAAAGGCATTTACACTTAACATAGATTTTTACATGGATTTATACAGTTAATCCGTCCAAAGTAGCGTAAATACTGCTGTTGGGCCTCATGTATTCAGATAGAAGACAAAGGCAGGCCTAACACAGTCATAAAACCTAACTCAGGCCCACATACCAAGTCATACATTTTACTGATAAAAATCGTGCCAAAATCAAACAAAGGGAGTCCAAAACAGACTACAAATCCCATGAAGCCTTGCTCACTAAAGGATTGAACTCTCAACTCATATTGGATGAGGCACACAACAGAATGCACCTCAATCATGACATCATCAGGAGTAGAAATACCTCTGAGATGCTTCCGGGATTTGCTTCCAGCAACTTTGCTTGCCGTGCGTAGACGTAGCTCATCGCTGCTCTCAGGTGTAGCCTCGTGGCACAAGGAAGTAACGTCCGACTTGAAACTGTGGCCATACAATCTCCGTCTCGCTGGACGAGTTGAGATTACTCTGTGTTCCACCGAACACTCTAACAGATCTGAAGGAGACCGCCGAGCAATCCGCATCTTCATCCGTTTGCCTGCAGAAGTGAAGAGATAAAAGATTTCTCTTCCATCTTCAATCAAGTCGACGTCGCTGATTTCTCCGCCAGCCCGCTGAGAATCAGCAGCCATACCGCCCGCCGACAGAGTGAGGAAGCGGCCTCCCGTCATCACCCGAGCCTCGAGGAACTGAGTCGGAGTTAAAGGACGGATGAACACACATTCTACCTGTGTCCTCATACGATTCAAGTAAGAGGTTTACGTCTGGGCAGAGATAGAATATTATAGTGTGTTATTCTTGTGTATCAACGTTATTGCTTGTACAGTTTATGGACCGCCGTGTCCGCTCATTGCTAATACTCAAGGTATTTAATTATCACGAATGAGATTTGCTGTATTGTAGTCCAACCACATTGGACTGTTGTGCATTTCCGCCATCGCGGGTGAGACCGGCACACTGAGTTTATCCATTAAAGAATCAAAGACCGTGGGACGGTTTACGAGCCGCCCACTGCGTCTGAGTGATAAACTAACTCTGCTTTCTCTCCCACGATCGCGAAACCAGCTTTGGGGTCGACACTTAATTCTCTCTCTCTCTCATACTAACCACACACGCACGTGCGCGCGCGAACCCTCACAAACATAAACTGCAGTGGAAAAGTATGCTCAGAAAAGTAAAGTGAGCAGAGTCGAGTCGAGTCAAACCGTAACATGCAGTGGAAAAGTGCCAAATGACAAAATATGATGCATTATATGCAATCTTTTGTACATTTTGTAACAGATTATTTTATAATAGCCTATAAAAATGAATAGATGATACACTGGAACAACAAGATACAATTCAGTAGCCAAAGACGTTTGTCAGACATGTTATTATACAGTTATGTAGATGTCATTGCCCCTCGAGTAGACAAAATGACCAACAATGCCCATCCCTAGCAGCTATAGGGCTAAAGCTAAATGCACAGGCGCTGATCAGTGCGAATGAATGGGCTCTTTGGATCATTCATTATTTTATTTAATGGTGTAAACAAACTATTATATAATTTATCGCAGAAATATATATGTTTGTTAGAAATGTGAATAATTACTGGCTTCCACTGCTAACAATACTTACACTGTAACCATGTATTATAGATATAATTATAATCTGTAATTAATTTTAATAATGTTTTGCAATAAAATATTGTGTCCTCATATGTGGTTTGAGTGGTGTTTCTGAAATTAGTTTTTCCAAAAATTTCTGAAATTACTCTTGCATCAATGGAGTTCTGATTTCATCCTGTGGCCAACATAAAAGTTAAAGTGCATTGCATTTTCATTTCAATAATCATATTGAATAATTTTAGAAATTTGACGTTTTATAAATTATTGTAGCGAAGACGCCGAGGCAGTTGTGTTAAGTTCCATGTGCAGTTTAATAAACATATGAACAGTACAACAAAATAGCAAATAAAAGGATAAACGACAAAACAGGCAAGGGTCCAGTACACAGGAGACAGTCCAAGAAATACAAACCAAGTTAATCCGAGAGACAGAAGGGTAATCCAATAAACAGGTAAAAGGTCCAAAAACTCACAAGCAGGCAGGGAAATACGATAAACAGGCAGGAGTCAAAAACACAAGAAGAACAGGAATGGTAATAACACTCAGAATTGCAGACAAGGCAGAACAAGACTTCGCATAGAATGCAGGTAAACAGAGAATTTAAATAGTCTGGGATAATATGAAACAGGTGAGTGAGTAATCAGTCTGAGCGGGGGATTATGGGAAATGTAGTTCGTGAAGGGAAAGCTAGAATTCCGGAGATGGAGACCTCTGGCGGCATTCTGGAGAGATAGCAGATGCTGCAGGTGTAACACTTATTTTAACAAAATTAGGTCTCTAGTCCCAAGCATTAAATAGTAAAGTTGAAAATGTAATTTTCTGGTAAATACTAAAAAAGAGGAGTGCCATTTAAGGGGATAGTATGCCGAATATTTTGAAGTCAGAGATGACTGAGGGTAAAGAAATGCAGTGCAGTGAGTCAGATGTTCATTTATTAACTGTTCTTGGCTGTGTTTCCAAAAGCATTTTTAGTGTAAGTTGATTGTAGGTACCATAGGCACCAATGATCTTTAAGAGCAACTTGGGCTAACAATGCTTTTGGTTAACACAGCCCTGAGTGATTCCATTCATTTAGTTGAATGATTTATCAGACTGAAACAACATGCAAATTTGTGAGTAAGAGTGATGGTGATACTATAGAGGTGATGCTATAGAGTAATTTGTTTTTATTTAATATTTTTTTGGTATTATTTGGTGGTACATGTTTTTTTTTGTTTTTGTTTTTTGGTGTTGTTACATTCAGTTTAGACTACAAGCTCACAAATACTTTTGGATAGCACAGTCTGAAGATCAACCGTCTAGGAGTTTGAAAAATTAGGTTTTCAATTCAAGGAAGTTTGGCCCACCATTACAAATGTGGTATCATTAAATCTGGCTTGACCCAAGGCAATTATCAAGACCAGAGTCATAACAGTAGGCTCAAATTATCAAAAGTTATTAGCATTATTATTTTTCATTATATTTTTGACCACAAGGTGGCGCTGTCCTGAAACTTGTTGAGCACATTCAGGGCATCGTGCCGATGACACATACCGAGTTTCGTAACGATACACCGATGCATTTGTAAAATACAGCATTTTACAACAATATTCAAACTAGCCGACGCCCAAAATGGCCGACATAGGCAAAATTGGTATCATTCGACATGGCATGCCCCACAGAATCTAAAGAGTCCAGTTTTGTGATTTTGGGAAAACCGTTTAGAGTTATAAGCAAAAATAGCCATTTTTAAATCTCCTGACCCGTAGGGGGCACTGTGCCGGAACGCTGCAAGTCACCTCAGGGCATGATGGCTATGACACATACCAAGTTTCGTCACAATCTTTCAAAGCATTGTGGAGGTACAGTCTCAAATTCAATTTGTTGAAGCGCCATTCAAAAACAGTTTGGTCTATCAAAATGCTTTTAATAACATTTTTCCAAAGTGTCTCCAGATGACGCATGTAAATTTTCATGCAAATCGGACGTACGGCTTAGGACGAGTTCAAAAAAGTTGTTTTTTCTGAAAATTCAAAATGGCAGAAAATCTAGTCAGGCAGAAATTAAAATCATGGTATGCTTTCGACTCTGCATGAGCTCAGGAATCAGGGGAAAACATAATTTTGTCTCTAGGACTTATGACCTAAAAGTTATTAGCATAAACATGAGTGAAACTTTGAACTGTTGGTGGCACTAGAGGGTTTGAAATAAAGACTCCAAATTTGCTATGATAGCACTTCAGACTATCCTCTACCTGTGTGCAAAATTCCATAACTTTCCCATGAACGGTTCTATGGGCAGCCATAGGAACCATAAACAGAAGAATAATAATAATAAATATAGCTGCAAGCAGCGATTAACAGGGTTCAAGCATTTAAGGTCCTTTAAGTTCATATGCAACAGATATTAAATATTAATAGCCTGTTAACAACTAAAATAATGTTAAAGTGCCTTAATTTTGAGGTCACATGACGCCATGCGAGGAGTGGGCGTGAGAACGGCGAGCTCTGCGCACTTTACTAGTTTTAATACTATTTGTGTCATAAACCTGTGAGATTCTATACACCCTGAACTGTTCGAAGAAGACAATATGTCAAAGAATTCAAAATCCTCAGGCTATGGAGACATTAAAAGACACTTATTTGCTCAAGTTGATTCCCCGCAGCGGCAGGCCGAAAGCCCTGGACTCAATTCGGACGGTGAACTGACGAAGGTCGTTGCAGACTTGGAGGATCTTGATGTAATATGTCGATCGATCACTTCCATGGAGACGAAATTCCCTGAGTTGGTTACAAGAATGTTGGACGTTGAGAAATGGATCGATTATCTGGAGTCATTGGAGAGGGAATTAGCTACTAATCCACTAGCGACCAAGATAGGTTTGGAATGTGTTTGAAAAAGCGGGAGGATTTGGAGAATCATAATTGACGAAACAATGTTCGAACTGTTGGAATTCCTGAGCATGAGGAAGGCAGAGATAAGGTAAAATTCCTAGATGGGCTCTTCCCAAGTCTGCTCGACATAACAGGCCATAAGCTGGAAATCGAGCGAGCTCACAGAATTCCGGCTCAGAGATCTAAGGAGGGAGACAGGCCCCAAGCAATTCTGAGATCATCCGATAAAGATCTCGTGTTATGCGAGGCGAGGTGTAAAGGAAGACTTTCTTGGAAGAACCACAGCATTTTCTTGTTCCCAGACTTTGCGAATTCGACAAGAGAGAAATGTGATCGATTCAAGGAATGCAAGAAACTCTTACATCTTACATGTTCCCGGCCAAGTTGAGAATAGATACTAAGGATGGCCGCAAAATATTAACATGCCCACAGCAAGATTGTCCTTCATAAGACACTTAAGTAAGAAGCCATATGGTGATTTTCATGTTGCTGCCTAGTGGACCTGACTCACTGAACATACACTTGACTGTCCGTGGAAACTGAGTGCCTCTTTCGTTTCTTTTTGTGCTGGTTCCACCTAGTGGCTGGAGTTTGTTTTGTGTAGTATCATTTCTTCAGGATAGTTTGTGGATGAATCTGCATGTTTTCGGTGCTTATGCCTCCTGTTGGCTGGAGTTGGTTTTGTGGAATATTTCTTGCAGGACGAGTGAGTTTGACTACCCGAAGAACTGAACGGCCTTTTTTTTTTCTTTTTTTTTCTTCTGCTGGTTCTGCTAGTGGCTGGAGCTTGTTTTGTGGAGAAACACACCTTCGGGACAATTATGTGGATGAATATACCCGCTGCTGAAGAAACCCGCACTTAATCCCACACAAATAGAACACTACAGACCAGTCTCTCTCATCCCATTCATGGCAAAAACACTTAAAAGGGCAGTTTTCAATCAAATCTCTGGCTTTCTCTCACAGAACAAGCTGCTGGATGACAATCAGTCAGGCTTTAAAAGTGGACACTCCACCGAGACCGCCCTGTTGTCTGTCACCGAGTCGCTGAGACGGGCGAAAGCTGAATCAAGATCATCAGTCCTGATTCTGCTGGACCTTTCTGCAGCCTTTGACACAGTCAACCATCAAATTTTACTCTCTACCCTCTCCTCGCTGGGCATCACAGGAAATGTGCTTGACTGGTTTAATTCCTATCTCTCAGGTAGGTCCTTCAAGGTAGTCTGGAGAGGTGAGGTATCCAAGCCACATCAGCTACTTACTGGGGTACCTCAGGGATCAGTGCTTGGGCCACTTCTCTTCTCTATATACACAACATCACTGGGACCCATCATTCAAGCACATGGTTTCTCTTACCACTGTTACACTGACACACAACTCTACTTCTCTTTCCAGCCCAACGACACCACAGTGACTGCTCGAATTTCTGCCTGCCTGGCGGACATCTCGGCCTGGATGAAGGAGCACCACCTGCAACTCAACCCAGCCAAGACTGAACTCCTTGTCTTTCCAGCCAACCCTGATGTTGAACACAACATCACCGTGCAGCTGGGTGCAACTACAGTAACGCCTTCCAAATCGGTCAGAAATCTAGGGGTAACCATCGACAACAGACTAAATTTCACAGACCACATCTCAAAGACCGCAAGATCATGTAGATTTACACTCTACAATATCAGGAAGATAAGACCCTTCCTCTCTGAACATGCCACACAACTGCTTGTCCAGTCACTTGTCATAACTAGACTGGACTACTGTAACGCTCTCATTGCAGGCCTCCCTGCATGTGCAACTAGACCCCTCCAAATGATCCAGAATGCAGCAGCACGTTTGGTCTTTAATGAACCAAAGAGAGCACGTTACACCGCTCCTTGTCTCTCTCCACTGGCTACCGGTTGATGCACGTATCAAATTCAAGGCTCTGATGCTGGCATACAGAACAGTTACTGGGTCTGCTCCAGCATACCTAAAATCATTTATACAGAGCTACGCACCCACTAGAAGTCTACGGTCGGCTAAGGAACGTCACCTTGTTGTACCAACACAAAGAGGCACCAAAACACTTTCCCGGACTTTCAGCTTCATCATACCACATTGGTGGAACAACCTTCCCAACTCCATCCATGAAGCTGACTCACTCTCTGTCTTCAAAAAATGACTAAAAACACATCTTTTCCATGAGCACTTAACCAGTCATTAAAAAAAAAATAAAATAAAATAAAAAAATTCTGTTGCACTTTATTCTGTTTTGAATACTATTATGATGCTAGTGATACTTTGTAATACAGCACTTTTCATACCACTGTCTCCTAAGATGATTCGCTTATGTTTTCCTCTCTTGTAAGTCGCTTTGGTTAAAAGCATCTGCCAAATGAATAAGTGTAAAAACAAAAATGTAAATGTTCTTGGTGCTTATTCTGCCTATTAGCTGGAGTTTGTTTAATAGATTTTCTTCTGTTATGTAATTCTGTCTTACAAAATTTGTATAGAAGCACCAGACTTGAGCAATCCGACGGCAAAGTTGTCACGGGGGCTCTTGATGGCCGCCGGTTGGCGCTGCCGTGCACGAGGTTAATTTGCACATTTTTCTTTTTTCTGTTTGTTTGTTTGGAAGTTCGGGGTGTGATTGTTGCACTAATGTTGGAATGTGGTCTTTATAATTTTGTTTTTGACACACAATCTATTTTTTCTAATATGTCAATGTCAAATGTTAATATGAGGGGATTGTCTCTTTCCACGTGAAATGTGAATGGGCTGGGGCACCCCATAAAATGAAGGAAGGTTATTTCTTTTCTTAAACATAAGAAATATGAAATATGCATTACCCACAGGAAGCTGAAAAATTTGGGAAGATATGGGGTGGACATGTTTTCTTTAGTGCTGGCTTGAGTAAGAGCAGGGGAGTCATTACATTGATAAGTAAACATCTACAATTCAAATGTCTCAAACAGATTAAAGATAAATTAGGAAGAGTCATTATTGTTTTAGCAGAAATTCAGGGGCAAAGGTTGATTTTGGCTAATATTTACGTACCTAACGCTGATGATTTGGGATTTTTATAGATCTTGAAGGGATGATGCAAGCTGCTGGCACCCCTCATTATAATATTGGGAGGAGACTTTAATCTTTCGTTGGACTCAGTCCTTGATCATAGCGAAGCAAAAGTGTGTAAGCTACCTAGAGCAACTTTGACGCACCATAGGATCTGGTAGGGACTATACATTTTTTTTGTCAGTCCATAAGATTTATTCTAGAATAGATTTTTTTTTATATCTAAGTCCCTCATGTCATCTGTTGTTGATTCTACTGTTGTGAAATATTTACCTCAGCCATTGATATTAATCCACGTCTTCGTCTACTGATGAAGATATTAGAAACTTTGTGGAACCATTAGAACTCCCTAAACAGACGACGGAGCAAAACAATTATCTTGATTCTGAGATAAACTTGGAGGAGCTTGGCGAGGTAATTAAAGCCTTGCATCCAGGGCTGGATGGCTTTGCTGTTGAATTTTTTAGATCTTATGCTACAGAACTGGCTCCACTTTTGTTAGAAGATTATACAGAAACATTAAAGAATGGAAAGCTTCCGCCAACCATGAAACAAGCACGGATTAGTCTGATTCTTAAAAAGGACAAAGATCCAAGAGAGTGTAAGAGTTACCATCCAATTTCCCTGATCCAGCTAGAAGTAAAAATGCTGTCAAAAATGTGGCTAATCGATTGAGTAAAGTTATTACTTCTCTCATACATATAGATCAGGTGGTGTTTATTCAGGGCCCTAGCTCTTCTGATAACATTAGGCATTTCATCAACATCATGTGGTCAGTGGCGAATGATCAGACTCCGGTCACTTGATGCTGAAACGGCGTTTGATATGGTAGAATAAGATTATCTTTTTAAGATTTTGGAAATGTATGGGTTCGGGAATACTTTTATTGGATGGATTAAGTTACTTTATAGACACCTGGTAGCAGTGGTACAAACAAATGGATTAATTTCAGATTATTTTCCTCTGGATAGGGGTACCCGGCAGGGTTGCCCTCTTTCCCCATTATTGTTCTGTCTTGCCCTGGAACCATTAGCAGCCACGATAAGAAAAGAGGATCATTTTCCAGGGGTGGTGTGCAGGAGGTATGGAGCATAAGCTTTTGCTTTATGCAGATGATATTTTATTATTCCTTTTCTAAGTTCTCAGGATATAGAGTCAATTGGTCTAAATCCAAAGCTTTGGCTCTGACAGCGTACTGCCCAGTAACGGCTTTCCAGCCAGGTGCCTTCCAGTGGCCCAAATAAGGCATTAAGTATTTGGGCATTTTATTCCCAGCAAATATGTGTGATTTATTTAGTGTTAATTTGGACCCCTTAATAAAAAGGTTTTCGATTGATGTGAACATGTGGGCTTCATTACATTTATCTATGATTGGGAAGGTTAATGTTATTAAAATGAATTGTATTCCAAACTGTAACTACCTACTACAGTCTCTCTCCATTGAAGTTCCCCTCTTTTATTTTAAACAATTTGATAGTATAGCTAAATCCTTTATCTGGAATGGTGAACATCCTCGGATGTATTTTAACAAGTTACACGGGCCAGTTAACAAAGGTGGTAGGTCTCCCCAAGGTTTTGTTTTACTATTATGCTTTTGGTCTCAGACATTTGGCGCATTGGTCGCTTCCACCTGAGAGAGCTCCTCCCTGGCTCTTCATTGAACATGGCTGTCTTGCCATTGCAAAGTCTTTCTACCAAGCTGCCTGGAGAAGTAAAGACACATCCCGTTATCTTGCACATGCATTTAGTGTGGACAAAAGTTTCTTGTATGTTCAATTCGGACATTTACCTGAACGTTGCTGCAAGTATTTGGTTAAACCCTAAATTGTGCATTAACAAGTCCCCTTTCTGCTGGACAGAATGGATTGAGAAGGGTGTTACGATGCTGGGTGACCTGTATGAAAATGGAGTGTTGAGATCCTTTGAAAATATTATACAGCGGTTTGGGATTCCCAGATCTCAATTCTTCAGGTACTTACAGCTGCACCATCTACCCTGCACCACCTTTGGGTGTAGTACGCAGCCCCCTAATGTGGCAGACACTCTTGAGATGGTGCTTGCTTTTAGAAAAGGCCATGAAGCTTCAGCATTCTATTCCTGGCTAATTCAGAGTCTAGGGGACGGGGTTTTAACATCTCTTAGAAAGTTATGGGAGAGAGACTTGAATTTAGAACTGGAAGATGGAGGATGGGGTAGGATTTTTAAAAATGTCAAGTCTATGTCTAGGAATGCAAGGGTGCGCCTCATTCAATTTAAGATTCTGCATCATTTTTATTGGACTCCCTCTAGATTGTATAGGCTTGGCCTTAAAGACACACCTACTTGCTGACGATGTCAGTTGGAATATGGGGACATAGCCCATGTTTTTTGGTCTTGTACTAAGATTCAAGAGTTTTGGTTGGGGGTTCAGAGTTTTATCTGTGAGGTCTTGGGCACTCAGATTTTATTCTGCCCCCGACTTTGTATTTTGGGTGATGGGGCGGGTATTAACATAATGAATAAACATATAAAAAAAACTCCCAAATTCCTTTGATAGCTTTTTATTTTGGGACTCCAGAGAATCAGAGAATTAGGGTGAATGGCCTCGGACTAGTTCGAAAAAGTATTCTTTTCAAATAATCTCAAGTGTTTATTGAACGTTTTGTTTCACACCAATGGTACTTTGGCAAAGTTGTTCAGAGTGAGGAGATCTACAATATGGTATAATAACGTGTTTCTTTGTGAAAGACACCAGTATATACAATGATTTACACACATGTAAAATGCAATAGCGCCTCCCGGTGGCCAATTTTTTTCACATTTTTTAAAGACCTCTTGGGCCAAGAAACAAATAGGCCTGCCAAGTTTAGTTCCGATCTGCCTTATTTAACCCAAATAAAAGCTGCTGAAAGCTGATTGGTGGATGCAGGCCATGTTTTTAAAGATATGCAACTGTCCTCATAGACCTTGATAGTACATTGGACAAAGACACTGCATCCAAAATGTCAAGACGTTCGGACCAACGGTTCCATAGTTATTGACATTTTTAGTATTTTAATTATTATTACGACACCAAGCGGCAGAGGCGTGCAATTTTTATGTATCCTAAGTACTGCCCTATACATAAGTGTACAAAATTTGGTGATAATATCTTAATCTGTTCAAAATTTATAACGATTTATGTAAAATGGCCACTCCCACTACGTATGTTTTGGTGTACCGTTTGAAGATAAAACAAAATTTCAAAATTCCTTTGATTACTTTTCATAATGGGACTATGCTGAATCTTTATACACTGGTTTGGTTCCAATCGGGCGAACGGCCTAGGACAAGTTAGTTTTTAATTTTGTTCAAACAATCCAAAATAGTGGGAAAACAAAGGGGCGGAGCACAAATTTGACAAGGGGCAAAACTCTTCAGCATGACACAAGGAATCATTTTGTATCTAGCCCTTATGGTTCAAGAGATATTGCCTAAAATGTGAACATATATTGTTTTGTTAACTATAGCACCACCTTTGGGCCGACTGGGCCGATTCAATGTGTATGACTAGTTTTTCTAGTGGTTACATGAAGACTGATTGCTCACCCAAGTGACACAAGCCAACTGTCATGTCTCTAGTACATCCTGATCCAAAGATATCCCTCTCAGCCATTTTTATTGGAAGTCAATAGGGCTGGTTGCTAGGGTGCTTTAAATGGTTGCTAGGGTGTGGCTAGTCAGTGACCAGAGAGATTCTTATTGGCTGATTACTAACCTGACTAAAAAGATCCAATACCAAAGTGTCTACGACATTCTGTTCTGAAGATATCATTCTGAGCCATTTTGAATGGAAGTCTATGGGGGCGGTTTCTAGGGTGCTGTAAATGGCTGCTAGGGCGTGGCTACGCCATTTCCAAGTTGATACTTAAAGACTGATTGGTCATAATTCGTGGGTCTATGCAGAACGGTGCCGGACGAGTCAAGCCAACCTACAACCCCAATTCCGAAAAAGTTGGGACAGTATGAAAAATGCTAATAAAAACAAAAAGGAGTGATTTGAACATTATATTCACCCTTTGCTATATTGAAAGCACTACAACTACACATTATATGATGTTTTTCCTTGTGAATTTTATTGTTTTTTGAAAATCAGATGATTGTAACACGTTCCAAAAAAGTTGAGGCAGGGGCAGTTTAAGACTAATAAAAATTTGATGAGTTAAAATTGTTATTTAGGTGATGTGAAACCGGAAATGTTAAAAAGTTGAGGCAATCGTGTCATAGTATATAAGAAGCCTCCAAAAACAGCCTAGTCCTTCAAGAGCAAGGATCATTTGAGACTTGTCAATTTGCCAACAGATTCTTCAGCAAATAATCCAGCACTTTGAGAACAATGTTCCCCAAAGACAAATTGGAAGGATTTTGGGCATTTCACCCTATACAGTGCACAATATAGTTAAAAGATTCAAGGAATCTGGTCAAATCTCAGTGCGTAAAGGGCAAAACGAAAACCACTTCTGAATGTATGATCTCTGATCCCTCAGATGTCACCGACTTAAAAAACATCATTCATCTGTAATGGATATCATGAACATGCGCTTGGGATAACTTTAGTAAACTTTTGTTAGTCAAAACCACTCGCCACTGCATCCCAACATTTTTCATACTGTCCCAACTTTTTCGGAATTGAGGTTATAATTAGATAGCCTGAAAACAACTAAAACAATGTTAAAGTGCCTTAATTTTGAGAAACATCAAAGATTTTGTATTTTTTAACATTCCTGACTGTTATAGCGCCACCAAGACCCCATACATAAGTGTCTCAAATTTTGTGGAAATATCTCATTCCATTCAAGAGTTATAACTGTTTAAGTAAAAGTGGCAATGCACAGACCTTTTGGGCTAAGAGACAATTAGGCATACCAAGTTGAGTTTCGATCGGCCTTATTTAACTCTATATAAAAGATGCTGAAATCTGATTGGTCGATGGTGGCCATGTTTTTAAAGATATGTAACTGTCCTCATAGACCTTGATGCACCTTGGACAAAGACAGTGCATGCAAAATTTCAAGTCGATCGGACCAACCATAGTTAGAGCCATTTTTAGTTTTTTTTATTATTATAGCGCCACCAAGAGGCAAAGGTGTGCATTATTTTTGGTGTGTGTCCTCAGAATGAACCCATACATACATGTACCAAATTTGGTGATAATATCTCAATCCGTTCAAAAGTTATAACCATTTTAGTCAAATGGACACACCCACTGTGAACGTTTTGGCGTACTGTTTGACGATACATCAGAATTTCTAAATTCTTTTGATAACTTTTCATATTGGGACTCTGTCTGCACTGGTTTGGTTCCAATCGGGCAAATGGCCAAGGACGAGTTCGTTTTGAATTTTTTTCAAACAATCCAAACTAGTGAGAAAACGAAAGGGCAGAGCCAAAAATGTCTGATCTTACAAGATTCGCCATGATGCAAGGAATCAAAGGAAAAAGTTATTTTGACAGAATAGAGCCATTACGTTCGTTTTGGTGTACCATTTGATGATAAATAAAAATTTCAAATTTCCTTTGATAACTTTTCATATAGAGACTCTGCTGAATATTTCTGCACTGGATGGGTTCCGATCAGGCAAATGGCCTAGGAGTAGTTCAAATAGCTGCTAAAAGTTCATGTGTTAATGGCGGATATATTTTTCATGATATGTAACTGTCCTCATAGACCTTGATGTCACCTTCGACAAAGAAACTGCATGCAAAAGTAAATCGGACTAATGGTTCCATAGTTCAAGAAATGTAACATTTTTATATTATTATAGTGCCAACAAGAGGTAGAGGTGTGCCACCTTTTGTGTGTTTCTTCAGAATGACCCCATAGATAAGTGTAGCAAATTTGGTGATAATATCTCAATCTGTTCAAAAATTATAACTGTTTTAGTAAGTTTTGGCATACCGTTTGACAATGAAAAGTTCAAAATTCTTTGATAACTTTTACATTGGGACTCTGCTGAATCTTTCTACAGTAGTTTGGTTCCGGTCGTACGAATGGCCTACACTAGTTTACAAAAGTTTTTTTTTTTTTTTTATAATCTCAAGTATTTAATGAAAGTTTTCTTTGACACCAATGGTACTTGAGGCTAAATTGTTCAGAATAAGGAGATCTACAGTATGGTATGAATAAAGTGTTTCTTTGTGGAAAAAAAGCATAATATACAACAATTTATATGTATGTAAAATGCCATAGGGCCTCCCGGTGGCCAAATTTTTTAAGATTTTGCACAGACCTCTTCGGCCAAGAGACAAATAGGCGTACCAAGTTTAGTTCCGATCTGCCTTATTTAACCCTATATAAAAGCTGCTGAACGCTGATTGGTCAATGACGGCCATGTTTTTAAAGATATGCGACTGTCCTCATATATCTTGATGGCACCTTGGACAAAGACACTGCATGCAAAATTTCAAGTCGATCGGACCAATGGTTCCATAGTTAGAGTCATTTTTATTTTTTTAATTATTAAAGCGCCACCAAGAGGCAAAGGTTTGCAATATTTTTTATTATACATGTATCAAATTTGGTGATAATATCTCAATCCGTTCAAAAGTTATAACCATTTAGGTCAAATGGAAACACCCACTAAGAACGTTTTGGCATACCATTTGACGATAAATCAGAATTTCACAGTCTATTTTATAACTTTTCATAATGGGACTCTGCTGAGTCTTTCTGCACTGGTTTGGTTTCGATTGGGCAAACGGCCTAGGATGAGTTTGTTTTGATTTTTTATCAAACAATCCAAAATAGCGGGAAAACGAAGTGGCGGAGCAAAATTCTGACAGAAGGCACTCTTCGACATTACGCACGGAAACAGAGGAAAAAATAATTTTGTTTCTAGCCCTTATGGTTCAAGAGTTATGGCCCAAAATTTATATATGTTTTGTTTTATTCGCAATAGCGCCACCTAGTGTCCGACAGATGTGTGTCTGTACGCCTGAGTAGTGGGGGGGGATTTGGAACCATCCTGCAAGTTTGGAATCTCTACAATTTACGGTCTCTGACACCCAGACATTTTAGGGCAGAAAAAGAAGAAGAAGAAGAAGAAAAATAAGAAGAAAATCGGAATAAATACAATAGGGTTGGACCCCTAAATATAGCCGCAAGTGGAAATTATAGGTGGCCAAGCACATATGGAAAAATTACAAAAATAATCTGATTTGAAAGGAAAGATCCCGTGGAACCTTAACTCAAACCTTAACTGCCTTCAGAGGGCTGACGGCATATTCACTGTTCTCTTACAAAGTCATTCATGTTTTATTGTAGGTCAATTTAATATTTTAACCACATCAGCTACATGTTTAAATTTAATCCATCAATTTAAATCTTTTAAATCAAAGTAATGGAGCAACAGCATTAAAGTTAATTTAGATTTACTGTGAAATTTAAATCAGGATCAAATTTATTATTTCAATTTAACCCTGATTATTTTTAAACAAGTCTGGTGCAACAGAATTAACTACAACCATGTAAACACTTTAACAAATATATTATCAGCTCAACTGGGTACACAGCTTTTATGTTTTGGTACATCGGTAACACATATGAAACTGCTTACTGGCGTGCATAAAACACTAAATACACAGTCTGAACAGGACAAAAACAAATTAAATCCGATTTTTACAAGCCTCAGCCAAACCACATTCGAAGTTGATTTGGAATCCAATTAAAATCTGATTTTTCTTAATGCGTCTCGGTCAGATCGGATTTCATGTGGTTTTTTCATCATTTGCCGTGTGCAACGGTTGTTATATGTCATGTTTGGTGACAAGAAAACACACTGCGCTCTGAACAGCATAATTAATTCCTTCACAGGGCACTTCAAATTTAATACAATAATGATGTCCACACAGTAGGATCATTACAAACAGAATTTTTAATAAACATTACATCAAAATTGAGTTCTGCCTGTTTTATTACACATTTCGGCCCTACAAAACTCTCACAGTGGAAGGTAAACAGGGCATAGAGATCATCACTTCTGAATGAAACACACCCATATGTCATTTATATGTTACAGGGCATGCAAAGCACTGCAAACCTCTTATAATAACACAGAAATTGGCTTAACTTTCCCTAAAGAGATGCACTATGGTGCAGTAACCCATCCCGGTTGTGAGAAACCACATATTAGATGAAGTTACTGTTTACAAACAAACGCTCCGCCCTGCCCCTTCCGAGTTCTTTTGGTAGTCTATGAGTGCTTTGCTCAAATTGCGCTGAAACTGCCCAAAAAGTGCTGTTTGTGGGAATGGGACACCCCGTTTTCCACAGATTATTGGAGATTGGGGCGTCTTTAAATTTCAACCAGATTGTTGCATCAGGACAAACACAGGATTTTACATAAATGATGATGATGATGATATTTCACGAGTCACCGTCATTGTTATCGCGTCTGCTCTTTTAGACACAATTGACCCCCAGCAGCTGTTGGTTGATATTAAAATTTTTAAGAAGAAATGATGTAAACTCTGTTTGAACTGCTTTTTTAATTTCTAAAATGCTGTTGCTGTGACATATGAGGTCAAATATGATCTAACAATGATCTTATCTGATCAAGACCACTATAAACGATATAGCAGGTGGAACAGATCCCGTCTCCACCACCGCAGCACATGGACTGTTTGTGAAAGGATAAGTGAATAAAAATAATGTCATACTGCTAAAATAATGTCTTTGCATTTATTTTGAATGCAGTAAATAATATTGTTCATTCGAAAACAGCTGTTAAGTTGTGATATAGAATATGATCATACTGAAGTAAGAATATTACTATTTATTGTATGTGGGTTCATAATTTAAGCAGTAAAGACAGATATTGCATTTCTAGTGGTAGTTTTTATTTTTATACACTACCGGTCAAAAGTTTTGAAACACTTACTCATTCTTTATTATATATATATATATATATATATATATATATATATATATATATATTACATATTAGAATAATAGTAAAGTCATCAAAACTATGGAATAACATAAATGGAACTATGGGAATTATGTTGTGACTAAAAAAAAAAAAATCCAAAATAAATCAAAACTGTGTTATATTTTAGCATCTTCAAAGTAGTCACCCTTTGCCTAGAATTTGCAGACATGTACTCTTGACATTTTCTCAACCAACTTCTTGAGGTATCACCCTGGGATGCTTTTAAAACAGTACTGAAGGAGTTCCCATCTATGTCTGCTTTTCTTTATTATTTGGTCCAAACTTTCTTTTTTTTTTATTATTATTAAATTTTAGATTTATAATGAAATAAATTAATATGGTGGCACAATTATATTTTTGTCTACAAAACTAATTTCAAACATTTAATCATACACCTTCAGATCAAAAGATTTTTAAGATCATGGGAAACATTTCGGTCAAGTGTTTAAAAACTTTTGACCGGTAGTGTATGTCACATTTCTTAGGCTTTAGAAGCGTGTTAAACATGTGAGAATGTGTATTCATCAACCTGTTACATGTCCGACATGATCATACAGGTTCACTGAACGAAGTTTAAACTTATTTTGCTGATATTTCAGAAACCCACATAATTTCTTCACTATAAACCATAGATAAACCATGTATAATAACTTTTATTAACATTAAAATACATTATTACATTCTATAAAGCTTAAAAGAGTATTAAAACTGCAGCGCTGCCTATTTCCACCATTGAAATCTGCTGCTCGAAAGAACCCAGAACGCGGTTTCTTGCTATGTGACGTCAGAGTAATTTAACCTATAATGCATTGGATGTCACGCGAATACGGGATTCATTTCGAGCGTTTCATCACAGGACACGGGTCTCGTCTCAATCTGACCTTTTTATGATTTAGTACGGGACACAAAACCTTCGATAGATTCGCTCTCTGCTAAAATATGGGACACCATAATTTCGGCCAAAGTACAGGACATCCCCAGCAGCAACAACACTAGCAGCAACAAACACTGCATATGCCACCTGTCCCATTTTAAGCCATTGTCTGTGAAGAATGATTATATTTGGATACTGCCATCATGAAAAGCATAATCAATGGTAAAATATCCATCGCTAAAATCTCATGCATGGTGACTACACGCAAGTTTGCTGCGTTACCATGACAACTAAAAGCAACTGCAGTCTGAACAGAAAAAAATCTGATTTTTCCTGCAGTGTGAACAAAGCCATATAGTTTAACTACTCACATCACGCACGGCACTGACTGCTGAACTAACTTATTACTTGCTTTGCATTGAGCTGCGCGCTTCTCCTCTCGAACCTGAGTCCCGCCTTCTCTGATTGGTCATCTCAAAGGACATTGACGAGCGGTGTTAAATTACTAACATTTCTACTGCAAACCTATTTACAACTTGAAACTTACTGTGATTTAAAACATTGTTATTATTATGATTATGATTATGATTATGATTATTATTAAAAGCATGTTTTGTATTTATTGTTATCTCTGTGTAAACCTGTAAATGGCATATAGTTGTTTTTGAATGTAGATATTTCTATTCATTGCTTTCTCTTCCTCTTCTTCCTGGGGTTGTTTAATAACACTTAACATTATAAAACTATATTTGATTTAGATTTTGATCTTCAACAAATCAACATTCCATGGTAAATTGTTCTTATTTAAAAATAATAAAAATCATTCTGTTCTTAGAGTGCCACCTTGTGATGGAATATTGCAAGGACACCACATATTGTGTCATCGTTTTTTGTGTTTTAAGAATGAGTTGAATGAGTTGAATGACTTGAAAAAAAAAAAGAGGAAGAAAACTAACGCTAAGAGCAAGATCTTCCCCACCTATATCTGTGGTCACGATCCGCAATACATCAGTCATTACGTTACTGTGCTACTGCACGATTAATGTGTTGCTTAAAGTGCAAGCAAAAACAGTATAATAACAAAATAAAAGCGTGGGGAAAGGTTCATCGTTTCTGCGCTCGCCTTTCAGCAAGTAGCACAGTAAAAAATATTTATCATTTTCTGTTTTGATAAATAGTCGTGCTTGGAAAATCCAAGCGCTCAAATAAATAAAGGTAATAGATTTGCATATCATATAAAGTTAATATGTATTAAGCCAAAAAATTAGATGATATGTCATGTGCAGGCAAATAAGATCCATGTTTACATCGAGCAGGGTCATAGAACGCATAGTAGTGTGTAAAGGCGGTGTGGGATGCGGCATTCTGAGGCGCCTCTTCTAGTCATGCTCAATCACGAGAATTGTATTGCATCTATTTCATTTTCATGCAGGACTGTGCAAAAGTTGAAATGTTTTGCGGCTGCCGCATGTCAGGTGACTGTAATCAACTGGTTAGTTCCCTTCAGAACAATCAGAAATCGCTCCCTATATTGTGTAGAATTCTCTATAAAGAGAACGAATTAACGAGTGTTTTCATTGTCAGCCATCATCTGCCCACCAATCACATTTAAGTTAAGTTCAGCTCGTGGTTAAACTGTTTTATGGACAAATAAAAAAAATATGAGTATAAAAAAATTATATTATCATATTAAATGTATTCGGGGAAGAAGCAACAACTATGAACTTACTTTGGTAATATGGTTGTAAACAGTTTTGAATAATGAGGCAGTGAGCCCAACTCGGAATCTTATGTAGGTTCGTGGAGTGAACTCGGCGGCATAAAGCGCATCTTACATTTTCTGCCGTCTTGGTAACCAACATTGCTGGAAAGCAGGCGCGGAATGGCCACTGGGAGAACCGGGACTTTTCCAGGTGGGCCGGCCGCGAAATGGGGCCGCATGGGCCGCCGCCTTATGCAGAACGCGCCACAAAACGGCGCCGAGATATGCGGAAGGGGGCAGCTATATGCAAGGACAGAAAAGGACAGCAACCAATTACCCAAGGGATCAATTACCCAAAATCGTTAATATCTTCGGAACAATTTCATGTATCGACATTCTTTTGATACGTTTTTGCCAGGGAGGTCTGTAGATGATGTATACCAAATTATGTGCTGATCGGACTAACGATCTAGGAGGAGTTCGAAAAAGTAGGTTTTAAAAAAAAATTCTAAATGGCGGGAATAAATTATAGACGTAAATTAAATCGTAGGGCTTGACTCAAGGAATCAGATGAAAAAATAATTTAGATTCCACCTGAGACAAAGACACTGCATGCAAAGTTTGAAGTCAATCGGACCAACGGTTCCATAGTTACAGCCATTTTCATGTTTTCCCTGTTATAGCACCACCAAGTGGCAAAACTGCGCAGATTTTTTTGTGCTTCCTCAGATAGAGCCCATACATAAGTATGTCAAGTTTAGTGAAGAGATCTAATTTCTTTCAAGAGTTATGGCCACGCCTACTTTGTGTGTTTTCGCATATCGTAGCTAACGTGAATCGAAAGTTCAATTTTTTTTAATAATTATTAATATTGACACTCCATAGAATCGTTTGGCATTGGTTTGGTCCTGATCAGACGAACGGCCTAGGACTAGTTTGCAAAAGTAGGTTTTGCAAAAAATCCAAGAGGGCGGAAAATGGAATTGGAGACATACATTTTGTTCGACTTGAGCCACAGATTCTATTGATATAAGACACTTGAGTCTGTGACGGTTAAAAGGTTATGACCATTTTTCTAAATGTTTTTGTTTTGCTCACTATAGTGCCACCGCCTGGCCGATCAGGGTGAGACTTTGTGCCTGAGTAGTGACAGTGAGTACTACCTTCTGGCCAAGTTTCATGTCTCTACACCTTACGGTTTGGGCTCCACAATCAGTTTTTAAGGCAGAAAAATATTAATAATAAAAAAAAAACTACAGAAGAAGAGAAATGTGGAAAAGAAGGGAAAGAGAGTTTTTTTTTTATTTATTTTATAAATAAGAGTTATAGTAACTGCCTTTGATTATGGTTGTGGGTTAGTCAAGTGCATTCGAAAGAGGCAGGTCTTGAGTCGTTTCTTCAGGTAGAGGACATAGACATGGTTCTTTTTATACCTAATCAGTTTTATATTACCCTTGTTATATTTACAATTTTATTTTACAATTTGTTTTAAATTGAAATTGAAATTTGGCATTTAGAGAAATATTTATTACGTTTACTAATAACATCATTTCTATCAGGAAGACTCGCAGACTTGAGTGAAATTTAAGATGACATTTATTTGATGAATATTAAACAGAAATATAATGTCTCTCTTTGGCGTAAGCCTCATCTGGCGGTCCAAAGAATTTGTACTCAGAACCGTCATATCCTGCCAGAGATAGGAGGCAGGGGCGAGGAGCCTACCCCCGTGCAGGATGGGACTCAACTGGTGATGGTGGGGTGGTGGAGGACGTACAGCTGCTAGTCTTCCCGCTAGAACTATGCTGCGATTTTACAGACCTTTAGGGCCAAGAGGCAAACAGGTCCATCATATTTTGCTCTGATCTTTGTCTGATAGCTGCTGAAAGTTGATTGGCCAATGGCAGCCATGTTTCTCAGAATATGTGTCATCATAGAAATTGATGGCACCTCAGATAAAGGACACTGCATGCAAATTTAGAGATCACTCAGACCAATGGTTCCATAGATAGGTAGAACCAAATTCATATATTTTCTTTCCTGTTATAGCACCACTACGTAGCCAAGCACCATTTCTTTGTATGTGTGTCCTCAGAATAAGCCTTTACATCAAAGCGTAAAATTTTGTGAAAATATCTCATTGTGTTTAAGATATTCCACCGTCCCTCAGGAAATAACACTATTCACCATTCCAGCAGATCTAAGCATAACCACATACTTAAGAAATAAGATATAGCAAAAGACATGAGAACCTGTGAACATATACGGTCATCACCCCAAAGTTCCAATTGTATCGCCACCAAGTGGTCAATCTTCATTTAATTTTTCTAAAATGGAGTTATAGCCATTTAAGTAAAACTGTCCAGTCCACTACATGAATTTTGGCTGGCTATACCCACCTTGATTGGAAAACTAAACATGTTTTTACATAATTAGTGATCTAGGGACTATCACAGTATACTGTTGCAAGCCTACTAATAGCATCTGATATTTTATTGCCTGATGGTGGCCAAGTTTATGATATATAAAAATATGCCCCTTCATATGTGTATAAACTGTGATGGTGTTACATTATTATGTTACATAATAGTCATTTAAGTAAAACTGGGCATATACAGTCTTTTGCATGCAAGAAAAATGCAAGGGCACCTTGTGGATGCTTTTCACACACCACTGAGACCAAGAGTCAAATAGGTCACCCACGTTTCATTCAAATCGGCCTTTGTTGACCTTGTCTGATAACTGCTGAAAGTTGATAGGTCAATGGCAGCCATGTTTTTCAAGATATGCAGATTTCTTCAAAGACCTTGTTGGAACCTTGGACAAAGACACTGCATGCAAAATGTCAAGTCATTTGGACTAACGGTTCCATATTTAAAGCCATTTGAAAATTTGTAATTATTTTTATTGTGCCCCCAAGTGGCAAATCCCAGCCAAATTCATTACAGATGCCCTACAAATTTGTCTTAAGTTTGATCAAGATTGCTCATTGCGATCAGGAGTTATCACCTTTGAAGTGTTTTTGATAATTATTGATGTAAGGACTCCAAAGTATCTTTCTAAACTGGTTTAATTTTTATTGAACTTAAAACCTATGACTAGTTTGCAAAAGTAGGTTTTTCAAATAAACTCAAATATTTAATGAACGATTTGATGACACTTATGGTTCTTGAGGCAAAG
Organism: Myxocyprinus asiaticus; assembly: GCF_019703515.2. Lineage (NCBI taxonomy): Eukaryota > Metazoa > Chordata > Actinopteri > Cypriniformes > Catostomidae > Myxocyprinus > Myxocyprinus asiaticus. The sequence continues at coordinate 17,120,763 of NC_059391.1, forward strand.
TTGTTCAGAACGAGGAGAGCTATCATATGAATTACTTGTTTGTTTTTTAAAACACTGCATTATATCCAACCGTTAAAAGGAACAAAAATCGTGAAAACGCAACCCAGTGGCCGATTTTTAAAAAACTTTGCACAGACCTCTTAGGCCAAGAGTCAAATAGGTCCACCGAGTGTCGTTCTGATCAGCCTATGTTAACCCTGTGTAATAGCTGCTTAAATTTTATTGGTCGATAGCGGCCATGTTTTTCAACATAAGACATACAACTGTCCTCATAGACCTTTATAGTAGCTTGGACAAAGACACTGCATGCAAAATTTCATGTTGATTGGACCAACGGTTCCATAGTTGCAGCTGTTTTAATATTTTAAATTATTATAGCGCCATCAAGAGGCAGAGCCACGTAATTTTATTCATGTGTCCTCAGAATGACTCCATACATAACTGTACCGAATTGAGTGAGAATATCTCATTCCGTTCAAGAGTTATAACCATTTAAGCAAAACTCGCCAATCGCACCACGTACGTTTTAGCGTACCGTTCCGAAGATTAATCGAAATGTTAAAAATGTTTTGATAACTTTTCATAATGGGACTCTGCTGAATCTTTATGCACTGGTTTGGTTCCGAATGGGCAAACGGCCTAGGACTAGTTTATTTTGAATTTTATTTCGAATAATCGCAAATTGCGAGAAACATTTTTTTATGGCGGAAATGAATTCGGAGATAGATATGTGTTTTCCTTTGTTATAGTGCCACCATCTGGCAGATCAGGCTGAATCTTTGCGCTGTTGTAGACTGGGGGAGTACTACCTACCTTCAAAGTTTCAGTTCTCTACGACTTACGGTTTGGTCTGCACGATCAGTTTTAGGGCAGAATAATAATAATAATAAAAATTCCTACAAAAACAATAGGGTTTCAGCACTTCATGCTTGAACTCCTAATAAAAAAAAATCTGAGCAAAAACAATAGGGTTTCTAGCACTTCGTGCTTGAATCCCTAATAAAATCAAATCCAAGCAAAAACAATAGGGTTTCTAGCCCTTCAGACAAGAACCCCAAAATATAGCTGCAAGTGGCGATTGTCGGGGGCCAAGCACATATGCGAGATGACCAAAATAATCAAATTTGACAGAAAAAAATCCAGCAAATGCTGTGGACACAGTTATTTTTATTTGATATTTCAAATGATTTGAGCACAGTTGCAAAATGAAGATTTTCTAAAGTTATAATGCCCCCTAGCATCAAAAATAAATTAAACTTGGTTTGTTAACTCAGAGTGTTCTCTTGTCCATGTGTACAAAGTTTTGTTAAGTTTGAAAATTGCGCTCACAAGATACAGGCTAATTAGTCAATTTAGGCCATGCCTCAAAATGTATTTGTTTATATCTTCTAAACATTTTGACGAATCAAAATTCTTTTAACAACTTTTTGTCAGGAGGGTCTGTAGATGACGTTTACCAAGTTTTGTGCGAATCGGACAAACGGCCTAGGACGAGTTCGATAAACCGAATAAAACAAAGTCATAGAAAATGTTTGTTGCAGAAATTGAAATTCATGTGACTATGATTTGGGGGCACTGATGGATTCAGAAAAGCTTTAGAATTTTATTCTAGCCTATACAGTTCCAGAGATATTAGCAAAAACGTGAATTAGCTAATTATAGCGCCACCTTTGGCCAATTGTCACAGAATTTTATTTACCACTTCATGTAGACACCCTGCTTTTGTATAGTAAGTTTCATAACCATCGGCCATTCCCAATAGGAGTTATTAGATGCTGAAATTTGATTGGCCATTGGCGGCCATTTTTGTTAATTTGTTGAATCGATTTTTTAAGAATATCTTAGCACTTGAACCAAAGAAGAAGCATATTTAAGTGTTTATTATAGGGCCACCTAGGGTCAGATGGGTGTGCGTTTGTATGCCTGAGTAGTGGGGGAGATTTGTGATCATCCTGCCAAGTTTTGATGTCTCCACGACTTACGGACTCTGAAGCCCAGGCACTTTTATGGCAGAAAAAAAAAGAATAAGAAAAATAAGAAAATCAGTACAATTACAATAGGGTTCCAGCAGCTTCGCTGCTTGGCCCCCTAATAATAACAATAAAAATCCTAACAAATACAATAGGGGCTTGAATCCCTAATAATACAAATCCTGACAAATATAATTTGCATTACAATGCAATATGCAGAGTAGTTCTCATGAATGAGCATGACTAGCAGAGGTGCCTCCGAATACTACATCCTGTATATAACTGCCTATACATGCTACTAAAAGATTGTTTGTCATTCTATGAAAATGCTCTATTTAAACATGGATATTTTAGCATGCACACAATATTTCATCTATTGGTGCAATAAATATGAACTTTATTTGTTATAAACCAGGGGTATTCAATTAAAGTTCCAAGAGGTCCAATCTCTACATTTCCTTCCCAGCAAAGGTTCAGATTTAATTAATTGTTCAGAAATACTCACAGTTGTCATTTTGAGTCATTCTAGCAAATTCTTCAATGAATCCACAGAGTGTTTAAACATGATCTGACTCTGACTTAAAAAAAATGTTGTTGCAATTACAAGTGATGATCACCTGTCACTTGTAACTGCTCTCATTAAGTGCCAAATTAATGCTGTTTTCTCATTTCTTCTCGAGAGAACCATCTTTGTCCTGTGTCCCCGCATACAGGAAAGCGGTAATCACGCAGACACCGAGATGAGCCATCGCTCTCAGCAATAAGCCACACCCAAAATATATTTGCTTATATCTTCGAGGTATCAAAATTCTTTTGATTTTTTTTTTGTCATGAGGGTCTGTAGATTATGTATGCCAAGTTTCGTGCAAATTGGGAAAACGGCCTAAAAAGTAGGTTTTTCAAAAAATATTTGTGATAAAGTATTCTTGTGGGAATGAAAATCCATGTGACCATATCAGTGTGGGGCACTGGTGGATTCAAAGAAGCTACAAATTTGTTTTGTAGCCTATATGGTTCCGGAGTGCCCTTACGGTTGCAGAGATATGAGCCAAAACGCAAAAGTGTTTATTATAGGGCCACCTAGGTTCAGATGGGTGTGCGTTTGTGCACCTGAGTAGTGAGGGGAATTTGGGACCATCCTGCCAAGTTTGGTGTCTCCATGACTTACGCTCTCTGATGCCCAGACACTTTATGGCAGAAAAAAAAAAAAGAAGAAAAAGAATCCTCAGAATGACCCCATACATAATTGTCTAAAATTTGGGGAAAATATCTTATTCCGTTCAAGAGTTACTGTTCAAGTAAAAGTGGCCACGCCCGCTGCATACATTTTGGTATAGCGTTTCGATGATGAATGAAAAGTTTAAACTTTTTTGATAATTATTAATAATGGGACTCCAGAGAATCTTTCTGCACTTGTTTGGTTCCGATTGGTCGAACGGCCTAGGACGAGTTCAAATAGCTGCTATAAGTTGATTTTGTTGATGGTGGCCATGTTTTTCAAGGTATATGACTGTCCTCATAGACCTTGGTGGCACCTTTGATACAGACACTGCATGCAAAACTTCAAGTCGATCGGCCCAACGGTTCCATAGTTACAGTCATTTTGACATTTCTTTACTATTTTAGCACCACCAACAGGTAGAGACGCACAATTTTTTTGTGTCTCCTTAGAATGACTCCATACATATGTGCAGGGTTGGGAGGGTTACTTTTGAAATGTGTTCCACTACAGATTACAGAATACATGCTGTAAAATGTAATTTGTAATGTATTCTGTTAGATTACTCAAGGTCAGTAACGTATTCTAAATACTTTGGATTACTTCTTCAGCACTGGTAGATTTTTTCACTTGTTTTGACTATAAAAACTCTGCCAGTACAGTAAGACAAAATACACATGTTAAAAATACATTCTCTGAAAAACCTAAATATCTTATGCAGTGTTGTTTCTAAAACAAGATAAATCAAATTGATCTTGTTTTAAGGATTTTTAGATATTTTTACAGGAAAACAATACAGAAATTATTATTAAGAATACGATACTTGCCCTATATCAAAGGTCTTACTAGAAAAAAAAGAAATTATGATCTAACATGAATTTTCTTAATAAAAAAATATGATCGTGCCTGGTAACATGTGCATGTAAAATTTTAAAAGCATTTTATTTTAGCGTTAAGCTGACAATTTACACAAGGTTTATTTCTATTTCGTCCATACTTTATAATTACCAATGACCAAGTCCGGACAGACTCTGCAGACTTTTCACATTATCTACACTGATTTTGTGGAGAATGTGGGGAATTCTGAGGAATGCAGTTAAACAGGGGAAAATGTCATAAGTGGAACTGAGAGAACTGTACTTTTATTGGTAGCTGACAGCACAATCAGATTAGCTAAAATAAAACAAAAGAACAAGCAGGGGCCCGAGGATGTGTAAAACTTTTTAAATTACGGGCATCCTAAGTTGTAAACATCTTGTCGTAAACAAGTACAAAAGGTTTATTTCTATTTCTTCTGCTCCAAACTTACTTCTCTGTCTGCTCGTATGAATGTAACACATCATAAGAAAGTGTTTCACCGCTGTTCAAATGCACTTTGGATCGCATTATATATATGTATAAATGTTTTCGATCTGAAAGGACTAAATATTAAATGAAAGAAATGACAATAAAATGCAAAGTAATCTCTTCAGTAATCAAAATACTTTTTGAATGTAACTGTATTCTAATTACCAATGATTTAAATTGTAACTTTAGTGGAATACAGTTACTTATATTTTGTATTTTAAATATGTATTCCCGTTACATGTATTCCGTTACTGCCCAACCCTGCATACAGTGCATCCGGAAAGTATTCACAGCGCTTCACTTTTTCCACATTTTGTTATGTTACAGCCTTATTCCAAAATGGATTAAATTCATTATTTTCTGCAAAATTCTACAAACAATACCCCATAATGACAATGTGAAAGAAGTTTGTTTGAAATCTTTGCAAATTTATTTTTAAAAAAAAAAATCGGGAAAAAAAAAAAAAAAAAAAATCACATGTACATAAGTATTCACAGCCTTTGCTCAATACTTTGTTGAAGCACCTTTGGCACCAATTACAGCCTCAAGTCTTTTTGAGTATGATGCTACAAGCTTGGCACACCTATTTTTGGGCAGTTTCTCCCACTCTTCTTTGCAGGACCTCTCAAGCTCCATCAGGTTGGATGGGGAGCATCGGTGCACAGCCATTTTCAGATCTCTCCAGAGATGTTCAATCGGGTTCAAGTCTGGGCTCTGGCTGGGCCACTCAAGGACATTCACAGAGCTGTCCCGGAGCCACTCCTTTGTTATGTTGGCTGTGTGCTTAGGGTTGTTGTCCTGTTGGAAGATGAACCTTCACCCCAGTCTGAGGTCCAGAGCGCTCTGGGCAGGTTTTCATCAAGGATGTCTCTGTACATTGCTGCATTCATCTTTCCCTCGATCCTGATTAGTCTCCCAGTTCCTGCCGCTGAAAAACATCCCCACAGCATGATGCTGCCACCACCATGCTTCACTGTAGGGATGGTATTGGCCAGGTGATGAGCGGTGCCTGGTTTCCTCCAGACATGACGCTTGCCATTCAGGCCAAAGAGTTCAATCTTCATTTCTCATGGTCTGAGAGTCCTTCAGGTGTCTTTTGGCAAACTCCAGGTGGGCTGTCATGTGCCTTTTACTGAGGAGTGCCTTCCGTCTGGCCACTCTACCATACAGGCCTGATTGGTGGAGTGCTGCAGAGATGGTTGTTCTTCTGGAAGTTTCTCCTCTCTCCACAGAGAAATGCTGGAGCTCTGTCAGAGTGACCATCAGGTTCTTGGTCACCTCTCTGACTAAGGCCCGACTCCCCCGATCACTCAGTTTGGCAGGGCGGCTAGCTCTAGGAAGAGAAAATGAAGTGAAGTGCTGTGAATACTTTCCGGATGCACTGTATGTGTACCAAATTTGGTGACAATATCTGATTCTGTTCAAGAGTTATAACCGTTTTAGTAAAAGTGGCTATGCCCACTACGTCTGTTTTGGTGTACCGTTTGATGACAAATCAAAATTTCAAAATTCCTTTGATAACTTTTCATACTGGGACTCTGCTGAATCTTTCTGCACTGGTTTGGTTCCGATTGGGCGAACATTCTAGGACAAGTTCGTTTTGAAGGGGTGGAGCAAAATGTCTTCATCATGACACAAGGGATCACAGGAAAAAATTATTTTGTTTCTAGCCCTTACAGTTCAAGTGTTATTGCCAAAAGTGTGATTTTTTTTTTTCTTTAGTTTTGTTCACTATAGCGCCACCTATGGGCCAATCGGGCTGATTACATGGGTCCGGCTGCCCAACCGAAGTACTACCATCCCTGAAAGTCTCAAGTCTCTAGGTCTTACAGTTTGGTGCTTCGTGCTTGAACCCCTAATAAAAGCAAATCCGAGCTAAAACAATAGGGTTTCTAGCACTTTGTGCTTGAACCCCTAAAAAAGAAGAAAATCAGTACAATTACAATAGGGTTCCAGCAGCGTCACTGCTTGAACCCCTAATAAGAAAATCCTAACGGATAAAATAGGGTTCCAGCATCTTCGGTACTTGGCCACCTAATAAGAAAATCCTAACAGATACAATAGGGTTCCAGCACCTTTGGTGCTTGGCCCCCTAATTATAAGAAAATCCTAACGGATAAAATAGGGTTCCAGCAGCTTCGGTACTTGGCCCCCTAATAAGAAACTCCTAACGGATACAATAGGGTTCCAGCACCTTTTGTGCTTGGCCCCCTAATTATACGAAAATCCTAATGGATACAATAGGGTTCCAGCACCTTCAGTGCTTGGCCCCCTAAAAATCCTGACAAATACAATAGGGTTCAAGCCCGAAATATTTGGAATGCCACTTCTTGTTTAAGTGTGACGGAATTTGAAAGTTATTTTAAGATTCCAGAGGTCATATGAATAGCTACAGTACCTATTAATTGCATCAGATTTTGCCATGTTTGTAATGTAATCTCTTTTAAACTACTTAAGGGTATATTGTATTTTACTGAAACAGACAATAAAGAACAAACTCTCTCCACTGACAGCATCATAAAACAGTGACATCACAGTGCCATAAAAATCAATTAAGCAATGCAAGATTTTAGAATTATTATCATGGCATTAGAATTATTATCAGTATGATCACACAAGTTGACCAAATGTACCAGTACCCTGACATCATCCCCATTCTGCCAAGTTACCGACAAGTGCCACTTCCCATCAGACATTTTTGCATCAATTACAATGTTTTTACTTTTTCCTGTAGTACTACTGATAGCGCTAGCAGCCTCATAAACACTGCATCTGATCCCATGGAAACCAGCAAGTAATTGTGTTCACCTAATCAATATTGAGCGCAACTTAGAGGTTCCCTTTTCCCTGTAAGATTACATTTTCACTCCACTGACGGTTAGGTTAAGGGCTGGGGTTTGGGTTTTACATAATTTAAGACTAAAAACAATTTGCTTTTGGCACCCCTCTGTGGACATTTCACCCGGAAACCAGAGCTCACGCGTGCCTGCATGTTCAACAACATTTTTTTTCTGCGGTCACTGGGGGCAGAGTTTCAAATTTTGAGAAGCACTGACTGATTTCAGCTTAAGAACTTTTGACCTACTGTCGCCGAATTCACAGTGAGACCAATCTGTGCAGCAATGCACTTACAATATGGGGCAAGGCATAGCACTGGGATAAACTTGCATGCTGTTTTGAAAGTATAACCACAAGAGTTAAACATTACTTGTATTAACAAACAGTATAATAGAATTGCATACCTTGTCTCTGCAAAGTCATATCTAATATTTCAACCCCAGTCATGACCATGTAAAGTCAGTGAACTAGAAATCCATCCACCTAGAACAAGTAAACTACCTCTAAAACAACAAAAAACATTTTACAGAAGAATTTTATAAGTGTAACAAAAATACAAGCTTCAAATTTTTCTTTAAATACATTCTAAAATACCTTGCACCATAGACTTCCATTGTAAGTGTGTTACTGTACAGAATTACTATACATTTACAAAATGAGAAATGATTTGAAATTATTTTCTGTGGTAATCAACAGCATGCCAGCCAAGGATAAATTCTTAACTTGTATTTAACCCAGAATATACCTTCAAGTTGTTTATTGCATGTCTATGCTCAATTTGTATCTCAGATTCATCAACAAACTCATAACATTCCAGAATTTAAAAAAAGGAAAGAAAACGAAATATATATAGCATGTGCTGGTCTGAGAAATCATTTAAGAGTCATACTGTATGGGATTTTGGCTAAATGCATAAACAAAAGAGAGGCTTACATAGTGACACAGGGCACAGAGTTAGTCCAAAATGATGTGACAAATTATTCCAAACATGCTGCAGTTATTTTTGATAAATCACAATAAGGGAATATCATAAAATGTTTTAAAATTGGGTGTTGGGTTGCTTGGAAATCATACGAGCCAGTCTAGTCTAGTCTGGTAGATGATCCAGTCTGATGCAGTACATCTTAAAGATTATACAATCTATATTACATCGCAAGACAGGATTTCACAGTAAACATAAAATTAAATCTGATAACCATGGAGTTAAAATAGTTAACTCCAAAATTAAGGTTCTGTCATTATTCACTCAACCTCATGTTGTTCCAACCCCATATGCTGTTATTTTTCCATGTAACACAAAGTAGAATTTTTTTTTGAAGAATCTTTTCGCAGCTCTTTCCATTCAATGTCAAGTTCATAGTGACCAAACAGCGCCAGAAAAGCAAAAAAAGTACTAAAAGAAGTCTATTAAACTTGTAAACTATATTCATTCTTTTGAAGGTACACAATAGCTTTAACGTTAAATAGCTAAAACGTATATTCACATAAGAATTAAAAAATGCTGTGTTGTCATCATTTACGCTAAAACAGCTTTGTAGTAACTAAACATGACACTTCTTCGAATTCTGGACACAAACAAATATAAGATGCAAGCTTTGGCAGAAGGAAAGATTACCATAAAATGAAGTATTAAATTTTGCTCTGTTCCTCACACAAAAGTAATTGTGTAGCTTCATATAGTTCACAAATCATATGGACTTCTTTCACGATACTTTGGACTTTTTGGGAAATTGAGAGACAACAATAATAATAAAACAAATAAAAAATTAAATAAATGACAGAATTTTCATATTTGGGCGAACTATCCCTTCAACTTCAAGTGGAAAAAGGTATAGAGGGAGCAAAAAAAAAAAAAAAAAGGAGAGGTATTGGCCTATGATTAATCACCACATTGATTAATCACCACCTCCTTAGTATTTGAGAGCTGAAGAAACATAGGAACTTGAGGCTTAAACACTTCATCCGAGGTCAGGGTCAACATGAGTACTTCAGCAGCTTAGTTTCAGTAGCCGGCGCACTACTTCCTGTTGCTGATTGCTTATGTCCAGCTATTATACAGCTTTGAAGTCAAACCCAGCAGGAGAATGCTATAAGCCAAGACTCTGAGATCCTGATAATTCCCACAATTGTTCTGGCTAAAGTCTAAGCATCTCTGTTTACATGATGGGACCAGCGACTGTAGCTTCTTAAAATAGCGGTTTCCAGATCAAATACAGGAAATCATGACACTAACCAAACAAGACAATGGCTTCAAGATGAAGCCATTTTATGTCGTTTATGACTTGTTTTTCTGTTTCTAAACATTTTGAATGTCACAAGATAAAAAAACACTTGACCTAGCTTTATCGTATAATTAAAAACAGATAAGTCTGAAGATTCCCACACAACTGCGAGCAATACGGTAAAAATGTGTTCACATCATTCCTATAGATATTACTAAGAAACATTTTCAAAACAGGCCTTCAAATGGAAACAATGGTGGTGCTTTTCCAAGGCAATAGATGTGCTGGCATCCACCAGGACTCTTCCTAGAGCTGGCTGCCCAGCCAAACTGAGCGATTGGGGGAGTAGGGCCTTAGTCAGAGAGGTGACCAAGAACCCGATGGTCACTCTGACAGAGCTCCAGCGTTTCTCTGTGGAGAGAGGAGAACCCTCCAGAAGAACAACCATCTCTGCAACACTCCACCAATCAGGCCTGTATGGTAGAGTGGCCAGACGGAAGCCACTCCTCAGTAAAAGGCACATGACAGCCCGCCTGGAGTTTGCCAAAAGGCACCTGAAGGACTCTCAGACCATGAGAAACAAAGATTGAACTCTTTGGCCTGAATGGCAAGCATCGTGACTGGAGCAAACCAGGCATCGCTCATCACCTGGCCAATACCATCCCTACAGTGAAGCATGGTGGTGGCAGCATCATGCTGTGGGGATGTTTTTCAGCAGCAGGAACTGGGAGACTAGTCAGGATCGAGGGAAAGATGAATTCAGCAATGTACAGAGACATCCCTGATGAAAACCTGCTCCAGAGCGCTCTGGACCTCAGACTGGGGCGAAGGTTCATCTTCCAACAGAACAACGACCCTAAGCACACAGCCAGGATAACAAAGGAGTGGCTCTGGGACAACTCTGTGAATGTCCTTGAGTGGCCCAGCCAGAGCCCAGACTTGAACCCGATTGAACATCTCTGGAGAGATCTGAAAATGGCTGTGCACCGACGCTCCCCATCCAACCTGATGGAGCTTGAGAGGTCCTGCAAAGAAGAATGGGAGAAACTGCCCAAAGATAGGTGTGCCAAGCTTGTAGCATCATACTCAAAAAGACTTGAGGCTGTAATTGGTGACAAAGGTGCTTCAACAAAGTATTGAATACTTATGTACGTGATTTTTTTTTATTTTTCATTTTTTATTTTTAATAAATGTGCAAAGATTTCAAACAAACTCCTTTCACGTTGTCATTATGGGGTATTGTTTGTAGAATTTTGAGGAAAATAATGAATTTAATCCAATTTGGAATAAGGCTCTAACATAACAAAATATAGAAAAAGTGAAGCTCTGTGAATACTTTCCGGATACACTGTAAGCATTCTTCCACAGAGCGGTGAATACAAACAAAGAAGATGGCGAAAGCTTCGAGCAATTTTGTCTGGACGGACAATGAGGTTGCTTTATTACTACAATTACTTTGCTGGAGAAGCATCAATAAACTCAAAATCTTGAGCAGCATAAACACAGTCCTGTAGTCCGCCATTGTAGTTTTGAATGTCTCGCGCATTGTTTTGAAGTACTCGCGTGCATGCCTATAGACTGATCTGTCAAGATTATTAATTAAACTCTGCTAATTTTTTACCATCACTTCGTCTCCTGCTTCTTCTGTATTCCCCCTGCTGACTCTTGGGCTGGTAGGAGAGTAAGTTAACATAACAAGCTGTTGATGTTGACTGGTTTTGGATATCAGACAGAACTCTGATATATGGATATCTTCTGACGGAGAGAGAGGTCTTGTGTACACTGGATTTAACATGCATTTTCACTGCCTCTCATGTTTTCATATTCTAAGCATATCATTGAATACTGTACATGGCATCACATCTCTGTCTATAGGCTATATACATAAGCGGTGGATGAATGAATTGCAGGGTAAAGGTACATCAAATAAAATTAAGTAAATAATAAATAACATTTAAAATACAAATACATTTTTCCCATCTGAATCCATATATTAATTTCAAGATTTTAAAATAGCAGGTTCTGCCTACTGTACAAATGTTCACTCTCCATACAAAACACTCCAAATGAATAAATTGTTGATTATTGATATTTGCACAGACACCCGCATTCATATTCATATTGATGCCTATCAATCCATCATTCTTTATATAACACGTAATACGTGTGCGCATGTCGTCATCGTTTTCACAATTTCATCGTTTTTGTATGTTTACACGGAGATGATAACGGCATCATTTTCAAAAACTTGCACTTTGAAACCCATTTTCAAAAGTTTGCGTTTTCAGGCCCCAAAACGCTGTTGTCGTGTAAATGAACAGCCAAAACGCATAAAAAGTTTTCAGTTTTTAGTTGAAAACATTGTTGTGTAAACAAAGGTTTTACCTTTGTGGAAAACTTTGCTTAAAACACAGTACATGCCAAGGGCAATAACTTTCACCTTACACAGTCCTAAACGAGTCATGTTGCCGGTACAATTCAAAGCAAGCATAATTATGCCTTTGAAGAACTGTTTCAAGTGTGCAGGCTGATTTTTTTTTTTATTTTATTATGATTATTATTTTTTTCAATCTTTTAATAGCAAAATAACAAAAATCAGTTCAAACTATCTGGCTCTCTGACAGGGTATGTTGTTCTAATGACACATCTTCTGTTAAACCACCTAATTTTTTCTTAATAATGCAATAAGAGCTCTAAACACAACACAATGTGCCTATGAGGACTAATAAACCCTGATACACAACATACTTCCCATTGGGAAAAAAAAGGAAAGGGGCTTAACCTTATCTAATTATTCTGAATCCAAAAACAGTGACTCATAGAGCTGATGCATGTGTGAAACACATTTAATGTACCTCTGATTAATTTGTTCGCATTGTCTAACTGACATTTGTGAGAAACAGAACAAGATGACTAAGTTGCAAAAAAGACATTATAAACAGTAGTACATAAGCAAGTTGTAACTGAACGAGTTATGCATATGGTCACGAGCACCACAAAATACGCTGTCTGAGGATCATTCCTAACTTTAAGGACACCGGTGCCCATGGGGAAGAAGGTTACCACATGCTGACAAGTTGAGAAACCATGTTCACGCAATGCCTTTCTTACATATACATATATATATATATATATATATATATATATATATATATATATATATATATTATGTATTGACAGTGACATGATCCAACCATTCACGGTAAGTCTGCTTGAATGAAAGTATTAGCTGTTTTTTTTTTGTTTTTTTGTTTTTTAACAAGTTTGTTTCCAATGACAACTCTTTGAATGTTTAACGCAACAAAATGCTATATATCTTCTTTGTTTTGGAGTGGTTGTCTTCCCATGGTTACAACAGGATAACTATCTTTGGCTGAAAAAAGTCTACCTGAAGCGGTGTTCACAACCCATTGACGAAGTTAAACAGGAATTAGATATTCTTTTTTTTCATGATTAACATTTTTTATTTATTCATCTATTAAACAAAGAAAAGCAAAACATATACAAACAGAATCAATATTTAACCCCCACTATTACCTCCAAATCCCCAACCCCACTCTGACCCCCAACAACACCCCAGTGGTCACATGATAATAGACACACACACAAAAAATAAATAAATAAATAAATAAATAAATAATATATATATATAGAATTACCACACATTATCCACTACACCCCTCTCTCTCTCCACTGTCCCTCCCATAAAGGCTTCCAAAAATGCCAGATATTTGCCCCATTTCCCCACAAACAAGTCTAAATTCCCCAGTCTTCTGGATGACCCCTCTTCAAAAGCTGAAATGGGGGCGCTCAAGTATGTAAACTACTCCCAAAAACAGTACAGAGCAGGTGGCACAGCTGTAAATACATATAGAACTGAGATCTGGGAATCCCAAAATGTTGAACCAAATTTTCAAAGGATCTCAACACTCCACTCTCATATAGGTCACCGAGTGTATTAACCTCCCTCACGATCCACTCTGAGCAGCAAAAAGGGTACTTATTAATACATAATTTGGGGTTCAGCCATATGCTAGAGGCAACATTTACATAAAAGTCTGAATTAAACACTCTGGACACTTTTGTCCATACCGAGTGCAAATGTGAGATAATGGGGTGTAACTTAACTTCTCCGGTTAGGTTGATAGAAAGGCTTTTTAATGGCAAAATAGGGGCAAGAACTTCTTGTTCAATACAAAACCAGGGAAGGGCTCTCTCAGGTGGAAGCAACCAATGAGCCAAATGTCTGAGACCGAATGCATAATAATAAAACAAAATCTTCGGTAGGCCTAGCCCACCTTTGTCAATCGGCCTATGTAACTTACTGAAATGTAATCTGGGACGCTTACCATTCCAAATGAAGGTCACCTGTACACATCACTCGAAAACTGTTTTATTAAGGGGTCAAAATTAACTTTAACTAAATCACACAAATTTGCTGGGAATAAAATACCCAAATACTTAATGCCCTGATTAGGCCACTGGAAGGCACATGACTGAAAAGCCATTACTGAGCAGTACGCTTTCAGAGCCAAAGCTTCAGATTTAGACCAATTGACTCTGTATCCCGACTGAGAACTTAGAAAAGGAATTAATAATTCTGTGGAGTCAAGGCACAGATCTAGTGGGGTCGGAGACGAATAATAAAATATCATCTGCATAAAGCAAAATCTTATGCGTCATACCTCCCACCACCATCCCTGGAAAATCATCTTCCTTTCTTATCATGGCTGCTAATGGTTCCAGGGCAAGACAGAACAATAATGGGGAAAGAGGACAACCCTGCAGGTTGCCCCTATCCAGAGGAAAATATTCTGAAATTAATACATTTGTTTGTACCGCCGCTACCGGGTGTCTATAAAGCAAATTAATTCAACCAATAAACGTATTCCCAAAACCATACATTTCCACAGTCTTAAAAAGATAATCCCATTCTACCATATCAAATGCCTTTTCGGCATCAAGTCATATGGCAGTGACCGGAGCCTGATCATTCAACACTGACCATATGATATTGATGAGACGCCTGATGTTATCAGAAGAGCTGCAGCCCCAAATAAGCCCCACCTGATCTATATGTATAAGAGATGTCATAACTTTACTTAATCGGTTAGCCAACATTTTTTACAATATTTTAACGTCTAGCTGGATCAGGGAAATTGGACGGTAACTCTTACACTCACATGGATCTTTGTCCTTTTTAAGAATCAGACTGATCCGGGCTTGTGTCATGGTTGGAGGAAGCTTTCCATTCTTTAATGATTCCGAATAAACTTCTAATAAAAGTGAAGCCAATTCTGTTGCATAAGATCTAAAAAATTCAGTGGCAAATCTGTCTGGCATGGGAGCTTTGCCTGTAGGCAAGGCCTTAATTACCTCACCAAGCTCCTCCAAGGTTATCTCAGCATCAAGAGAATTTTTTGAGTTTAGGGAGTTCTAATGGTCCCACAAAATTTCTAATATCTTCATCAGTAGACGAAGACGTGGAGCTATAGAGATCAAGATAAAACACTTTATAAGCATTATTAATATCAATGTCCAAGGTAAAAATGTCACCACCAGCAGATTTCACTGAAGAAATGGTAGAAAAAGACTCTCTCTGCTTTATATATTTAGCCAAAAGCTTCCCTGCTTTGTCCCCCGACTCAAAGTATTACTGTCTTGCCCTGAATAGCCAAAACTCCACCTCCTGCGACAAAATAGTATTATATCTATATTTCAATCGGGTCAATTCTCTGAGGCCATCAGATGACATTCAGCACTTCAGCTCTGCCTCGACACTTTTAATATTCCCTTCCAACTCCACGAGTTCTCGTGCTTTGGACTTTTTGATGAATGAGGCATACTGTATGATCCAACCCCTAAGAACCGCTTTAAATGCTTCCAAAGCCATGCCCACAGAGGATACTGAGGACCAGTTGGTCTCCATATAAACACTGATTTCAGCCTTTAATATTTGTTGGAATTCAGGATTTTGCAAAAGGGATACATTAAATTGCCAACTATATGATTTCTTTTTCTCATTTGGAATGAACCACATCCTCACTTGGTTCTACACCAGCACTGCCTGGCACTGCAATAGCACCGCCCACAACCGCAAAGCCCTGCAAAGGGTGGTGCGAACTGCCAGACACATCATCGGAGGTGAGCTTCCCTCCCTCCAGGACATATATACCAGGCGGTGTGTGAAAAAAGCTTGAAGGATCATCAGAGGCTCCAGCCACCCGAGCCATGGGCTGCTCTTACTGCTACCATCAGGCAGGCGGTATCGCAGCATCAGGACCCGCACCAACCGACTCCATGACAGCTTCTTCCCCCAAGCAATCAGACTTTTGAACTCCTGATCCTCACGATCAATATACATCAGCACTGCACTTTATTAATCTTATTATCTCACAACGGACTGTCATAAATTATATTCTCTCTTAACAAAACACTGGCAACTGACTATCAACCGACAGCCTGAATGTCAATACAGTACAATACAACCTACTGTATATTTTATATATACCTCATATACTATTTTTATTGAATGTGTATTCTATATTGTGTGTAATTATGTGTATATTAGATATGTAAATTGTGTTGTGTAAATCTAATATTTATTGTAAATTAGTATATGTCTCATCACTGTCATGACTACAATGTTGCTCGGAACTGCACCCAAGACTTTCACCCACTGTTGCACTTGTGCATATGGTTGTGTGACAATAAAAGTGATTTGATTTGAAATCTTATGGACTGATGAAAAAATGTATAGTCCCTACTAGATGGATTCAAAAGTCTCCAAATATCTGTAAGACCAAGATTTTTACACATCCTGTGAAGCATCAATGTTGCTCTAGGGGGCTTACACACTTTTGTTTCACTATGATCAAGAACTGAGTCCATCAAAAGATTAAAGTCTCCTCCCAATATTATATCATGAGGGGTGCCAGCGGCTTGCAACATCCCTTCAAGATCTATAAAAAAGCCCTGATCATCAACGTTAGGTGTGTAAATATTAGCCAAAATCAACCTTTGCTCCTGAATTTCTGTTAAAACAATAATGACTCTACCTAATTTATCATTCATCTGTTTGAGACATTTGAATTGTAGATGTTTACTTATCAATGTAATGACTCCCCTGCTCTTACTTGAGCCAGCACTAAAGAAAACATGTCCACCTCATATCTTCACAAATTTTTCAGCTTCCTGCAGGGAAAAATGCATTTATTGAAGAAACACAATATCATATTTCTTACATTTAAGAAAAGAAATAACCTTTCTTCTTTTTATGAGGTGCCCCAATCCATTCACATTCCATGTGGAGAGAGACAATCCACTCATATTAACATCTGACATTTTAACATATTAGAAAAAATAGATTGTGTGTCAAAAATAAAATTATAAAGACCACTTTCCAACATTAGTGCAACAATCAAACCCCGAACTTTCCCCCTTACCAAACAAACAGAAAAAAGAAAAATGTGCACATTAACCCCACACGACAGCGCCAACCGGTGTCCATCCCTCTAAACTCAAACAGTCCAGGCTATGAGAGCCCCTGCGACAACTTTGCCATCAGATTGCTCAAGTCCGGTGCTTCTGTACAAATTTTGTGAGACAGAATTACACAACAGAAAATAATCTATAAAACAAACTCCAGCCAATAGGAGGGATAAACACAAAGATGTGTAGATTCATCCACATAACTGTTCTGAAGGTGTGTTCTTCCACAAAACAAACTCCAGCCGCTAGGCGGAACCAGCAAAAAAGAAACAAAAAAAGGCACCCAGTTTCCTCGGATAGTCAAGTGAATGTTCAGTGAGTCAGGCCCACTCGGCTGTTACATGACTGCAAAACAATGCCCTAATCACTCCAATGTTTTGCAAGAAATATTCGACAGAACAAACTTCAACCAATAGGAGGCACAAAGAACGTGCAGATTCATCCACAAACTGTCCCGAAGGAGTGTTACTCCACAAAACATACTCCAACCACTAGGCGGAACCAGCACAAAAAGAAACAAAGGCAGCGCTCAGTTCCTCAGACAGTCAAGTGAATGTTCAGAGAGTCAGGTCCACTCGGCTGCTTAGACAGTATCACACAATAACTTACTCATTCCATTGACTTTATGAAGGACATCGCTTGTTGTGGGCATTTTGCGGCCATCCTTAGTATCTATTCTCAAATTGATCGGGAATATCAGTGCAAAGGCGACCTTCCATTGATGTAACAGTTTCTTGCATTCCTTGAATCGATCACCTTTCTCTTTTGTCAAATTCGCAAAGTCTGGGAACAAGAAAATGCTGTGGGTCTTCCAAGAAAGCCTTCCTTTACTCCTCGCCTCCCATAACACAAGATCTTTATCGGATGATCTCAGATATTTGGCCAGAACTGATCGGGGCCTGTCTCCTTCAGCGAATCTCCGAGCCGGAACACTTTGAGCTCGCTCGATTTCCAGCTTATGGCCTGTTATGTTGAGCAGACTCGGGAAGAGCTCATCTAGGAATTTCACCATATCTCGGCTTTCTTCTTTCTCAGGAATTCCAACAATTCAGACGTTGTTTCACCAGCCATGATTCTCTAAGTCTTCTAACTTTCCCAAACGCATTCCAAGTCTGTCTTGATCGCTAGCAGGTTAGCAGCTAATTCCCTCTCCGATGACTCCAGATAATCGATTACAGCAAGATCCTCCAAGTCAGCAACGACCTTCACCAGCATTGCTGACATGCTCGACAGTTGACACCGAATCTCTCCCGCTGTGCATTCTTTTGTTAAATATTTTCTGAGGTGTTGTCTTATTAGGCCCTATTTAGAATATGTAATTTTCCCCCCCCACATTTTTACTGATGTTTCAACTTTTAATAACAAGTTGTATTTATATAGCGCCTTTGTAGAACCCAATTTTATTCACTTTTGCACATATTTTTGCCAACTTTTGTTTTCAATAATTTTGTTGCACAAAAAAAAAAAAAAAAAAAAAAGAATTTATGCATAGTTATTAGGGTAGTTGACATGAAATTTCAAGCATTGTCAGCATTGTCCTGTGGTGTGAAATTCTTTCTTCATCTAAAACTATTTTAAACATGATTTTCTTATTTTGTGTACTGTAATGGGTAACACTTTACAATACAGTTGTTTTTGTTAACATTAACAACTTTAGTTAACATGAACTAACAATGAACAATACTTAATCTTGGTAAATGTTATTTTCTACATTTATTAGTGCATTTTTAACATTAAAAGTTGTACAAGTTAACATCAATTAATGCAGTATGATGCATTGAACATGAACAAACAATGAACAGTTGTATTTTTTATAAATGAAAATGAAAGATTAATAAATGCTGTTAAATTATATTGTTCATTGTTAGTTCATGATACAGAATGCATTTACTAATGTTAACAAATAGAGCCTTATTATAAAGTGTAACCCTGTAATTATTATACTTGCAGTTCCCATGACCATGAGTATTGTACTTCTAGAAAAAAGTTGAAATAGTTAAAAAAATGTTGACTTGTCACAACACACAAAATACACATTTTTCCTTTTACATTCATGCACATTTTAACCTAACATATACAAACATATAGGGTGCTTATTTTTAGCACTTTCTCTTAAAAAAAAACAAAAAACACTTACATTCAATTCCACTCATCACGTTTGCAATGGTTCTATGGATGTTTTAAAGTTATGGGAATATTCACACCGGTGTAGCCCATTACCATGATTTTCCATGGGGATCCATAGGCCGACCGTGCATACAAGGCCAATTTCTAGTAGTTGTAGTGCACAATAATTAGTGAAAGATTAAAAAAGCAAAACAAACAAACAAACAAAAAAATAGGTAAACTTACAACCTGCAGGAAATAATGAGATAAAAGAAATTGCATTAATTATACAGCATGCTGTCCCTTTAAAAGCTTCAATGCTTGACAAAGATGCCAACCTCGGTCTGACAGTCTTCCATTGTATGTTATCTGAAATGGCTAATCTTTGTTCCCTGTCCATAGGACATCGGCCAGTTCATGAATTCCCAAACCGCGGACATGGCCATTTAAGACTTAATCAGGCATTACCACTACAAAAGGAACATTGAGCCTTTAATCCAATAATATAAATCGTGCTCTCTCACATGGACTAAAAGCATAACCATATTAAACATCTAGTGTGATCAAATGTCAATGTGATGACAATCTCGTTTCTTGAACCAGGAGCTCTGTAGACTACTTAAAGGTCAGTTCCTGTAGTTTAGTACTCTTGGTCTGCCAGATACTGCACATAATCACGTTTCCCAACAAATCCTAGATATGGGCCTTCCACCCTTACCATAAGCCTATTTCCCAAAAATATCCGGCAGCCAGGGTTAATGTGTTACACAAAGACTGTTAATTACCAAGATCAATTTCATGCCAAATTGTTCAACAAATGCAATAAAGTACCACTTGTTTGCAGCGTGCTTCATGGCCCGCATATCACATTACAGTGAGCGGTTTTGCAACAAAACTTGAGTTGAAACCCGAGGCTTCAACAACAAGGAAAAATTTACAGTTACAGCCTTTGGGTAGCACATGAGTCGCAGGGGTGTGGATGACTAACCTTGGGGTATGCATGTATGGACTATGGTTTGTATCTCTGTGCACACATCAAAACTCATATTTGTGTCTTGGCTATTCAAACCCTGCTGCTTGCTGATGCCAGAATGTGTAAAAAGTAGCATTTACGAGACAGTCCTGTAGTAATCCATTTTTATTGGATAACCAAAGACCTGCCACCACTCATAACTCAGGATATTAGCCGAAAACAGAAAAGACATACAAGAAGTAAAAGGTAAATACTGTAAATCAAAGAGGTAAACAAAATAGGTTTTTGGTTAAAACATAGCAACCACCAAGAAAATATGATTGGGGAAAATATAATAACTGGACATTTTTGTTGAGAAGCACCATGAAGACTCAAGCTAAGAAGGGAAGCTGAAATATGACATGCAGTTCAATGAGTTCTAAGTGAGCTCTATGATTTCGTGGAAACTAATATTCTTTACTTGCAATCCCAAACATTTCTAATATATACACTGGTTATATACACAAAAGTTTGGAATAATGTACAGACTTTGCTCTTAAGGAAAGAAATTGGTACTTTTATTCAACAAAGTGGCATTCCACTGATCACAATGTATAGTAAGGACATTAATAACGTGAAAAATTACTATTACAATTTGAATTTTTTAAACTACTTCAAAGAGTTCTCATCAAAACAATCCTCTATGTGCAGCAATGACAGCTTTGCAGATCTTTGGCATTCTAGCTGTCAGTTTGTCCATATACTCAGGTGACATTTCACCCCACACTTACTGTAGCACTTGCCATAGTCTAGCAGATCCCACAAAAGCTCAATAGAGTTAAAAATCCATAACACAAAAGCTCAATGGGGTTAAAATCCATAGCATTCTTTTCCAATTATCTGTTGTCCAGTGTCTGTTTCTTTGCCCACTCTAACCTTTTCTCTTTTTTTTTTCCTGTGTCAAAAGTGACTTTTTCTTTGCAATTCTTCCCATAAGGCCTGCACCCCTGAGTCTTCTCTTTACTGTTACATGAAACTGGAGTTGAGCAGGTAGAATTCAATGAAGCTGTCAGCTGAGGACATGTGAGGTGTCTGTTTCTCAAACTAGAGACACTGATGTACTTCTCCTCTTGTTTAGTTGTACATCTGGCTTTCCACATCTCTTTCTGTCCTTGCTAGAGCCAGTTGTCCTTTGTCTTTGAAGACTGTAGTGTATGCTTTTGTACGAAATCTTCAGTTTTTTTTTTTGTTTTGTTTTTTGGCAATTTCAAGCATTGTATAGCCTTCATTCTTCAAAACAATGATTGACTGACGAGTTTCTGGAGAAAATTATTTTCACACTTTTTTGCCATTTTTGACCTAATATTGACCTTAAGACATGCCAGTCTATTGGATATTGTGGCAACTCAAAAACAAACACAAAGACAATGTTAAGCTTCATTTAACAAACTAAATAGCTTTCAGCACTGTTTGATATAATGGCAAGTGGTTTTCTAGTACCAAATTAGCAATTTAACATGGTTACTCAATGATAAGGTGTTGAAGTGATGGCTGCTGGAAATGGGGCCTGTCTAGATTTGATCAAAAATGACTTTTTTCAAATAGTGATGGTGCTGTTTTTTACATCAGTACTGTCCTGACTATACTTTGTGATCAGTTGAATGCCACTTTGGTGAATTAAAGTACCAATTTCCTTCCGAAACAGCAAAATCTGTACATTAATCCAAACTCTTTTCCGCAGTGTATATACACCGATCAGCCACAACAATAAAACCACCTGCCTAATATTGTGTAGGTCCCCCTCGTGCCGCCAAAACAGCAGCAACCTACATCTCAGAATAGCATTCTGAGATGATGTTCTTCTCACCAAAATTGTACAGAGTGGTTATCTGAGTTACCGTAGACTTAACAAAAAAGCACCATTAAAGTGGTCAATATAAATTGTGTGCTATATTTTAAGTGTTCTGAAGCTATATAGCGATTGTGTGAGGAATAACAGAAATGTATGTTGTTATTCACTGATAATCTTCCTATCCAGTGAGCTGTTAATCACTGTCACCAGATCATTGAGTCTTTGAGTTTAACTCGAGAACCTGATTCATGAACAAATAATTCAGATTGCTTTTGTAAACTGGATCAATGTATAAAAAGTGTGTATATGTTCACGCATCTTATATTGCTACTGTTCAGATGAACTAGCTTAAGAAGACTTGGAATATAGTGCACAAGTCATATGGACCACTTTTTTTTTCTTTTTTTTTGGAGCTTGATAGCCCCAGTCAGTTTCATTAATGATTTCATTACTTTTCACAGAAAATTCACCTTTTGTATGAAGAACGACATTAGTGTTAATAACGTCAGTGTTGTGTAGATGGAATATATGGAAATGCATAACCCCTAAATGCTTTGTGGACTTCTATAGTCTGACAGATTGGCACATTCTCTGGTACCCTTTTCCTGTGAAGATGATCTGAGAGGTCAGAGCAGATATTTCAGGGCCAGCCTTCAAAGTCAACAGTAAAACAACGGCTTGTCACTAAGCTTCATGCATTCCAGCAAGAGAGCATGGATATTTCGGCTTCACAGAAATCAATAGGCCTAACATGTCTGCGATTACGATACCGGTAGCATAACAATTTGCAGATCCATCTGCAGAACATTATATTAAAATATTAAAGAAACATGTGTCAGTGGATAAAGAGCATGATTTAGTATCTCAGACTTAATACCAAAGCTTAAAGATCCCACAAAAATGTCAGGCTATGTGACGATGTTAGTTTCAAAAGTTTTTTCCCACTTAAAGGGATAGTGAAAATTAAAATTAAAAATGTAACATTCTGTAATCACAATCAAAAACCTGTATGATTATCCTTTTACAATAGAACACTGTGGTGGTGGGGGCGTGGTCAAGCGATGGCTTGTGAATGGAGAGCGAGATCGGGAGATGAGAACGGTAAGGATCATCACCTGTCAATGGCTGTCTCTAACAGCTGTCTGTCATTGCAGTGAGAGTTGGAGATGGATTTAAGAGCGAGCCAGATGCCAGTGAGGGAGAGAGAAAGCAACCACGCACACCCCGAGACTGTGCTGTTTATGTTGCCATTTGAAGATTCTGCTGAAAAGCGAGTTTTTTTGTTTAAAAATAAAATATCTTTCGCCATCTCCCGCTTCCTCCTTACACCTTCAACGAACTTGTCACAAACACAAATGGAGATTTTAGGCAGAATGTTAGCCTCAGTCACCATTCTCTCACTAAATCTTTATTCCATGTAATGAAAGTGAATACTGACTGAGGCTGTCATTCTGCCTAAAATCTACTTTCGTTGAAAGAAAGTAATACAAGTACAGAACGACACAATGTTGAATAAATGATGACAGAAATTCATTTTTGGGTAAACAATCCTTTTAAGGCTTGATTATAAAGCTAATCAGCCACAACAGTAAAACCACCTGCTTAATATTGTGTAGGTCCCCCTCATGATGCCAAAACAGCGCCAACCTGCATCTCAGAATAGCATTCTGAGATGTTATTCTTCTCACCACAATTGAACAGAACAGTTATCTGAGTTACTGTAGACTTTGTCAGTTCAAACCAGTCTGGCCATTCTCCGTTGACCTCTCTCATCAACAAGGTGTTTCCATCCGCAGAACTGCTGCTTACTGGATGTTTTTTGTTTTTGGCACCATTCTGAGTAAATTCTAGAGTAATTTCTAGAGACTGTTGTGTGTGAAAATCCCAGGAGATCAGCAGTTACAGAAATACTCAAACCAGCCCATCTGGCACCAACAATCATGTCATACTCCAAATCACTGAAATCACATTTTTTTTTTCCCATTCTGATGGTTGATGTGAACATTAACTGAAGCTACTGACCCGTATGTGCATGATTTTATGCACTGCACTGCTGCCACACGATTGGCTGATTAGATAATCGCATGGATGTTTGTTGGTGCCAGACGGGCTGGTTTGAGTATTTCTGTAAGTACTGATCTCCTGAGATTTTCACACACAACAGTCTCTAGAAATTACTCTAGAATGGTGCCAAAAACAAAAAACATCCAGTTAGCGGCAGTTCTGTGGATGGAAACGTCTTGTTGATGAGAGAGGTCAACGGAGAATGGACAGACAGGTTCGAACTGACAAAGTCTACGGTAACTGAGATAACCGCTCTGTACATCTGTGGTGAGAAGTATAGCATCACAGAATGCTATTCTGAGATGCGGGTAGGTGCTGTTTTGACAGCACGAGGGGGACCTACACAATATTAGGCAGGTGGTTTTAATGTTGTGGCTGATGTGTGTGTGGGACAGAACAAGAGCCAGTTTGAAAAACAGCAACAATCCCTGCAAAGGAGACCAAAGCCAGAGTAAAAGGAAAAGTCAGCCTCTGCATGACCAATCTGTGAAATCAGCATATCAGAAAAGAGCCCCAATGGTATAAAAGCCATATGGTACAGCATGAAGAAAATGCATGAAGTAGTAAATAACAAAATATAAAAATAACAGAAGCCACACTGAAAAGCATCGACAAGAAGGGCTGGAGAGGGTGGTGACCCTTATTCAGCTTATGTCAGAGGGATATAATTAAACACTGACACGATTCTGTGTTGAGACGGGAAAAAAAACAGCAATAATATGACATGTGAACAAACAGCGCCGGAGAATATGAGGAAGCGTGATGTCATGCAAAGGGAAAATAGTTGTGGGGGAGGGGTATTCTGAGCTTAAACCCAACAGCCATCTGACGACCCACCCAGAGACCCTGCTTTAAAATGGGCTAGTGTATAATACCATTCGTTTTCTTTTTTAATATGGGTAATACGCATTTAATAACTGTCAGTGGTAACAATCAATACACAAAAAAGTAACAAAAACTAATCCAGTGATTGAATACATAGATAAACAATCATAAAAAAAAATTATATGGTTAAAATGAGTTTTTTCTTTTCTTTTTTTTTTTTTTTTTGTGTAGAGGGGTTAAGAAAAAGTACCCAAAGTTGTGCTTTTTTGTTGCATATTTTTTTTTTGCTTGCAGCTTTACATAATTAAAGCCACAGATAAAAGGAGGTATACCCACAATATACAACATCATACAATCAATTAAAACAAAAAAGAAACAAAACAATCGAACAAAAGCACAGAGAAAACATGCATAAACAAGGGCTCAATTTGAAAAGTAAAGAGTCTCGTTCTCACGCTTAAAATAGTTCTATAAAAATAGTATGGTGGTTGATAAACAAGGTTAATCACTGCTTAATATGCGCTCAATCTCCTCCAGTCTCTTCAAGGCAGCCGCTCTTTTCTTTTCTATATCTTTAATCTCTTTTGTGGATTTGCTTTTAGTCCGCTTGTCAGACTGGCTTGCATCCAGCTTCTTTGATTGGCCGTAGCCCTGACTGCAGATGCTTTCTGCGGGGGCGGATTTCCTCAAATTCTTCTCTTTCCTGGCCCCCTTCCCAGCTCCCGAGGCAATTCCCCGCCCTTCCTCTTCTTCTTCCTCCTCCTCTTTTTTGTCCTGTTGTTGTTGCGGTTTCTCTGCCACACTGCCCCCTGTTGGTGTTATAGGCTGTCCTGCGGCGCTCATGGCGGTCATTTTGTTGCGCACAATGGCGAGGTGGCGGCGTATATACTTTTCGTGCGGAGCTATGGCTAACGTCTCCATTAAACAATGCTCGGCACGCTGCAGTTCCCGTTCTTCGAAGTGCACAACGCAAAAGTTGTGCTTGGCCTGCACATTGCTGGGGTCCATATTTATAATGCATTCGAAACAGACCTTAGCGCCGTGCGTATCTTTGCGATGGTTCATAAGGATGTCGCCTTTGACGTGCTCGGGGTGGTACTGTATAAGTTCTTCCAGCACTGGGAGAGCGTCCAGTTCACGTTGTGACTGGGAATAGAGCAGCGCCAGGTTAAACAAAGCACTGCGGAAGCCGGGTTGCAGTTGAATGGCCACCCGCATCCAGCGCTCGGCCTCTTCGTTCTCGTTAGCGTCCATCGCTAGCATTCCTAGGTTGAAGTAGCCATTAGCATCGTCCGGCTCCTCTTTCACATAGGTGAGAAAGCGACGGTTAGCCTCCGGCCGAAATTTTGCCTCACCTAATAAAAAGCAATAAGAAAATTAAAGGATAGGACGAGGCTGATGCAAATGTTTTTAAGAGTTTAAGTAATTTTATATATTTTATATATTAAAATGTATATACAATTATAGGATTTTAATTAATTGGTGTTTATTAAAAAAAAAAAAAAAATTATATATATATATATATGTTTTTTGGAGAAATGTGAATGTGTAAAGTGTAGGAAAGTCAGGGCTCCCACATTGTTCGACCAATACATTTCTATGACTTTTCCCAACTGATCATGATTACCGGATGAGGATTTTTAAAATTAATTTTATAGAGACTGCTCTCACAAAGAGAAATTTCAAGCTAACTAAATATTTTACAGCTGAGCATAACTAGAAAATTGTATACCCACTAAAGAAATATCACACTAGACCTTTTATTTGTAAGATCTCATTTTAAAGACTTGCAAATCACTAATTCAAAATTGCCTGATATTTTCATGTTTTCCATTACTGTGGAAACTTAATGAAATACATTAGAGCTAAGCACTGCCCTGCAAAAGCAAAATGCAGCAACTACACATTTGGTCAAAATTAAGTTGACTTGAATCGGTTCTCTTAGATTATGAACTGTTCTGTGACAGATTTGGTTCAAATATGCTCAAATTCAGAGAAAATAAATTGAGACCATTTTATTATCTCCAATGGACACTTATGACAAGTTTGTCCTAATTTAGCAACATAAATGTAGCAAACTTTTTTATATTTCCAATTTTTTAAATACTTGGTGTAAATTTATAACATTGAACTTTGTATTATATTACCTTGGAGTAAGTTTTAAAAATCGTGTTACCACAGCTGCGATGAGGCTTCTAACAGCTGCTGAGGGAGTGACAGAAAATGTAACCTTTTACTCTCTTCTTATTGCTGTTATGCTGAGATCTATATTTTTATCTTTCTTTGAAAAGCCGTGAAAGCACAATTGTTGATATTTTCTTTTGCTGTTGGAGCAAACAGGTGAGCAAAAATTACATTTGTTGTGGTCTCCCATTCACCTTTATTCAGTTTCAGTGTTAGTGTAATTGCTGCGTTTTGGCTTTGTAGAGCAGAGCAAAACAAGGGAAAACTTGCAGTACATTTAATACAGAATTTTCCACAACTTTTTTACAATTTTAGTCTTTGCATGATGTTTTCAGGGATGGAAAGCACAATTTAAAATTCCCTGATATTTCCAGGTCTCCAATGACAATGGAAATCCTGGAGTGTGTACGCTAGATTCAAACTCTCATCGCCCACATAAGCGCCACAACGTGATGCACTTATTGCTAGACCATGGCTTGAGAAGCCAATTTTGACAAGGATATCAGAATCAGCTTTATTGCCAAGTATGCTTACACATACAAGGAATTTGTCTTGGTGACAGGAGCTTCCAGTGTACAGTACAAAAACAATACAAAAACTGCAGCAAGACATAGATAATAAAAAATAAAAAAGTTATACACATACGTACATACATACACTATATTGCCAAAAGTATTCGCTCATCTGCCTTTAGACGCATATGAACTTAAGTGACATCCCATTCTTAATCCATAGGGTTTAATATGACGTCAGCCCACCCTTTGCAGCTATAACAGCTTCAACTCTTCTGGGAAGGCTTTCCACAAGGTTTAGGAGTGTGTTTATGGGAATTTTTGACCATTTTTCCAGAAGCGCATTTGTGAGGTCAGACACTGATGTTGGACGAGAAGGCCTGGCTCGCAGTCTTCGCTCTAATTCATCCCAAAGGTGCTCTATCGGGTTGAGGTCAGGACTCTGTGCAGGCCAGTCAAGTTCTTCCACACCAAACTCGCTCATCCATGTCTTTATGGACCTTGCTTTGTGCACTGGTGTGCAGTCATGTTGGAACAGGAAGGGGCCATCCCCAAACTGTTCCCACAAATTTGGGAGCATGGAATTGTCCAAACGCTCTTGGTATGCTGAAGCATTCAGAGTTCCTTTCACTGGAACTAAGGGACCAAGCCCAGCTCCTGAAAAACAACCCCACACCATAATCCCCCCTCCACCAAACTTCACAGTTGGCACAATGCAGTCAGACAAGTACCGTTCTCCTGGCAACCGCCAAACCCAGACTCGTCCATCAGATTGCCAGATGGAGAAGCGTGATTCATCACTCCAGAGAACGCGTCTCCACTGCTCTAGAGTCCAGTGGTGGCGTGCTTTACACCACTACATCCGACGCTTTGCATTGCACTTGGTGATGTATGGCTTGGATGCAGCTGCTTGGCCATGGAAACCCATTCCATGAAGCTCTCTACGCACTGTTCTTGAGCTAATCTGAAGGCCACATGAACTTTGGAAGTCTGTAGCGATTGACTCTGCAGAAAGTTGGCGACCACTGCGCACTATGCGCCTCAGCATCCGCTGACCACGCTCTGTCATTTTACGTGGCCTACCACTTCGTGGCTGAGTTGCTGTCATTCCCAATCGCTTCCACTTTGTTATAATACCACTGACAGTTGACTGTGGAATATTTAGTAGCGAGGAAATTTCACGACTGGATTTGTTGCACAGGTGGCATCCTATCACAGTACCACGATGGAATTCACTGAGCTCCTGAGAGCGGCCCATTCTTTCACAAATGTTTGTAGAAGCAGTCTGCATGCCTAGGTGCTTCATTTTATACACCTGTGGCCATGGAAGTGATTGGAACACCTGAATTCAATTATTTGGATGGGTGAGCGAATACTTTTGGCAATATAGTGTATGTAGTGCAATCTAATACAAATCTGTTATCTGTTATGTACAGTGCACATTTATTTTTATTTTCACATCATAAACGTGCAATCAAGCTCAAATTCAAATATGGCATTAATAATAACTTAAACCAGGGCAGTAAATCTCACTGACGTCGGTAGAGATAGTTTTGTTTGTTAAACCGCATTAACTGGTTTTATATGTTTACGTGTTTCCATTGAAACGGTGCCTTTTCCAAATGATTAAGCTTTCTTCTTTCTTTCTTTTTTTAGGATAAATGTCCCAGAATGCCTTGCGTTGTTATCTCTAGTATTTTGGCTCTGTTATTTGGCTTTGAAACAAGATCTACGATGTTCACCATCCTATGTTACAATAAGTTTAGAAAGAGGGTAAGGAGTATCGGTCAGCTTTCCATCACCCCATGAAAACTGTTCAGTAAAACTACTTTAGGCCAAAAGCGGGGAAACTGCAGATAGCATTTACACTCACAAACTTGCTTTCATGTGAGAATGAATATGGATGGGCACAACTACAAAACCAAATGAAAGAATAACAGTGTCAAGCAGGCCTGTGAATTGATCGCAGCATGCTTCTGCAGTCACATGATTAAACAGTCTGAACAACGGTCCTAAAACCAAGTGCAAATAAAGCTGTTGTATTCATGTTATTTACACTGCAGCTGCAGCGTAGGTGTGCTAATCTCCGGCAAATGGCAAATGGACTTTAGCTAAAGCCTCGCTCGAACTTCACGAATCCATCCGTCTATTCCTGCTATTCAAAGTTAGAGGTAAAAAATGGCATAAAACTCAGAGTTAGGGTCAATGAGTCACCTTCAATTTAAAGTTATTGCTTTGGGATCAAATGTTAACATTTCCCAGGCATGAGAACATTGCTGAATTAGGTGAGAGCTTGCTGCCTTACCTTGAGGTGGCACGCAAAGATCCATAGGTTCACAACTTGGCTTAAGCCCCTGATGTCTAAGTGTCTGACCTCATCTGAATCAAATATTAACTTTACTGGAGTACATTGACCACTTTAAAGGGTTAGTTCACCCTCTAAAATTCTGTCAATATTTACTCTACCACTAGTTGTTTCAAACCTGTAAGACTTTTTATTTCCATGGAACACAAAAGGAGATAAAAGTGAGTGGTGACCGAGGCTAAAATTTTGCCTTATATCTACTATTGTGTTCCACAAAATGTTCATTTTGGGTGAAAAGCCAAAGTTTTTTAAGCTGAGATTTGATAAATCAAGAATAAGGGAGTACAAAATTGTGCAACAATATTTGATTGCTTGGTTCTAGGGCAATTATTTAATCAATAAATTACATGCTATGCTGATTAACAAATCAAATAAAAAATAGCTCTCAAAAGAAGCTATTTCAAAGATCTTGCATTATTGTGCCAGACAAGTAAAGCATTCAGTAAACTTTGGAAAAAGAGTGTTGATAAAACAGATAGACATGGTAGGCAGACTATTAACCTCATTCCCCATTGACTTTCATTGCATCTTTTTTTCCATACAATGAAAGTGAATGGTGACTGAGGCTGTCAGTCCCTAACATTCTGCCTAACATCTCCTTTTGTGTTGCATATGATCACATGGGTTTTGAACAACATGAGGGGTGAGAAAATGATTTTACGAATTCCATGTTTGGATGAACTGTCCCTTTAACAGGTTAAATCTGTTTCTAAACAGTATCAAAGCATCTTTGGTTCCCACAAACCTGATTCTTGCATAAGAAGAGCCGAGTTGAAGAGAGCCAGTTTGTGGCGTGGATTTAGGTTCAACGCCCGGTTGAAGTTTCTCAGAGCTTCCGAGGTGTCCTTCATCTCAATGTTGACTATAGCCAGATTGTACCAGAGGTCTGCATTGGTATTGTCCAGCTCCAAAGCTTGTAGGTAGGCGTCCTTCGCCTCACTAGGCTTGTTCATTTTCAATAGAAGCTCTCCTCTGTGTTTTGAGAGAAACAGAAGACATTTTTTGAATACCTCTACCAGGACAGCTTGAAAATACAATACACATGTACAACAAGAAAGATCGGTTTCTTTAAGCTATATTTTCTTGGCAAATAGTTTGAGTAATACATAGGTTTTGGTTTTGATTTTTTTTGGTCTGTTTTGTTTGCTCTCTCTTCATAGATTTAGAGAGAATCCTGATGTTCATGAGAACCATGACATTCCAGTAAATCAACTTTCAATAGCTTATCTAATCAACATTTCATTAACAGGATAAGACATGTTGAGAGAAATCACAAAAGGAGAATAAAGTAAATTTTC
Source organism: Myxocyprinus asiaticus (assembly GCF_019703515.2). NCBI lineage: Eukaryota > Metazoa > Chordata > Actinopteri > Cypriniformes > Catostomidae > Myxocyprinus > Myxocyprinus asiaticus. The sequence goes on from NC_059391.1 coordinate 17,152,008, forward strand.
ACTTGATGCAAATTGTAACAAAAACAGCAAACACCTGATAGTCATAATAGTGTATCTGAAAGGCCATGGCCTTGGATCTCAGTTTATATCTATTCAAAATATTTTCTGACGGAGAGTTAAAAAAAGTTCAGGAAGGGTGTAAAATTTTAAGACAAGGGTGCTAGATTTTTTTTTAAATGAGAAAAGCGGTACTCTCTTGGATATTCTCCAGTGTCAAAATACTTCTAGAAAAACATACATTTCTTTCAGTGCAATAGTTTGGTCCATGTGATACATGACTCAATAACCTCCGCAAAATACTGTCTGCTGTATAACTGATTACCCTTTCAGTTTCATTTGGCCCGTCAATAAATCTACAAACACAGAGGAATTCTTGACACAGTCAGCACAAACAGACACTTGCCGACTGATGTAGGCCTGCTTGAAATCAGGTCTCATGCTGATTGCTTGTCTGTAGAGTTGGTCAGCCTCCTCCAGATGAGAGTCATTTGCCCGGATCAGGTTAGCCAGGTTAATGTAGACGTTCAGATGGTTGGGAGCCACACGGGTTACATACTTCTTCCCGGAGAGATCAGTGAGCGCATGCATTAAAAAGGGCTATAAGCACATTACATTTCCATACATTTCTGACTCTATGTATAGAAATAATATATTCAATATGTTCCTCCCATGTGCTTCCTACATGAAAGGTGGACCCATAAGCAGTTCAAAGGCCACTGCCTATAGATTTGAAACAGGACTAAGACATGCCTGGTTTCGGCCATGACAATAAATCATTCGTTCTGGTGCGTTTAAAATGTATTGCAAATATTTTTGTCCTTTTACTATACGAAATGCATAAATTGGTTTAAAGAGGCATCACTAGAAACAGTTCAGAGCTTAGGTTTAGTCTATAGAAATGTCCATGACTTTTACATAACTTTTGAAATTCATGAGTTTTTCAGGCCTGGAAAACCTGATATTTCCACGTTTCCCATGACCATGGGAACACTTATATATGCAAAAGTTTTTTAGACCAACGAGGAAGTTTTAAGTTCTTAAAGTTACAGTATGTTTGCATAGTACAACATACTCTTGTTTCAAAACAAAAGATTCTAGGAATTCTACATTTTCTTTAAGGCAGGGAAATCCATGTGTCATCATAGCCAAGACCCACAGTGAAAAACAATCGCATAGTTACTTCCCATAAAATCTCAATAAATGTATTTTGGGCTGGTTGGATTTTCCAACATTTAGGTAGAAATTTGAGAGTTTATCTTGAAATAAGATAGGCTGTTGTCTTTTGCCATGCAACTGAAAGCTGTTGCATTTGGCTCAATGAATGGACTGAAGTATGATGTTTGTAAGATGAACAGGAGAGGAGGTACTATAGCTGGTTTACTTACGTAACACCAGACCTAATAAAACATCTCAACTGGACTGATATGACAGTCTTACAGATTAGAACTCAGATGATAAATCAGTCTAATAATTTACTTAATAATAATCAACTTGACTTTTTGTTGGGAATTGCACTTATGATATCTAGTTCGATGTATGGCATGCAATTATGATGGCAATCTGATGCTGAGTTTGATTTACTTACCTCTAAAAGCTTATGAAAGCTTGAAGTCTGAAGATTTCGGAAAAGTGTGATGGCAATCTAAATGTAAACACAACCCAGCTTCTTGATAACTGCATTCCATACCTGTGGCATGAGCAATTTTGCAATGAGATATGCCTCCTCTGCCTCCTTAGACCTATTCAGGTTCTTGTAGGTCCTCCCAACGTTCATGTGGGCCCCAGTGTCATCTTAGAAGAGAAGAAAATAAGTATCACATCATAAATCAAGAAAATACCATAGGCAAATCTTAAAGACAGAGTAGATATTGTACTGTGATTCATATAGCTTTAGCGCACTTAAACATTTTTTATAATAACCGTTACAGACAGCTGACCAATTTAATACTAATTTGGGACGAGAGAATGATGGGAAAAACTGGGAAGCAAGTGGAAAAGCACCTCCCAAGAAAGCATTCCCCTTACAACTTTTTACAACCATGTGGACTGCATAACCCTGAATGCCAGGGAGTTAACCATAAGCGTCAGTATGTTTTAATGTGTGAAACTGATAATGCTACCAGCATTTTCCAAGAAACCTCTGTCTACACTCAAGCGATATGGAGTTTTTGTTATGAAAAGCAAAGTGATGAATAAAGATAGGCAGGCCAGGATTTCCTCATCCATTAACGTGTTTACATTGTTAATCTCTGAAAAACACATCTTGGGTGGTGAATCTCCTGGGTCATGTTGGCTCAATAAACCAACATAACAATTAATGTCAAGAGTCTGATGGCTTTGGCAGCCACAAGCGTCTTCCTCACAGGTAGCCTAACGACAGACGTATAGTAGAGGGAATACAAAACCTAAATCCTCATCTTCTCATTTCAAATCCTTAAATCCACCTATTCTCAAGACGCGAAAGTGTGAAAATAGTTTTCGAAGTCAACGTTTTCATAGAGTCCCCAGAAATACTACATAAACAACTTCTTGTTAGCTTATCCACAATTTGAAATTGTCCTTACCAACACGTCTCAAACTTACAATAATACGGCAGAATTTCCCACACCTCCCTAAAACAACATCTCAATGGTGAGTTTTGTTTAAAATAAGCTCAAACTCTGTGTTAATTTCCACAACCAATACATTAAAAAGAACTAAAGGAAATGTATTGCAAGTTAAAAAAAATTTTATTTTTGTGCTGTAAAAACTATACAGTGCAAAACATCTCAAAGCACACAATTTAATTTACAAATTAGAGTATTTGATTAGTTTTGTTTAAAATAAGTTCAGACTTTCAATGTTAATTTCCACTGCCAATATTTCAGAAAGAACTAAAGGAAATATTTTGGAAATAAAAGCTTTTTTAGTATTTTGTGCTGTTGAAGCAATATGGTGCAAAAACATTTCAAAAGACATTATAATTTACAAATTAGTTCCTCAAAAACAATTACGGCTCTATTTTCATGACCATGCTAGGCACAGCGCTACATGCAACGACCAGGTGCAACACCTTATCTAATTTTCGTGAGAGTGGTTATTCTAAGGGCAATATGTGCGCCGACGCAAAGCGCAAGTGGGCGTGGGTGGGAGGATTTGCGCTATATGTGGGTGTATTGTATGTTAATGAAGTGGCAAAAAGCGCAATTTGCTATTTTCCTGAGAAATAGGTAATTGCACCAAGACGTTTCAGAAGCACCTCTATTTTCAACACAAAGTCTAAAATCAGTTCCTGCATTTGTAATTCGTAGATTTCACCATCAGGTGGTAATAGAGTTCATGTCCAAACTCTGAAAATATAGTGGAACATCAAATTATGTCCCTGAAAATTACTGTTGTAGCCATTTTATGAAACAAAAATGTATGAGATTTGTTTTAAACTTTCTTGAGGTTATAGTTTTTTTTTTTTTTATAATTATTATTTTTTTATTAAAGGTGCAATATGTAACAATTTTCATGTAATATTTGCCTTTTTTTGCCAATGTGTGAACGGCTTGTAATGCAACTTAAAAAATGAGCCCTTCCCGGACTTCCTAGTTTGCCTATTAAAGCCTGTAGACTGATTTTCACGCGAAGGGAGCTGGTCGCTTTTGCCGGGAAAATCCAAATGATGTGATGTTTATGCGCGCTCCCGAGAGCCTTGCCTCAGACAGTAATAGCACCTCTTTCGCTATTCAACAGCGATGACAAACTGCAACACTAGGTAACATTATCTTAGAGATGGAATCCAGCAAACATCCGGCTCCCAGCACAACACCGACTCCTACACAAACTCAGAGTAAGCCAAAAAAAAAAAAAAAAAAAAAAAAAAAAGAAAAGCTAAGCGGGAACGTGATCATGGTCGAGCGAAAACTAGAGTGAACATCGGCAGGGCATTTGATTCCTGGAGGGAACTTCGTTCCGTTTTGGGGATCAAAACAGACCCTGAATTGCCGTTCTTCTTATTGGACAGGTAAGCTTACATAACGGCAAAGCATGTGAAATACAGTTTAATATATAAGGATTGATCTGTGTAATTTTAGCTAACTTGATCTTGCCTGCACAGTAACTGTCATAATGTTAATCTGTAATTATTCAGCAAGGTAAACTACAATAACACATGAAATGAACGTCATTAGTGTAACGTAACTTGGTTATACAGAAAATATATACATTCTATTATTATAAAACAATAGCGCATCGATATATAAAAATGACGGTTGTGATGGAATCACATCAATACTGAATTGTGACAACATATTTATAATGTACAGTCTATTTTATAAACAGCTACTGTCATCATCCACCAGATTTAGCTAACAGCTATTGATAAAGCTGGCTAGCTAGCTAATGCCGACATAGGCTATCGTATAAATGCAGTCAATGTGTCATGCAAAGAAAAGTGATTACTTCAAATTACAGTCTCGCATAGTCAGACCTCTATCCACATTTTGTTTTCGTTCCAGCACTGGAGAGTCAAATATACAGTCTCAAAGTAAAACAATCATAACTGTGTAATTTTAATTATGCTACCTCATCTGTCAGCATGATTTCGGAGAATCACGTTGTCTCTTTGTACGTTACGTCATTGTTTTGGCCTATGGAGTGTGTGCACGAGCGCGATCACGAGCAACAGGTAGCTGGCTGTAGTTCACTTAACGGCCACAAGTGCCATTAATAACAAGGGTTTCTGAATCTTGCATACTGTAACTTTGATAACTGTATTTATTAACTAATTTGTAATGGTATTTTTCCACCTGTTATGGGAGATTTTTAAGTCACTTCAAAAGGGGCCAGTGGAAGAAGTTGGAGAGGGTAAACGTTTGGATTTGGGGAGGTGGTTATATAGATGTTCCAAAAAATTTTAATTTTTAAAGCAAAAACGACTGGTAGAAGTGAAGCGTGTGCAAAAAACAAAACATCCCTCGATCCACAGCCTAACCTGAAAGGCAGATACAATCACTGTTAAAGGAGCTATAAGTGATGTTTCCATGGAAAAGTATGCAAAAAATGTTCCTACTCCCTTAAAGATATTAATGAAATAAGTGTCCTGAGATATCTCACTGGTCTCTGTGACAGCTGTAGACTCTGTAAACAGCAAAAAAGAAAAATGTATCCACGGACTGCGGACATTGACACTTTTTACCTGTCAATCATTTTGCTCGTTCCCACAGTGTTGTATTTGAAGCGGATCATTGAGGCTGATTCAGAATGTTTGTCAGTTGAGGGCGCTATTGTGCCACTTTTGAATTTGACAGCCACAGGAAAAAACAATGCTGCTCTTTTGCTCTGTTTTGGTCTCAAAATATTTTTTGGAGGGCAGGGTTTTGGAAAAATGTTATACTTACATTTTCTATAATTTAACAGAGCCTACATTCAAGTCGTGACAAGAACCACATTTTCCATGCGAATAAAAGGAGCGTGTCACTGACAATATGCCAGACATTCAACAAGGATGCAGTTAATGCACAAAATAATTTAAATCCATATTTCTATTCTACTAATTCATGTCACGCATTCCATTTAAACAACCAAATTCTTATGAATGTCCTGTCTTTGTTTATATCGCTGGTGCTTGAAATGGAATGGACTGTATAATAGTGTATCGCAGTGATGCGCTTAGTACTCATAAAATAGCGCCCCTAAATTCTAAACACTTAATTTCTACAAAACTAACATCACCAAAATGCAAAAATAATGACTATTTTAAAAGGTCTACCATTGGTTGGACAAACAGTTAGTTCCATCCCAAACTCACGCCATTGGTTGAGTCAATGTTGCTGCGTTGGGCTGGTCAGGATGCTTAAACAACAGAAAAATGTTTTGATCGTGCCACAGAGCCCCAGTGTTTACACATTTTGGAGGAATCGACCTATGAATGGCTTACTTATGACTGTCACTGCATGTTAAGCTTGGATAGGAGGAAGTATCTCCTTTATATATGCTTAAATACCTATAAAAAGTGTGTAACTTCTTTACCTGGTTGTACTTTCGTGGCTTGAAGGAAGTATCTCAGAGCTCTCTCATAATTGTTCTGATTCTCCAAAGCATGTCCAACATTATTCCAGAGTTTGGCATTGTTCTTGTTCACCTGGAGGATAACAATTTTGAAATGTTTTAGGCATTCCAGGCTGACAATACAAATCATATTTTCCAGACATCAACTTCATTGTACTCTTGTTAATGTCAAGCCTCCTCCTTTGTTACAAGGGAGCTAGCTGGATTTATGCATGGTAATGATCTTAAAATACAAGCATATAGTATGTATGAGCCAATGGCCAGATGTGCATTCATAAATGACTAATGTGTGTTTGGAAGTGTTCGTACTTTTAGTGCAGATGTGAAAAGCGTGTATTCTCACTCCCAGTTTCTGTTAAACGTCTTTACAGCGTATGTTATTAGAAGAACTCCCATGAGTAACCAAGACATTTTCTTTAGGCATCTGTGAAAAACAATGGAAAAAACCACTGATTGTAAGGCTCTGTAAAGAAACGAGTTACTCAAAAGCTTTGTTCAAATAGGCAGCAAAAATAATTTTTTTTGGTGTATATGATTCCAATCTGATTAGTGTTTTGAAGTCTGAACAGCAAAAAAAAAAACACGTGAAATCTAAACCCGATCCACAGTACATCAATGTGTGGTTTAAAATCAGATTAAAGTCAGTCTCAGTCTGAGTTTAGAATATGTTTATTTGTTCATCGGGATGCGATGCCTAAGTAACTTCTTACATTTTGCACAATATTGTCTGGAGCTGTGTTTAAATAAAATAATTTTTGCTCGCTATTTCCTCATATAATGATCATATACGTATGTGGCATATGTGACTATGTTGTAAATAGTGAGCAGTTTTGGACACAACATATGCAAGAATGTGTAAAATGCCTCTGTCCCTTATGTTGTCTCATTTCATTTTCATTCATATCATGAATTTAGCACCGCGGTGAGATGTCATGATATAATGTACACCGATCAGCCACAACATTAAAACCACCTGACTAATATTGTGTAGGTCCCCCTCGCGCCGCCAAACAGTGCCAACCCTATTCTTCTCACAACAATTGTACAGAGCAGTTATCTGAGTTACCGTAGACTGTGGCAGACAAGCCTCTTATTCATTGGAAAGGAGGAAGCGGGAACCGGGTTATCAACCAAAAAGACTTTTAATTCAACAAAACACAACATAAGTGCTTTTCAGCATAACCAAAACACTCGTCAACACACACAAACACACAGCCCTGTGTGTCTCCATCTCTCTCCCTGTGGCATCTCCGACTCCTTATCTCTCTCTCCCAATGATTGGGGCAACTCAGCGCCAGGCGTGCATCCTCATGGCCCGGCTACGCCCTCCTCCTCGTCACATACCCCCAAACGCCTGATTCAGGCCAGGGAACCAACCTGCCTGACCTACTCCCTCCCCCCCCCTTCCTGGAGGGGAGGAGTTGCCCCTTCGGCCGTTCCACCGCTGGCTGGTCTTTCCCGCCTCCTGGAAACCTGAGTAGGACAAGGGGAGGGAGAGGGGAGAGAGAGCAGGAGAGCCCGAGAGAGAGAGGAGAGAGAGAGGAAAAAAAGAAGAAAAACACTCCGGTTTCCGATCACACCACCATTCGTTCCTCAGCTAGCTGTGCAGCGATCCACCACAACGCCGGGCAAAGGCAGCGGGCTCCTCCGCCTCCTGGCGGACGGCAGAAGGCTCCTCCGCCTCCAGTACCACCGGATCGTGTATCCTCGGCGTCGCGATCCTCCGTCTGCAGTGAGGGCTCTCTGATGGTGTGTCTTCCATCAATCCCAGGTTTTGGCACCAGTGTGGCAGACAAGCCTCTTGTTCATCGGAAAAGAGGAAGCGGAAACTGGGTTATCAACCAAAAGACTTTTAATTCAACAAAACACAACATAAAAGTGCTTTTCAGTATAACCAAAACACACGTCGACACACACACACACACACACACACACAGCTCCGTGTGTGTGTCTCTCTCTCCCTCTGGCGTCTCCGGCTCCTCCTTATCTCTCTCTCCCACTGATTGGGGCAACTCCGCGCCTGGCATGCACCCTCTCGGCCCGGCCACGCACTCCTCCTTGTCACATAGACTTTGTCAGTTCGAACCAGTCAGGCCATTCTCTGTTGACCTTTCTCATCAACAAGGCATTCCATCCACAGGACTGCTGCTCACTGGATGTTTTTTTGTTTTTAGCACCATTCTGAGTAAATTCTAGAGACTGTTGTGTGTGAAAATCCCAGGAGATCAGCAGTTTCAGAAATACTCAAACCAGCCCGTCTGGCACAAACAATCATCCGTGAGATGATCTAATCAGCCAATCGTGTGACAGCAGTGCAGTGCATAAAATCATGCAGATACAGGTCAAGAGCTTTAGTTAATGTTCACATCAACCATCAGAATGGGGAAAAAAGTTTGATCACAGTGATTTGAACCGTGGCATGATTGTTGGTGCCAGACGGCTGGTTTGAGTATTTCTGTAACTGCTGATCTCCCGGGATTTTCACACACACAACACTCTCTAGAATTTAATTCAACTCAAGGATGGAAATGCCTTGTTGATGAGAGAAATCAACAGAGAATGGCCAGACTGGTTCGAACTGACAAAGTCTACAGTAACTCAGAAAACTGTTCTGTACAATTGTGATGAGAAGAATAGCATCTCAGAATGCTATTCTGAGATGCGGGTTGGCGCTGTTTTGGCGGCACGAGGGGGACCTACACAATATTAGGCAGGTGGTTTTAATGTTGTGGCTGGTACGTGAGCAGAGATAAAATTTCCAGTGCTCCGACCTCTCTTTCCACTCTGCCAGTTACTTTCAGTTGTAGTATGAGAAAGTCTCTTGGCAAAGTGCTGATGCTATAGCAACCTATATAGATATACTTGATACTGATTACACTGTCTGAACAAACGGATCCGATTTCCTCACTTGAAAAATCGATTTGTGTGCAGTGAGAACAAAGCCAAAGAGAGTAAGGTATAGGGGATTTGTTCTGGTGAAGTTTACCCTCTTTGGGAAAGAATTTTAAATCCATCGGCCACCAAAACACCCCATACTGGGCACATACAGGACCCTTTCAGCCACAACAAAGCCCACTGGGAAAAACAGGTTGGATGCAGGGATGAAAGGAAGAACAATAAGAGACAGTGCCTAAAAGAGAGAGAGAAATAATTTAGGTATTTATGATGTTTCCCACAATTACAATACAAAAATTATTATCTAAACTAAAATTAACTTGGCATGAAAAGTAGCAAATTTTAAACATCAAATACAAGCATCTGTTCCAGCTTAACAATGTCATAATTTTTATATAAATCCGTTCAACTGATAGTTAATTGACTGTACCATTTTCTTTTAAATTATTATTATTATTAACTAATTTTAATGACCAAAAACATGATTTTTTTTATTATTTAGATTTTTTTTAATGACATATGAAATGAATAAAAAAATGTAATATAAGATGAATGAACATGTAAAATGAACAGAAAATAAAACCACTCATATAACATTTAATTTGATGATCAACTTTTTTTTATGGTTAACCATATCCTTTCAAAAACTTTTGCTGAAAACATTTTTTAAAGAGTTTCAGGCCCTATTTTGTACCGTTAATTAATCCTTAATCTTTGATCCTTAATCTCTTCCAGTGGGGGTGATAGTCAAAACAATGAGGTATATGCATAAAAATATTTCCTGCTTTAAAAAGAAGTTCATTAATCAGTGAACACATATCTAAAAAGGAAAGTAATACTGTGCATTTTTCCCCATCCGGAACAAAATACTTTAACAGCCATGAACAAACAACTGAACTACAGCACATATCTTATGGCGACATTTTTCATGGCTTATTTGTACAACTTCCTTTGATGTTCAGCAATAACACAGTAAATTACATTGCGTGTTTGAACACATGACCAGGGGTTCCTTTGAAGTTACAGTTCATATTAAGATGTCAAAATCTGATTCTGTACACAGCAAAGGCATACAGTACTATTCTGTATACAGCTGATGTCTAGAACGGCATTCCTTTAATAAAGTGAAACAATTAAATGACCTGTTGTGAAAATGGGCTTTTCTTCCTCTTGTAAATCTAACAAGGGGAAGTACAAACGCCAATCGTTCTTGCATCAGGGATTTGTCTAAGTGACCAATGAAGTGCAAAACAGCCCAGAAAATTGTGAAATTCCAGAACTCAAATCTTGGATTTAAATGTTCTCATTGTTGGGATCAGACAAGCTTGTGCAGGTCTGAGTACTAATCACTCTTACATTTGGCTGGTTTCATGAAGCTTTGTCTAAAACCAAGACCATGAGTTTGATTAATCTCAAACTAAACCCAATTATACACGCTTGGCGTGTGACACAACTACCAAGCTACTTGATCCTGATGGCCAGAGATAATTTCTTCAAATGGTAAAAACATACAAACAAACATGATATATTTTATGCAAACGCGAACATGTCATTGCCGTGCTCCTCAAACATGGTCCTTCACATCAACTATAGGCAAACCTGCTTGCCTTGCACAATGCATGCCAGGCCACAAGATGTAAGATTGGGATTATATGTTTTGTTCATGAAAAGCACCTTATGACAAGGTGATGGATCAGGATTTTTTGAAACGCTGAACCCCTTTAAAGGCACAGCCTCTTGGACACCCTGTTTTGAAGAACAAACTATTTTGTTTTGTCAAGCTACGGCTAATCTTGCCTTTTATCAGCAGAAGAGTCGCTTTTCAAAGCTTCCCCAAATTTATGAGTTTATCGTGAAGTAAACCACAGGGCGCGATAGAGAGGAGGCTTTTTGATCACACGATTGCAAAAACAGGGGCATTCATCTCACGTTATGTGGTCTTAAAAATTAAATTGCAGAATTGGTTTTGGCAACGGCTTCAGAGTGCGTTGAGAATGAAACCGTCAGGCGTTGCTTGCACAGGGGCAGATTTAAAAGAGCTAGAGAACAGCAGTGTAGAGGACATCATATTTATTCAATTTGCTCATTGTTTGAAAGGCCAAAATCAACGTGGATGAAAGAAGTTACAGCGCAAATAAGAGCTACGTCCGCGGGTATTATGAGCTGCGGCTCCACATGCTGTTTGATTGCTTAGGAACATGCACCATACAAAGAACTGTTCTCAGTCAAATTAGCCAAACGTTTACAACAAAAGTGTTTCCTGTTTGCACAGAACAAGAGTTGAGGGTCGGCACTCAGAGAATCATTAAAATAACTAAGTGCGGCCAAATCAAACAGATACAGACTAATATCCTCATGCAACCTGTTCTCTGTCCTCCTGACCACATAGATTGGAGCAAAATGTTAATACCCAACCCCACCCCGCTTCGTGGTTGCGCATTGTTCACTAATAATGACTTGTGGCCCCCCGGTCTGGAAAGACAGCCTCTGCCAATAGAGCGAGGAAGTTCACCAAACTCTGTTGACAGTGAGTAGAGACACAGAAGAAGAATTCACTGTGCTGTTACACAACAAATGAGCAGAGATCTGAACACATAAGACGAGAAATATAAACTGTGACACGGTGAACTTTCGCCAGCAGGGAATAAGCCAGTGGTCAAACATATGTAGAGATAAGAGCTTCAGCGCCAGGCTATGTTTGATAAGATCTTTAATGACAAGAAGGGAAAAAATATGCCTATTTTGGCTGTAAATTAAGAAGAAAAATGAAATGTTGCACGAGAGTAAGCGTTTAAAAACATTAAATACACATATTCACTGAGAGGGAAATCTATGTGCTAAGACAGAAGACATGAATCATTCACTGTGGGTTGAAACAGGTTCCAAAAGCTATTCAAGTTCAATTGCATTGTACTTCAGAACTCTGGGTATGAAATGATGTGAACCGAATTTTCAAGTACAGCTTGTAGACTTTTTCATGTTTCAAGTTTTCATGTCTGAAATGAAAGTGTGCTTTATAATCCAAAAGTAACAAATAACTTCACTTCTTAATATGCTGCCAATAAATGTCCCACCTCTGTTACCAATGAATTTTTATTATGAAAGTTAAAGGGTTAGTTCACCCAAAAAGGAAAATTGTCTCATAATTTACTCACCCTCATGCCATCCTAGATGTGTGTGGCTTTCTTTCTTCTACAGAACACAAACAAAGACTTTTAGAAGAATATTTCAGCTCTGTAGGTCCTCACAATGCAAGTGAATGGTGGCCAGGACTTTGAAGCTCAAAAAAGGAAATCAAGTCAGCATCCAGTGGATTAATCCATGTCTTCTGAAATGATCCAGTCGGTATTGGGTGAGAACAGACCAAAATTTAAAAAACATGTCACTGTACATCTTGACAGAATTCTCCTTGGCGATCATAAAGTGTAATCGAGCTTGAAATCATGATTGTGCCAAGAGACTGCACTGGTAAGATGTACAGTGAAAAAGGACTTATATTTTGGTCTGTTCTCACCCAAAACCAACTGGAGCACTTCAGAAGACATTGATTAAACCACTGGAGTCTTATGGATTACCTTTATGCTGACTTTATCTCCATTCTGGAGCTTCGAAGTCCTGGCCACCATTCACTTGCATTGTGTGGACCCACAGAGCTGAAATATTCTTCTAAAAATCTTCGTTTGTGTTCTGCTGAAGAAAGAAAGTCATACACTTCTGGGATGGCATGAGAGTGAGGAAATGATGAAAGAATTTTCATTTTTGGGTGAACTATCCCTTTAATAGCTGTGCTGGCGTAACCCCTGACCTTGTTCATTAAAAAAATCGCTGCAGTTTTGAGGTGAATTGTCCACTGAGGGGCTCTAAAAGCCAGTTACATGTTCTACCAAAAAGATAAACAAAACCCACCTCCCTTGTCTCTAATCTAAACCTTTAACCTAAACATAACCAATAGTGTCATAAAAAGCAAATGTGAGATGACAGAGCATTAACCTTAAAAACCTCATCAGTGTTTCTAGTTTTAAATAAACAAAACAGACGTCCCTAGCCTAAATCCTACACCTCTATCTAACCGATAGTGTCATAAAGCTGTGCTTGAAGTGAGGCAGCTATTCTGTGATGAGACCACAGCCTGATCTCTTGGACTTGTTTTTTTATTTATTTATTTTTTACATCAGGTGTCATTTTGAAAGCAAAAAGCAACAAATAAAACACAAAAAAAATAGGCTGTCATCTACTAAATTGCGCAGCACGACCGAAGCAGGCTCGTTTCCTTACGCGATACACAGAAAGTGAAGAATTACTGAATTGATCTGTGCTGCCAAACTTCTTTTTGTGAGATGTTTGGCTTATTAAGTGTCCTTGTGCCATCTTTCTTTAAAAATAATTACCACTTGGTTTAACATTTTGCCATTTGTTTGACATTTAATTCAATTACATTTTTAAGTGTGTCAACTACAGTTGTAAATTTTTGGGACACTGCAAGTTATGACACATAATCTTGACAGAGTTTTCCAAATTTTTGTCTTTCCCCTTCAAGTAAACAGGAGCTGTTTGAAGACATTCGCCAAGATGGCGTCCTGTCATTTGCCTCATGGCATTGACAAGCATATGCAAGCCACATTCTGTGGCTGTCTCAGATGTCCAAAACTTTGATTTCTTTAAACTTTGTTTTGATATTTCAGTCTCATAGCGATCACCCTAACTCACTACAAGGGGGGATAATTAATTTAGGATTAGGTTTACTTTGTTTCTGGGAGAATGGCTTATTTGCCATAACTTCTGAGATGGGTCATCCAGTATGGATGAAAACCACCCTATATTAAATCTGACAGTCTGCAAATTAGGCCTGGGGCATCATATTATTTCAAACAGTTTTTGAACATATTCCTGAATGTTTCTCCATTGTGTTTTCAGGAATATTCAAGAACAGATAGCGAGACAGGCTCAGTTTATATATACAAACAAAAGAAAAACCACAGGAAAAATGTAAACATCTTCTTGTTCAATTTGTGGTTGCAAAATGCATATTCACTAAACAGGCAAAAAAAGCTTAAATGGACAGTTCATCCAAAAATAAAAATTCTGTGGTCATGTTGTTCCAAACACGTAAGATTTTCTTCTTTGCAACACAAAAGGAGAAGTTAAGCAAGTATTTTAGCCTCAGTCACCATTCACTTTCAATAGAATTTTTTCCAAACAATGAAAGTAAATTGTGACTGAGGCTAGCATTCTGCCTAACATCTACTTTTGTATTTCACAGAAGAAAGAAAGCCATACGGGTCTGGAAAAGATGGAACCCATTTGGATCTTTCTTTTCATTCAAACTTTGGATTTAGATACAAGCAAATTTCCAATAAGCTCCACCCACCAACTTACCATAATGACAATCTTGGCAGTGCTGTGGGTGTACCAAAGGCTGTGATAGGCCAGGAGGCACAACAAACCATAAAATACCAGTTTTGCCAGGTTGCGAGGGTCCAGCAGTGACACCACTAGGGGAATAGTACCCATAGTCCAGTCACAGCACAGTTCAGAGGGGTTGAGCAGCAGCCAGGCATTTACTGGCAGGAGGTAGTTGAAGGTCAGCTGCCTGGTCGGGGTTGAGCTCACAGCAGCTGGATTATCAAACCTGATGAGAGATAGAGAAAGAATTAATGAGTTCTTACACCAAGAAGATATTTCTTAAAAGCAGCAGTAGACCATTTGGACAGGGTTATTGATAAGAGAAATACAGATAAGAAGATGCTGGTTTTCTGTTTCGCCAAATCAATTAATCAATTAGCTGAAAAACTGCTTCATTTGCTATACTCATTTGAGAGTTTACTGGAGATTACGGGAACAAAAATTACAGTTCATAGATGTCAGAATGAAGTGTTCACAGAGTAAATTACATAAAGAAGATAGTGACAATGCGGAGGTCACAGTTTTGAATAGCTTAAAGCTGAAGTGTGTAAATTTGGCACCACTAGTTCCACCAAACAGAATTGCAAAAATAAAAGTTTGAATACGCCCCCCGTCATCTGCTGATCGAACAAACAGATAGTCCCGCCCCCAACTCATGCCATTGGTTGAGTTAATGTTGTTGTGTGGGTCTGGAAGGGTCGCTCAAAACAAACAGGAATTTTTATAATTGCCACAGACACAATGTTTACAGTTTTTGAGAAAATTAACCAACAAATGGCTTACAGTTGTCTCTGCATATTTAGCTGGGACAAGAGCAAGTTTTATGCACTATGAACCATAAAAAAAAAAAAAAAAAAAAATCAGTACTTGTTAATCTTGGTTAATGTTAATTTCAACATATTCTATTTTTAAAAAATGTGTCTGTGTTAACAATTTTATGCACTATGAATGAAAAAATGATGAACAGCTGTATGTTTATAAATTAACATTAATCAAGATAAATAAAAGCAGTAAAAAATATTGTTCATAGTTAGTTCATGACACCAATTGCATTTAAAAATGTTAACAATTACAACATTATTGTAAAGTGTCCCAAAAAGCTTCCAAAAATATATTTTCCATACAGAAAACAAAGCCTATTTTAGGACCATTAAGATTTTGCATTGTGACATATACTGTAATAAACAAACAAGAAACTTTGTCTGAATTTGTTTTTCTTAATCATTTGATCTAAAAGGCATATGCTTAAAAGATTGTAGACTTAAAAACTTGTAGATGAATATAAATTGTGCATATGCATGAATTTCTTTACAAAACTAGAATTTAAATTACACAAGTTGTTTTGCAATGGATGAGTTGGACTGAATAGTGAAGGAAAAGCAGCAAACAAGTGTCCAGCATTCATAGGACCTCCTTCAAAACTGCCAATATGAACTTACTATTATTCTAAAATGTAGGATAAAAAAAAACTAAAATGAAAGAATAGGTAGAGCTGTCCAAAATGTTGACAAAATTTGTAAACCATTAAACAATATCATAAATATAAATAACTTCAAACAACAATTTGTAGGGTCTAAGTTCAATAGAAAGCAATATGGAACAAAAAACATGTTCATTCAAGGTGATCTGAACTGCTGCAAAGAATTTGACATGCATTCTGACAATATATATGAGCTGACAACATAATATTGCAAGATTTAGATGTTTCCTAGCTATTTAACTTTTTTTTTTTTAAATAACTCTTTCATTTCCACATACATTTTCAACATTTATGTTGATCTTATTTAGCCCATGACCATCATTCTGCAACACATTGTGTTCCACATGCAACATGAACAAGGTGAGGGTGAGTAAATGAGGACAGAATTTTCATTTTTGGGTGAACTATCCCTTTAATGCTAGGCATCAGGCGATTAACTAAGTTGGCAACACCGATTTGTGGCAAGAGGCCACTAACTGTGACTCATGTCTCTCAAAACAGAATACAATTAAAAAAAAAAGTTTTTTGATTTTACTTATTTTCCTTGAATCACAAGCATTTAATGCAGCTGGCAGCTTTTACCGGATTAAATAGCATTACTCCCTGGACAATAATGATTGTGCACACCCATTAATTAACAAGAAATGAGAAAGCATTCTGATTTAGTTAAAACCGAGGGCGAACATTAGCTGTACTATTGTTTAATTTATTATACATTTATTCATTTGGCAGAGGACTTTATTGAAAGCGACTTAGTGTATTCAAGACATTTGATATGTATGCATGTTTTCTGGGAATTTAACCCATGACCTTGATGTTTTTAGCACAATGCTCTAGCAGTTCAGCTATAGCAGTAAAGAAACGTTATTTTTCCACTCACTAAAATTAAATCCTTTAACTAAACGAACCTTCAAAAGGTAAAAATGCGAACAGCCTTGACATCAGCTTTCAGTCTTCCCCATAAACACTTGCCATGTTAACACTCATTCTTTTGAGCATGAAACTAATATTTATTAAAAGTATTAAAAACCCAATAACACCCTTTGCACAACCCTGTCATAAATCCAATTGCTTGGAAGAAGAATGTTTTTGTATTGGCTGGAACATTCCAACATTATCACAACATTCCGAAATACAACATAGGGACAAAATATACACTAGCAGCCAAAAGTTTGGAATAATGTACAGATTTTGCTCTTATGGAAAGAAACTGATACTTTTATTCACCAAAGTGGCATTCAACTGATCACAACGTATAGTCAGGACATTAATAACGTGAAAAATTACTATTACAATTTGAAAAAAAAAATTCAGAACTTCTTAAACTACTTCAAAGTGTTCAGCAATGACAGCTTTGCAGATCCTTGGCATTCTAGCTGTCAGTTTGTCCAGATACTCAGGTGACATTTCACCCCACGCATCCTGTAGCACTTGCCATAGATGTGGCTATCTTGTCGAGCACTTCTCACACACCTTACAGCTGATCTCACAAAAGCTCAATGGGGTTCATATCACTCTTTTCCAATTATCTGTTGTCCAATGTCTGTGTTTCTTTGCCCTCCCTAACCTTTTCTTTTTGTATTTTCTGTTTCAAAAGTGTCTTTTTCTTTGCAATTCTTCCCATAAGGCCTGCACCCCTGAGTCTCCCCTTTACTGTTGTACATGAAACTGGTGTTGAGCGGGCAGAATTCAATGAACCTGTCAGCTGAGGACATGTGAGGCATCTATTTCTCAAACTAGAGACTGATGTACTTATCCTCTTGTTTAGTTGTACATCTGGCCTTCCACATCTCTTTCTGTCCTTGTTAGAGTCAGTTGTCCTTTGTCTTTGAAGACTGTAGTGTACACCTTTGTATGAAATCTTCAGTTTTTTGGCAGTTTCAAGCATTGTATAGCTTTCATTCCTCAAAACAATGATTGACTGACAAGTTTCTAGAGAAAGCTGTTTCTTTTTTGCCATTTTTGACCTAATATTGACCTTAAGACCTGCCAGTCTATTGCATACTGTGGGAACTCCAAAACAAACACCAAGACAATGTTAAGCTTCATTTAACAAACCAAATAGCTTTCAGCAGTGTTTGATATAATGGCAAGTGATTTTCTAGTACCAAATTAGCAATTTAGCATGATTACTCAAGGATAAGGTGTTGGAGTGATGGCTGCAGTCTAGATTTGATCAAAAATGACTTTTTTCAAATAGTGATGGTGCTGTTTTTTACATCAGTAATGTCCTGACTATATTTTGTGATCAGTTGAATGCCACTTTGGTGAATTAATGTACCAATTTCCTTCCGAAACAGCAAAATCTGTACATTATTCCAAACCTTTGGCCGCCAGTATACTTAGAAAGTATGTTAATCCAGCATATTATGTCTCCAGAGAACAGTGCAATAACGCTACTACAGATGGTCGGAGACAGTCTGTGGATTATGTCTGGGGGATTAGAGATCGCTTCTGTGACAAATCCAAAAGGATTTTTCGTACTGATCCCAATCAACTTCCAAGGTGATGATAAAAGAAAAGGAGGATGTCTAGGCATAAGGCATTCTTTTCTTTTATACAAAGTTTTTGGACTTTTGGAGATGTTTGTTTTGTATTAGGGTGGGTGGATTCAGTCACAATGCAAAAACCTCTTCAGTAGTGCCTGTACTGGGGCGACTGCAGATCGATTGATACACATTTATTTTAGCTTCACTGCATTGGTTGCTGGTTAGATACAGATTTGTAGGGCCGCAACTAACAATTATTTTGATAATAACCTTCGATTATTTCTTCGATTAATCAGATAAATAACAAAATGTCCTGTATTTTATTAAAATGTTATTTTTTAAGAAACAGAAATAATATAGGGCATTAGGATTTGGGTTGCTTTACTGTACTGAATGATTCTATACTCTCACAAAACTTTGAACAAAGCCTGAATCATGAAAAGTTCAGTTTGATTTTATTATTATTACTTCATGGAAAACGGTTCCTTTCCTTTAATTGTAAAACTTAACAAAAAGTACTGTTCATTGAAGAGTAAAATGATCCATTGGGGACAGAGTGGGACAAAAAAATCAGCACAGCAGAGGGCAATGATGACACAAGAGTGGAAATATTAATAATCCTGCCCAGCTGGTCACGTGGCGCCATGCGGGGGTTGGATGTGTGAACGGCGAGCTCTGCGCACTTTGCTAGTTTTTAATTCTTTTTGTGTCTTAAACCGATGAGATCTGATCCACCCTGCTACATAACGGTTCTAAGAAGTCAACATGTCAAAGAATTCAAAATCCTCGGGCTCCGGAGATATTAAAAGACACTTACATGCTCAAGCTGATACCCCAGACAGGGCCGCAGACCAGGGACTCAGTTTGGACAGTGCGGTGGGAGAAATTCAACGTCAGCTGTCCAGCATGTCTGTAATGCTGCCAAAGGTCATGGTGGACTTGGAGGATCTTGCGGTAATACGTTGATCGATTACTTCCATGGAGGCGAAATTCTCCGAGTTGGTCACATGAATCGGGGATGTCGAGAAACGGATCAATTATCTGGAGTCATCGGAGAGGGAGTTAGCTGCTAATCCACTAGCGACCAAAGTAGATTTGGAACGCGTTTGGGGAAAGTTGGAAGACCTTGAGAATCAAAATCTTTAATTTATGCGAGGCGAGGAATAAAGGAAAGCTTTCTTGGAAGAACCACAGCATTTTCTTGTTCCCTGACTTTGTGAATTAGACAAGAGAGAAACGTGATCGATTCAAGGAATGCAAGAAACTCTTACATCAACGGAAGATAGCTTTTGCACTGATGTTTCCGGCCAAATTGACAACAGAAAGGATGGCCGCAAAATATTTACATGCCCACAACAAGTGATGTCTTTCATAAAATCAATGGACTGAGGATGTCATGGTTTGTATCTCACATTGCCCCCAAGTGAGCTTGGCTCACTGAACATTCACTTGACTGTCCGAGGAAGCTAGGCGCCTTTTTTGTTTAATTTTGTGCTGGCTCCGCCTAGCGGCTGGAGTTTGTTTTGTGGAGGAACACACCTTCGGAACAGTTTTGTGAATGAATCTACACATTAAGTGTATTTATTCTGCCTATGGGCTGGAGTTTGTTTTATAGATTATTTTCTGTTATGTAATTCTGTCTCACAAAATTTGTATAGAAACACCGACGGCAAAGTTGTCGCGGGGACTCTCGTAGGCGTACGTGGATTGTTTGAGTTTAGAGGGATGGACGCCGGTTGGCGCTGTAGTGCACAGGGTTAATGCGCACGTTTTTCTTTTTTCTGTTTGTTTGGTTCGGGGGGGGGGAAGTTTGGGGATTGACTGTTGCACTAATGTTGGAATGTGGTCTTTATAATTTTATTTTTGACACACAATCTATTTTTTGTCAAAATGTCAAATGTTAATGAGTGAATTGTCTCTCTCCACGTGGAATGTGAATGGGTGGGGCACCCCATAAAAAGAAGGAAGGTTATTTCTCTTCTTAAGCGTAATAAATATGATATAGTGTTTCTTTAAGAAACACATCTTTCCACGCAGGAAGCTGAAAAATTTGGGAAAATATGGGGTGGACATTTTTTCTTTAGTGCTGGCTCAAGTAAGAGCAGGGGAGTCATTATATTGGTAAGTAAACATCTACAGTTCAAATGTCTCAAACATATTAAAGATAAATTAGGAAGAGTCATTATTGTTTTAGCAGAAAATTAGGGGCAAAGTTTGATTTTGGCTCAAATTTACACACCTAACGCTGATGATCAGGGCTTTTTTTATAGATCTTGAAGGGATGTTGCAAGCTGTAGGCACCCCTCATGATATAATATTAGGAGGAGACTTTAATCTATTGATGGATTCAGTCCTTGATCATAGTGAAGCAAAAGTGTGTAAGCCCCCTAGAGCAACATCGCACGCTTCATAGGATGTGTAAAAATCTTGGTCTTACAGATATTTGGAGACTTTTAAACATCTGGGAGGGATTATACATTTTTTTCATCAGTCCATAAGATTTATTCTAGAACAGATTTATATATATATATATATATATATATATATCTCTAGGTCCCTCATTTCATCTGTTGATTGTTCAATTAGAAACATCTTAGTCTCAGATCAAGCCCTAGTGAGTTTAGAGGTGTTGCCACATATGGATAAAAAGAAATCATATAGTTGGCGCTTTAATGTATCCCTTTTGCAAAATCCTGATTTCCAACAAAGGTTAAAGGCTGAAATCAGTGTTCATATGGAGACCAACTGGTCCTCAGTATCCTCTGTAGGCATGGTTGGGAGGCACTTAAGGTGGTTCTTAGGGGTCAGATAATACAGTATGCCTCATTCATAAAAAAAATCCAAAGCATGAGAACTCATGGAGTTGGAAGGGAACATTAAAAGTGCCAAGGCATAGCTGAAGCGACGAATGTCGTCTGATGGCCTCAGAAAATTGACCCAATTGAAATACAGTTAATACTATTTTGTCGCAGAAGGTGGAGTTTTGGTTATTCAGGGCAAGACAGTCATACTTTGAGTCAGGGGACAAGGCATGGAAGCTTTTGGCCATTTCCTCAGTGAAATCTGCTGGTGGTGAAATTTTTACCTCAGCCATTGATATTAATAATACTTTTAAAGAATTCTATCTTGATCTCTATAGTTCCACATCTTCATCTACTGATGAGGATATTAGAAATTTTGTGGAACCTTTAGAACTCCCTAAACTGATGACTGAGCAAAAAAAAAATCTTTTGATTTTGAGATAACCTTGGAGGAGCTTGGTGAGGTAATTAAGGCCCTACCTACAGGCAAGGCTCCGGGGCCAGATGGTTTTGCCGCTGAGTTTTTTTTAGATCTTATGCTACAGAACTGGCTCCAATTTCGTTTATACAGAATCATTAAAGAATGGAAAGCTTCCACCAACCAAGTAAGTGTAAGAGTTATCGTCCAATTTCCCTGATACAGCTAGACATTAAAATATTGTCAAAAATTTTGGCTCACCGATTAAGTTATGACATCTCTTATACATATAGATCAGGTAGGGTTTATTTGGGGCTGCAGCTCTTCTGACAACATTAGGCGTCTCATCAATATCATGTGGTCAGTGGCGAATGATCAGACTCCGGTCGCGGCCATCTCACTTGACGCTGAAAAGGCGTTTGATATGGTAGAATGGGACTATCTTTAAGATTTTGGAAATATACGGGTTCGGGAATACTTTTACTGGATGGATTAAGTTACTTTACAGACACCCAGTAGTGGTGGTACAAACAAATGGATTAATTTCAGATTATTTTCCTCTGGATAGGGGCACCCAGCAGGGTTGCCCTCTTTCCCCATTATTGTTCTGTCTTGCTGTGGAACCATTAGCAGCCGTGATAAAAAGAGAAGATGATTTGACTCCAGTCAGGCTTCCTAAGCAACCAATTGGCCCGGTTGCTAGGGTGGGTAGAGTCATGTTGGGTTAACCTCCTCGTGGTCACAATAATGTGGTTCTCACTCTCGGTGGGATGCGTGACGAGTTGTGTGTGGATGCCGCGGAGAATAGCGTGGGCCTCCACACGTACATCGTGTCCGCGGTAACGCGCTCAACAAGCCATGTGTTAAGATGCGCAGATTGACAGTCTCAGACGTGGAGGCAACTGAGATTCGTCCTCCACCACCCGGGTTGAGGCGAGTCACTACGCCACCACGAGGACCTAGATTGATTCCTCAATGCCGACCCGCTGTTTTCAAACATGACAGCGGAGCCCTTTGTCTGGGCTGCCCGGCCATGGAAGCATAGCCAAAAAAGGGGAAGGAGAGCTGGCATCCTCATAAGACTAAGACATTGCGAAAATTGACCCCGTTACCTAGCATTCTACTGGCAAATGTTCAGTCTCTGGACAACAAGCTCTGCGAGCTGACGGCGGATCTCTTTCCAATGAGAGACGAGGGCCTGCTGCATTATCTGCCTTACAGAAACTTGGATGTCTGGAGATTCCAGACTCAGCCATCGAACATGATGGGTTCTCAGTGCACCAAGCGGACAGAGTGAATGACCTCTCAGCTAAAAGGAGAGGTGGTGGTGTATGTTTTATGGTCAACAAATCCTGGTGTGATCAGAGGAACGTACATTCTATCAAGTCTTTCTGCTCTCCTGATCTGGAATTCCATATGATCCTGTGTCGACCATTCTGGCTACTGAGGGAATTCACAGTGGTCATTATCACAGCTGTGTGAATCCCCCCACAAGCCAACACAGACCGGGCACTCAAGGAACTGTATGGGAGTATAAATAAGCAGGAAAGCGGGGACTTTAACAAAGCCAAATTCATGTAAATCACACAAAAATACTTCCAACACACCTCTGCTTTTAATTCCAGGAACGCGAAGGAGCACAAACAAGCCAGTTATGCCCTCCGCAAAACCAGAGCAGCCAAATGCCAGTACAGAGACAAGATTGAAGGACAGTTCAACACCACCGACACAAGAAACATGTGGCAGGGAATTAATATCATCACAAACTTCAAAGGGAATAAAATCTCTACCGTGAACACCGCTGCCTCTCTCCCGGATAAGCTTAATATATTTTGTGCCCGTTTAGAGGGAAATATCCCCACCTTCGTTGAGAGAGCTCTCGTGGCCGAAGTTACGAAGGTTAGTTCACTCTCCGTCTCTGTAGCGAATGTAACCCGATCCTTCCAACAGGTGAATATCCATAAAGCCGCGGGTCCAGATGGCATTCTGGGCCGCATCATCAGAGCGTGCGCGAACCAACTGGCTGGTGTTTTTACGGTCATTTTCAATCTTTCCCTCTCCCTGTCTGTGGTTCCCACATGCTTTAAAATGTCCACCATTGTGCCTGTACCAAAGCAATCCAAAATCACTTGCTTTAATGACTGGCATCCTGTTGCTCTGACCCCCATCATCAGCAAATGCTTTGAGAGACTAATCAAAGATTACATCTGCTCTGTGCTGTCTGCCTCACTGGACCCACTGCAGTTTGCTTACCACAGTAACTGCTCCACTGATGATGCCATTGCATTTACACTACACGCTGCTCTCTCCCACCTGGATAAAATGTGAGAATGCTGTTTGTAGACTACAGCTCAGCATTCAACAACATAAGTGTCCTCCAAGCTTGATGTGAAACTTTGGGCTCTGGGCTTAAACAGCTCGCTGTGCAGCAGGATCCTGGACTTCCTGTCGGGCAGACGTCAGGTGGTCAGAACGGGCAGCAACATCTCCTCACCACTGACCCTCAACACTGGAGCTCCACAGGGCTGTGTTCTCAGCCCAATCCTGTACTCCCTCTATACACATGACTGCGTGGCAACACACAGCTCCAATGCCATCAAGTTCGCTGATGATATGACGGTGGTAGGTCTGATCACTGACAATGATAAAACAGCCAACAGAGAGGAGGTGCACGCTCTGACACGCTGGTGACAGGAGCACAACATTTCCCTCAATGTCAGAAAGACCAAGGAGCTTGTGAAGGACTTCAGGAGAAAAGACAGATAACACAGCCCATCACCATCAATGGAGCACCGGTGGAGAGGGTCAGCAGCCTCAAGTTCCTCAGTGTCCACATCACTGAAGAACTCACATGGTCTGTCCACACAGAGGCCAATGTGAAGAAGGCTCCTCAACACCTCTTCTTCCTGAGACAGCGGAAGAAGTTTGGAATGAAACACCGCATCTTCACACTGTTCTACACCAGCACTGTAGAGAGCATCCTGACTGGCTGCATCACTGCCTGGTACGGCAACAGCACCGCCCTCAACCGCAAAGCCCTCAACCGCAAAGCCCTGCAAAGGGTGGTGCGAACAGCCAGACACATCATCGGTGAGCTTCCCTCCCTCCAGGACATCTACACCAGGAGGTGTGTGAGAAAAGCTCGGAGAATCATCAGAGACTCCAGCCACCCTAACCATGGGCTGCTCTCACTGCTACCATCAGGCAGGCGGTATTGCAGCATCAGGACCCGCACCAGCCGACTTCATGTCAGCTGCTTCCCCCAAGCGATCAGACTTTTGAACTCTTGATCGCTCACGATACATATATCAGCACTGCACTTTATTAGTCTCAGACTGGACTCTAACATTTTATACTTTCTCTTAATAACACACTGGCAACTGGCTATCAACCGACAGCCCGAATGTCAACACAACACTTGCATATTTATTCCCAACTGATTACTGTGTATTTTTATTGTATACAGTGTATCTTATTTTGTGTATATTGTATACTGTATATTATTAGGTGTTTGTGTTGTGTAAACAAGATGTGTAAATTGTGTTATGTGTACATTAGATGTTTATTGGAGATTGTCATGACTGCTGTGTTGATTGGAACTGCACCCAAGACTTTCACCCACTGTTGCACTTGTGTATATGGTTGAGTGACAATAAAGGGATTTGATTTGGTTTGATTATCAAGCTAACAGTTCTGGCACAGGCAGCTGAAGTTTATATAAGCTTTGTGATGGTCCTCAACATTTTAGATGGTTAACATATTGGATAAAGAATGATTTCCCCATAATATGACACAGCAGACACATTTGACATTTGTCACATTCGTTTTTAATAATCGTTAATAATCAAAAGTGTTCAGGATATTATAGAAATATCATGAGATTATCCATGTTTGTTGTATCATATCTGCAACGAGAATTATGATGCATGTGCAAATGTTCCTTCCTTACTGTGTTTCCATTGTTATACAACCCAGCACCATATTTGTAGTCTTTTGAACACGTTTGTAGTCTTCTAAACAGGAAAAGCCCACCCCAAATCATTTTGTCCCATGATGGTAAGCGTATCATTCAAAACAGCCATGCCAATTTGAAAGTAAACCAAGCAGCTGTCCTGCATTATCTATTTGTACACTTGGAGCAGGAGAAGTTGCCAAGCAGCTGAAATCTCTTTCTTTGCACCATCGTGGTATGGATCCACAGAGGACAAAAAAAGGGTTATACACTTCTGGAAGTTATAGATAAACTAGATAACAATAGTGATGAGGAGCAAAACATTGAATCCAGCGACAACAGACATGCTTGTAGAGATACCAGATGAGGAACCATCAGATTCAACTGCAGATCAGTACGTTTTTGTTGTTTATACATATTATATGGAAATGTGTGTAAATTTACA
Organism: Myxocyprinus asiaticus; assembly: GCF_019703515.2. Lineage (NCBI taxonomy): Eukaryota > Metazoa > Chordata > Actinopteri > Cypriniformes > Catostomidae > Myxocyprinus > Myxocyprinus asiaticus. The sequence goes on from NC_059391.1 coordinate 17,177,927, forward strand.
TATGTAAATACACATTTGATGGTTGTTTTATGTACAATAAGTACTAATATAATTGATGTATATGATAAATTTGAATCGTCTGATAAAAAAAAAAAATGAGAATTACTGGCAAAATGCTATTGTTGGGGAAAGTAGCTGTAAGACTGTCACTATTTACATTTTATAGACAATAATTTTTTGTCAGAGTGCTTACATTCATTTAGGTAAACAATGTTATTCAGACTATTGAAATTCATTGCTCCTTTTTAATGTTGTTTTTTCCACCTCTGTGTGTTGTGCAATAGGTGTCACTCTGTCAGTCTGGGTTTTTGTCTGACAGGATCAGTGTTCAGGAGATTTCCCGAACAGCCGGACAAAGTAACGGCCATGGCACAGGGGTGGACTGGCCATCGAGAGAACCAGGACTTTTCCTGTTATGCAGAACAGGCCACAAAATGACGGCGCGATATGCTGAAGGGGGCAGCGACACTTTTGTGCCAGTTTCTATGTAAAATCCCGGGCCGATTTCTCTTCCCTGTCCGTCCCTGGACAGGACCGTGGCATTATCATCCTATGTCTATCTTGTTTTACGTTGTCTGTCTTTGTGTGGGTGCATGGTTTCGGTTATATTCCCTGCCGTGCACTCTTCGGTCTGTCTTGTTTCGTGTCTGGGGTATGGTGTCTGGGTCCTGACTTCCTGTCTGGTTCGGTTTCGGTCGGTGTCGGGATCCGGACACTCATGCTCCATGTCTGTCTGTTATTGACGTGGATGCATCACGCTTATGTCATTCTTGGCAGCATGCACTCACGTCAGTAGTTTATGTCTGTCTCTTTCGAACATGGGTGCACCTCGTGACGCGCTCGTGTTGCGTGCCCAGGTCGCGAGCTGTCTTCATATTAATAATTAATAATTTTATTTATTTATCACACATTATACATTTGCACATATACAGTGAAATTCTTTTTTTCACATATCCCAGCTAAGCTGGGGTCAGAGTGCAGGGTCAGCCATGATACGGCGCCCCTGGAGCAGATAGGGTCAAGGGCCCAACAGTGGCATCGTAGCAGTGCTGGGGCTTGAACCCCCAACCTTCTGATCAGTAACCCAGAGCCTTAACCGCTGAGCCACCACTGCCCCAAAAAAATGTTGTACTGAGGTTCGGTCACTTCGGTCTAAGGTGTCGAGGCTGAACTCTCGCACAGGTGTCCTGTCTTTTTTTTGTCACCTGTTGCGTGCATCGCATGGCGTTTGCCTCGCAATGTACACTCAGGTTTCATTTTGTGTGAGAATGCCTGGCATCGCTTTGTTTGCCGTTGCTACGCATTCATCTTGTTTGTCGGTTGGCATGGGCATATACTGCCTCACTGTCTTGCCGATGCCATTCGGTTGTTTTTTTATTGTCTTGTGAGAGCACGTGGCTTTGTTTTGTTTCTGTATCGCTGCGTGTCGCTCTGTCTTACGTCATACCCCTAGCCTCACCGGTCCCCCGTTAACCCATTTGATTTCTCTCCCTATTTAAGTCTCCTCATGTTTGCTGTCCAGGACCAGTTTGTAATGTCTAAGAATGCAGAGGCAAGACCCAAACGCAGAGTTTTAAAAAACAAAGGATTTATTAATATAACCAAAAGGGGAAAAACTCCCACAAAGGGGAAAACAAACAAACAACACCATATGGGAAAACTAACCATGTAAATAATCCAGGCTGGGGCAGGGGAAACTGGAGACAGGACCGACTGGATCGGGTAGGGTTGGGGGAATAAACTGATTGACAAACTTGACCAGCCAACACACACGACTGACCGGAACAAACACAAGACTGGAAACAAGACGAACTGTGGATAGCAAACACAAGGAGACTAAATAGGTTTAACAGAGGACAGGTGAGGCTAAAACTAATAATAGGCAAATAAGGAGGCGAACAAGGAGGTATGACGTAAGACAGAGAGATACGCAGCGATACAGAAACAAAACAAAGCCACATGTTCTCACAAGACAACAAAACACCCAAATGGCATGAGCGCACATCGCCAAGACAATAAGGCAATATGCGCCCATGCCAACCGACAAACAAGACGAGAGAACGCGTAGCAACGCTAAAACAAAGAAATATCAAGCATTCTCACACTAAACGAAACCTGAGCAAGGTAAGCGCCACGTGATGCATGCAACAGGTGACAAAAACAAGACAGGACACCTGTGTGAGAGTTCGGCCACACACACACACACACACACACACACACACACACACTTGACACCTTAGACCGAAGGTACCGAACCTCAGCACAACATGAAGACTGCTTGTGACCCGGGCACGCAATGCAAGTGCGACATGCACCCGTGTTCGTGAGAGACAGACATAAACTATTGACACGAGTGCATGCTGCTAAGATGACATAATGCACCCACATCAATAACAGACAGACACTGAGAATGAGTGTCCGGATCCCGACACCGACCGAAATCGAACCAGACAGGAAGTCAGAACCCAGACACCATACTCCAGACATGAAACAAGACAGACCGAAGAGCGCACGGCAGAGAATACAACCGAAACCATGCGCCCACACGAAGACAGACAACGAAACTCAAGACAGACATGGGACGATAATACCACCGTCATGTCAGACAAAAACCCAGACTGACAGAATGACAGGACCGTGACAATAGGTCTCCAGATAATCATTTTGTTGAGGACTGGACTAGCCAGCAACCAGCAAAAAGATGCAGACGGTTGGCATCTTCAACACTGGTGTTGTCTTTTACACCTGCTTTCAACAGTTTCAGTGGGAGAGGCAGAGGGACAGGGAGAGGAAGAGGTAGACAGACCTGATCATTACTGGCTGTTTTTGAGACATGGCATTCCCCAGAAGAAGCAGACATTCCACCACTTGAACCAGTCTTCAAAACATCTCGAACACCTGGCCCACAAATAATATAAACAGAGTCCTACAATCCACTTGAATTATTTCAGCTTTTCTTCTCATCCTCTGTGTGTCATACAATAATACAAAACTCCAATGTGTATTCTGCTGAGCACCAGAAAACCTCGGAAGGACATGTCTGTGATGGACTTGTACTCTTATCTGTCACTCACACTTTGCATGGGTCTGGTAAAGTTATCAGAAGTCAGAGATTACTGTAAAGAGTCCAGAATACTCAGTATCACCTTTCCGGCAATTGCAGGAAGTTTCAGGCAATTTCCTCAGCCATTCATCTCAGTGATCTGAAGATTGAGAATGTGAAGAAAAAAGGAACACCTGACTATGACCGCCTTTGTAAGGTGAAGCCAGTCACATCAGCAGCTAAGAAGTGCTTGCAAGACTTGCTTTCATGGGATTTTTTAATTTATGAAGGAAAATCCCCTGCAGCACAGAGCCAGCAAAGCTAGGGGCTAAACTACAAGTCTGTCATGGCACTGGTGGATGAAAAGTTCTTGGGAACAGGCTACAAGCTTTATGTAGATAATTTCTACACCAGCCCATCACTTTTCAAAGACCTTCCAGAAGAACATGTTGGCCTGTGGGACAGTTCATAGCAACAGGGTGTGCTTCCCACAAACAATAAGCTGCCCAAAAACACGCCCCATGGAAGCATGCCGTTGACAAGGGATGACAAGCTTCTGTTTGTTGAATGGAAGGACATGAGAGAAGTGTTGATGTGCTCCTCCCATTCAGCAAAGCTCGATCAGACTGTGAAGAGGAGGATCAAGACCAGAGACCAGAAAATGACTGTTCCAATTCCTAATGCAGTGGTAGAATACAACAAGGGAGTAAAATGTATTATTATATATGATTATATGTAAATATGTATTTATATGTAAAATTATGTTTTTGTATATGAAGTTGTGTATTTGTGTATTTTATTTACTTGAATATGTCCATTTTAAATATGCTCCATTATTTTACGCACAGAAACATGGGAGGAGTGAATCTTTCCGATGCCCTTATTGGGTATTATTCAGTTCTCCGAAAGACCAGAGTGTGGTACAGGTCTCTGTTCTACCATTTCTTGGACACTGCAGTGGTGAATGCCTTCATACTACACCAACAGGTGGCCACACTACACAACCAGAAGCCACTGAGTCAGAGGGAATTCCGGGAGACTCTGATTCAGGAACTTGCACATTGGATGCCTTGAAATCAGACACCGGCTTCTGCTCCTTCTGCTTCTTCAAGTGCAGGAGGACACTCATATCATGCCTGCCATAAGCCACAGCACATCAAATCAAATCAAATCACTTTATTGTCACACAGCCATATACACAAGTGCAATGGTGTGTGAAATTCTTGGGTGCAGTTCCGATCAACATAGCAGTCGTGACAGTGATGAGACAGTACCAATTTACACTAACATCAAATTAACACAACACAATTTAAACATCTGATATACACATAATTACACTCAACAATATACAAATAATAACATACACTGTACAGTATACAATACGCACTATATAGATACACATTATTCAATAAAAATAAAATATATAAAACAGTATATATAGTATTTGTAGAATGTACAGTATTGTACTGTATTGACATTCAGCTGTCGGTTGATAGTCAGTTATTAAGAGAGAATATAATATAATAATAATATAATTTATGACAGTCCGGTGTGAGATATAAGAGTAAGGGTAATAAAGTGCAGTGCTGATGTATTTGATCGTGGGAGATCAAGAGTTCAGAAGTCTGATTGCTTGGGGGAAGAAGCTATCATGAAGTCGGCTGGTGCGGGTCCCGATGCTGCGATACCGCCTGCCTGATGGTAGCAGTGAGAACAGCCCATGGCTCGGGTGGCTGGAGTCTCTGATGATCCTCCGAGCTTTTTTCACACACCGCCTGGTATATATTTCCTGGAGGGAGGGAAGCTCACCTCCGATGATGTGTCTGGCAGTTCGCACCACCCTTTGCAGTGCTTTGCTGTTGTGGGCGGTGCTATTGCCGTACCAGGCGGAGATGCAGCCAGTCAGGATGCTCTCTACAGTGCAGGTGTAGAACCGTGTGAGGATGTGGCGGTTCATTCCAAACTTCCTCAGCCGTCTCAGGAAGAAGAGGCGCTGATGAGCCTTCTTCACAACGACTTCAGTGTGGATGGACCATGTGAGTTCCTCGGTGATGTGGACACCCAGGAACTTGAAGCTGCTGACTCTCTCCACTGGTGCTCCATTGATGGTGATGGGACTGTGTTCTGTCTTTTCTCCTGAAGTCCACCACAAGCTCCTTTGTCTTACTGACGTTGAGGGAGAGGTTGTGCTCCTGACACCAGTGTGTCAGAGTGTGCACCTCCTCTCTGTAGGCTGTTTCATCATTGTCAGTGATCAGACCTACCACCGTCGTGTCATCAGCAAACTTAATGATGGCACTGGAGCTATGTGTTGCCACACAGTCATGTGTGTACAGAGAATACAAGAGTGGGCTGAGAACACAGCCCTGCGGGGCTCCAGTGTTGAGGGTCAGTGATGAGGAGATGTTGCTGCCTATTCTAACCACCTGGCGTCTGCTTGACAGGAAGTCCAGGATCCAGCTGCACAGCGAGCTGTTTAAGCCCAGAGCCCGGAGTTTCTCATCTAGCTTGGAGGGCACTATGGTGTTGAATGCTGAGCTGTAGTCTACAAACAGCATTCTCACATAAATGTTCTTTTTTTCCAGGTGGGAGAGAGCAGTGTGTATTGTAGATGCAATGGCATCATCACCCAACTGCAATGGGTCCAGTGATGGAGGCAGCACAGAGCAGATATAGTCTCTGATTAGTCTCTCAAAGCATTTGCTGATGATGGGGGTCAGAGCAACAGGACGCCAGTCATTTAAACAAGTTATTTTTGATTGTTTTGGAACAGGCACAATGGTGGATGTTTTAAAGCATGTGGGAACCACAGACAAAGAGAGGGAAAGGTTGAAAATGTCCGTAAAAACACCAGCCAGCTGGTTCGCGCACGCTCTGATGACGCGGCCCGGAATGCCGTCTGGGCCCGCGGCTTTGCGGATATTCACCCATCGGAAGGATAGGGTTACATCCACTACAGAGACGGAGAGTGAACTAACCTCTGTAGCTTCAGCTGCAAGAGCTCTCTCCACGAGGGCGGTGTTATTTCCCTCGAAACGAGCATAAAAAGTATTTAGCTCATCCGGTAGAGAGGCAGCGGTGTTCATGGCGGAGTTTTTATTCCCTTTGAAGTCTGTGATGATGTTAATTCCCTGCCACATGCTTCTAGAGTTGGTGATGTTAAACTAACCTTCAATCTTGCTCCTGTACTGGCGTTTTGCGGTTCTGATAGTTTTTCGGAGGGCATAACTGGCTTGTTTATGTTCCTCCGCGTTCCCGGAATTAAAAGCGGAGGTTTGCACATTAAGTGCCGCGCGAACATTTCTATTAATCCAAGGTTTCTGATTCGGATAGATCCGTACTGTTCTGGTCGGAACCACGTCCTCTACGCACGTCCTGATGAAGCACATTACGTTATCAGCGTAAAGCTCGATGTCGTCATCAGAGGCGGACCGGAACATCTCCCAGTCCGTGTGAACAAAACAGTCTTGTAGCGTAGAGTCTGATTGGTCCGACCAGCACTGGATCGTTCTGAGGGTGGGTGCTTCCTGTTTCAATTTCTGCCAGTAAGCAGGCAGAAGCAGAATGGAAGAGTGGTCCGATTTGCCAAATGGTGGGCGGGGGAGGGATTTGTAGCCATCCCGGAAGGGAGTAGCAGCAATGGTCCAAAACCCGGTCCCCTCATGTGTTGAAACTAATGTGCTGGTGATATTTTGGTGCGACTGATTTTAAACTGGCTTTATTAAAGTCCCCGGTCACAATGAACGCAGCCTCAGGGTGCGCGGTTTCACACAAACCAGCAGTGGTGGCAGACGAAAATGCAGAGTGTGCCACCAAAAAAACCATTCGTAACCTGCCGGGTATGTGATGTGCCTTTATACTTTCAGATTGTTTCAATGCCTGGCATGATGAGAGCGATTTGTAGTGTTGGGCACTTAACAGTTATAATTAGTTGAATAATAGTTTGTGGTCTGGTTTTGTACTGTTCTTGTTTGGTGGTTTTTTTTTTTTTCCATACATTCATGTTAAAACAAGTTCAGATGGTAGAGCATTGGTTGAAAGTGTTTGCCTAATGCATAAATGCATTGTAAAAATGTTTACACGATGTTTTAAAATGAATGTGTGTGTTTGTGTGTGTGTGTTGTGGTGTATATGCTACTTATTGAAGGAACTGTATGGTTTAGTATATTCCACAGGTCAAATAGTTAAGTGTCCTTTTGGAATCTCCAAGTGGAGCTTGGATGTCACCAAATTAACTTTTTTGGTACTGTGCCTAAATAAAATTTCATAGCAAACTCATTTTTGGAGATATCAATCTCAAATATTACACACAACTTGAATAGACATGTGGCTTTAAATTTCTGTTGTTTTGGGGTGACCAGGCACAGGTTTGTTATATATTCTCTTTACAAAATACAAAATTTAGTGCAAGTTTAGTGCAGTACATTTCATTGCAATAAACTTAAGCTTCCATAACTTTGTTGTTTTTTTTTTTTTCACTTATTTTACTGCTTTCACATCAGCTATAAGCTCCTAAATCTATTGTCTCCTATTGTCTACTTTCAAAAGAGACCATATGTAGGCCTTTCGATCAATGCGTTCATGAGTTACAACCCTTTAATCACAAAACGTTTAATCACAAAGTGGAGCTTGGATGTCATCTAGTGGCCATTTTGGGTACTGCGTCAAAAATGCCATTGCAAACTAATTTTTCGAGATATCAATCTAAAACTTTATACACAACTTGGGTTGACATATGGCTTTGAACTCGTAGCATTTTAGGGTGGCCAGGTACAGTTTTTGTGATTTATAAGATTTATTTATAAAATAATTAAACGTTTAAAGCAATACATTTTCATCAAACTAAACTTAAACTTCTATATATTTTCTATATACTTTTGTTAGTACTTTCAATCAGCAATAAACTGCCAAGTGTCTTCTTTCAAACGAGACCATGATTAGGACTGTAGCTGAAAGCATTCATGAATTACAACCATTTAAGATTGGGTATGCCATTTTCCACTCTATGCTCAAAAAGGGCGGCGCAAGGTAAGAGGTTAAAGTTATATAAAATGCCACTAAAACCTATTAATGCAATAAATAACACATTTGGCTTGGTTGTTATGTAGTGGAGTGAATTAACTCCAGATGATGTTTCTTTGTTTCAGTCATTAACTTGTGACTCAACTCTTTTGAATCCGCTCACCAAAAAGATTGGTTCATATTCATTCACAGATTCATTCAGTAACCATTTTTGTAAAAACACGCATTTCTGCTAGAAGGTAGCAACCAAAACAAGTCTAATTATCCACGTCATAAGCGTTTTCCCCACAAAAGTCAACAAAGCATGTCTATCATTTTGTGAACTGATGTGCATGACTACCAAGCTACACTATATTGCCAAAAGTATTCGCTCATCTGCCTTTAGACGCATATGAACTTAAGTGACATCCCATTCTTAATCCATAGGGTTTAATATGACGTCAGCCCACCCTTTGCAGCTATAACAGCTACAACTCTTCTGGGAAGGCTTTCCACAAGGTTTAGGAGTGTGTTTATGGGAATTTTTGACCATTCTTCCAGAAGCGCATTTGTGAGGTCAGACACTGATGTTGGACGAGAAGGCCTGGCTCGCAGTCTTCGCTCTAATTCATCCCAAAGGAGCTCTATCGGGTTGAGGTCAGGACTCTGTGCAGGCCAGTCAAGTTCTTCCACACCAAACTCGCTCATCCATGTCTTTATGGACCTTGCTTTGTGCACTGGTGCGCAGTCATGTTGGAACAGGGAGGGGCCATCCCCAAACTGTTCCCACAAAGTTGGGAGCATGGAATTGTCCAAAATCTCTTGGTATGCTGAAGCATTCAGAGTTCCTTTCACTGGAACTAAGGGGCCAAGCCCAGCTCCTGAAAAACAACCCCACACCATAATCCCCCCTCCACCAAACTTCACAGTTGGCACAATGCAGTCAGACAAGTACCGTTCTCCTGGCAACCGTCAAACTCAGACTCGTCCATCAGACTCGTCACCACTGCTCTAGAGTCCAGTGGCAGCGTGCTTTACACCACTGCATCCGACGCTTTGCATTGCACTTGGTGATGTATGGCTTGGATGCAGCTGCTCGGCCATGGAAACCCATTCTATGAAGCTTTCTATGCACTGTTCTTGAGCTAATCTGAAGGCCACATGAACTTTGGAGGTCTGTAGCGATTGACTCTGCAGAATGTTGACGACCTCTGCGCACTATGCGCCTCAGCATCCGCTGACCCCGCTCTGTCATTTTACGTGGCCTACCACTTCGTGGCTGAGTTGCTGTCATTCCCAATCGCTTCCACTTTGTTATAATACCACTGACAGTTAACAGTGGAATATTTAGTAGCGAGGAAATTTCACGACTGGACTTGTTGCACAGGTGGCATCCTATCACAGTACCACGCTGGAATTCACTGAGCTCCTGAGAGTGGCCCATTCTTTCACAAATGTTTGTAGAAGCAGTCTGCATGCCTATGTGCTTCATTTTATACACCTGTGGCCATGGAAGTGATTGGAACACCTGAATTCAATTATCTGGATGGGTGAGCGAATACCTTTGGCAATATAGTGTATATAAAAGACAACACTAGCCTAAAAACAATTTCTTATTTTCAATTAGGCCTACATCTTGATGTCTTTGTAAATGTTGTCAGTCACTTTTACTCATAATTCATGCAGACCCTTTCTCTCCTTGTTGAACGAGATTACCAAACTAAATGAATGACATGCGGCTGGAGCCCCCCTAAATAATGTCTAGCCAGGCCTATGGTTAGGGATTTGAGCAAATCCCTAATCACAAGTCTTAGCCTAAACTTCATAATTGCCCCGTACCATTTGTTATAAAATTTTATCTCATATCAAGTGGCTTGTTGTGGAGAGGTCTGATATTACTTTTCAAAGCAATTGGATTTTTTGCTTGTGTTTGAAAAAAAGTAGTAAATAAATAAATAATAAAAAAAAAAAGAAAATCACAGAAGGGACCTCAGCCACATCTAGGGACCAGAAAATCATAAGACACTTCAGGGTTAGGCTTGGACCAGTAAACAACCACCCAGAACACCCCATTAACTGCACAGCAACATGTTAAAAACCAACCAGAACACCCCGACAACCACACATCAACATACTGAAAACCACCAGAACACCCCAACAACTGCATAACAACATGCTGAAAACCACCAGAACACCCCAACAACCGCATAACAACATGCTGAAAACCACCAGAACAACCGCATAACAACATACAGAAAACCACCAGAACAACCCATTAACTGCATAGCAACATGTTAAAACTAACCAGAACACCCCAGCAATCGCATAGCAACATGTTGAAAACCACCAGAACACCCCATTAACCACATAACAACATGCTGAAAACTACCAGAACACCCCATTAACCGCATAGCAACATGTTAAAAACCAACCAGAACACCCCAACAACCACACATCAACATACTGAAAACCATCAGAACAACCCATTAACTGCATAGCAACATGTTAAAAACAAACCAGAACACCCCAACAACTGCATAACAACATGCTGAAAACCACCAGAACACCCCATTAACTGCATAGCAACATGTTAAAATCTTTAGGAACCACTCAGAACACCTGAGTGTTGTGGCGGCAACATTTTCCACATCTAAACACCACTCACAAAATCCAGTTAATAATTATGTAACATTTTTTACATTCATTTTATAGGCTTTTTAAATTTGTATTGATGGCAAAAGTAGAGAGAAGACATGACGGAAAGATCGGTACAGAGCACAGACCACATCTAAAAGGCACAAATCCCAAATTAACAGCATGATGGCTCATGGTGACTGGAGGACATCTGCTAACCACCAGGTCACAACTCCGACCAAAAAAGATATTTTATGGAGATAAGTGCTGCATAAGAGGACGCTGCGATAAAACTCACACGCCACATTAGCTCTGCACCGGACACATTAGATCAACATTACATTTAATACATTGTTTAAACGCTGTGTGTGTGTGTGTAACAAATTAGGCCGATTAGAGTAATTACTATGTGTATTTCAGTGGAACATCAAAGTCCATTGGCTGCTCATGCATATGGGTTGAATTAGAGGCTTAGCTGGGTGAACTGAGCAACGATTCATCCAAAGCAAAGAGCCACAGACCTCGGGTTCGTGTCAGAAACAACAGCTGCTTATATTCATACCCTTACAGGAGGGAGCGCACATAAGAGGATTATGCCAGAGTCCATTGTGTACAATTTAATTGCATAATACAAAGGGCATGGTAGGCTGTCAAAAGAGCAAAGGAACAGCCGTACATCCAACCACTAATGGACAAAATGAATACATCAAATAAACACACTGGGTCATTGGAGTGGTTTTTATTAAAGGGATAGTTCCGCCGAAAATGAAAATTCTGTCATAATTTTTCACCCTCATTTTGCTTCAAGACTGCATGATTTTTTTCTTCCACAAAAGTAGAAATTTTGCTGTATGTTCACGTTGCTCTTTTCCATGCAATGAAAGTGTATGGTGACCAGGAACTGTCAAGCTCCAAAAATGGCAAAAAGCACCATTAAAGCAGCCCCTACTCATGCGCTATATATCAAGTCTTCTGATGCCATAGATCAGAGGTACCCAAACTAGGGCCTGAGGGCCAAAGTTGGCCGGTGATGACCTTTAATTTGGCCCGCCTTGCCATAGATGACATGAGGCGAAAAAAAAAAAAAAAAAAAAATATGGCTTTGACGCAGCTCTTCGTTTTTAATTAAACTTTTTGTTTTAAAATTTTTTGTTTTATTTGTGAATAACAAAAACTATAGCTTATTTGAACAGTAGAGAGTATAAGTGATTTCATTTTTTAAAATTTATATGCGTACTTCGATGACCTTTAAAGAAGTACTGTCTGAAAGTTTGCTCCACTGGCCATCCCAGGTGCCACCGCAAAATATTCCCTATGATTGGCCAGCTCCAAAGTCGGAGGTGGGCATTCAATACCGCCAGACAGAACCTAGTTGGTTTAAAACGGAGCAGGAACTGAAGCAGTGTCAAGAAATGACAGGTAATTAGGTGGACTCACGGAAACAGTGCGTACAGTCATCCGAAATTAAATATAGCTTGAACGCGCACTACAGGTTGTGCAACATTTCATACCTGCGTGAACACGACCACTGAAGCGCACCCGTGAAGCGGGCTTGATAAAGTCAGGTGAGGGAGCATTTCAATATAAACAATGGTTCCATTCACTCCAAACACCACACAACATTACGACAAGCACTATAAATGAACAGACCAGGACTCTCAAAAATCCCTTTTCTGTCCTGCCAGCTGACAAAAACAGTAATGCAGTAAACTAATTCTTCATAATTCATCTTCTTATTCTGACTAAACCCCGTTTTGGGGTGTGTATAACATCTGTGTGCATCATACTGTAATTCGTTTGTCAAACGTGAGGATATCTTGTTTACTTGCAACTATCTGCCTAAAAACAGATAGCTGCAAGTTTTTTAATAACCATAAGATACAATGCCATATTTCGGCAGGTTCTTAATCATAATCACATTTTGGAGTCAACAAAATTAATAGGCCTCTCAATTTTTTTAATTTGCAGAAATGTGCTTCATAGCTTTAATTTCCTTTCATAATATAATGCATTTAGCCTTAATCCATTTCCTCTTAAGAAAAGAAGTAAAAGTACAATTCAAGTTTTTGATATCACAACAGGAAAACAGTTTTAAATGTCAAATAAAAGTAGGCAGGCTAAATGCATTAACTACTAAAAAACATTTTACAGCATTGTTTAATTAAATAATCCTAAGCGTTTGGCAGTCCCAATAAATGGTAATACTCATATGACCATGTGTAGCCTAGGTCTATGATAAGAAACATCTTTAATATCTTCTTTGTCACAAAACAAATATCCTGCTTGATAGTATTACGTCATGACATTGTATCTTCAGCTCTCCAAAACTGCACAGAACTACCGTGTGGTCAATGTGAGGAGATGCGCTGTTCTTAAAGAGACAATAACCATATTTTAAGATCATTTAGTTGTTTAGCAGACATTTTATCCAAAGTGACTCACAAATGAGAAAGAGACACAACATACACAAAAATTATTCTGAAATCAATTATCTGCATTGTGCAAGTATAGGACAATAGGATTTTAATTTTAGAGTTCTGTGTTTTGCAGTATTAATATTTAATTTTAAAATAATACAGTTTGATATATACAACGTTTATTTTTGGCCCACTGCCCTCAATCAAATTTGATTTTTGGCCCTTCATAGGAAAAAGTTTGGGCACCTCTGCCATAGATAATTGCTTTGTGTGACAAAAAAAAAACTATGCCGCTCAAATCTCATTCACGGTTGCGCAAATTCAAATATGGAGCATTGAAACGTTTCACACCAGATTTGATGTCAATTTGTAAACATCTTTGGTTATCATTGTCTCGTAAATGATAGCTTCGTGCCAAATTTGAATGTGTGCATATTCAAATTGCAAAAATTATTTTTGAGAGCTATGGCAAAGGGGACAGTTACGAACGTATAATGACTTTAATTTTGGACTGTTCCAAAGACAGAGCTATCATATGGCTTCAAGTGATTTGGAATAAAGCGCACAAGTCATATGATTTTGTGATACTTTTATGGAGCTTTTTCCCATTTTTGGAGCTTGACAGCCCCTGATTATCATTCACTTTCATGTATGGAAAAGAGCAGTGTAAACATTCAGCTAAACATCTCCTTTTGTGTTCAATGAAAGGACAAAAGGCCATGCTGGTTTGGAAAAACATGTTGGGGGGGTTGAAGTCAGAAGTTTACATACACCTTAGCCAAATATATTTAGTCAGTTTTTCACAATTCCTGACATTTAATTTGACAAAACATTCCCTGTCTTAGGTCAGTTAGGATCAGTACTTTATTTTAAGAATGTGAAGTGTCAGAATAATAGTAGAGAGAATGATTTATTTCAGCTTTTATTTCTTTCATCACATTTCCAGTGGATCAGATGTTTACATACACTTTGTTAGTATTTGGTTGCATTGCCTTTAAATTGTTTAACTTGGGTCAAACATTTTGGGTAGCCTTCCACAAGCTTCTCACAATAAGTTGCTGGAATTTTGGCCCATTAGAGAATGCGTCTCCTTCCTGAGCAGTATGATGGCTGCATGGTCCCATGGTGTTTATACTTGTGTACTATTGTTTGTACAGATGAACGTGGTACCTTCAGGCGTTTGGAAATTGCTCCTAATGATGAACTAGACTTATGGAGGTCCACAATTTTTTTCTGAGGTCTTGACTGATTTCTTTTGATTTTCCCATAATGTCAAGCAAAGAGGCACTGAGTTTGAAGATAGGCCTTAAAATACATCCACAGGTACACCTCCAATTTAGTACACCTCCTATCAGAAGCTAATTGGCTACTTGTCTAAAGGCTTGACATCATTTTCTGGAATTTTCCAAGCTGCTTAAAGGCAAAATAAACTTCTGACCCACTGGAATTGTGATACACACAAATTGTTTCTCTTTTAATTGAGTGTAAACAATTGTTGGAAAAAGTACTCATGCCACGCACAAAGTAGATGTCCTAAACGACTTGCCAAAACTATAGTTTGCTAATATTAAATATGTGGAGTGGTTAAAAAAAAAAGTTTTAATGACTTCAGCCTAAGTGTATGTAAACTTCTGGCTTCAACTGTACATGCAATGTGTACAGCATTTAACTAATGTCAGTGCACAAATCATTTAGATTTTTTTTTTTTTTTTAATTCTTAAGTTTTTAAATGGAATAGGGTGTTTTCACATCTGGTAAGACTTGTGGTTAAGAAAACTATGAGACTATGCTGTTTTGTTTCAAATGAGAGATGCTGCCCTCGAGTTATGTACTCAATTGTCACTAACAAAATACAGTAGTTATGTCTTCTTCCCTTTTTTTTTTTTTTTCAGGCAGAAGGTATTGAATGCAATATCAGATAAGAAACCTGTATAAGCTGTCAGTTGTAACTTGGTTAATGCCTCGGTCAATTACCTCTAAAAACCAAATGTAGACATGCCCTCTGGGATTTTAAACGTATTTTATATTCACACCAGAAAATGAGCTCATGACAGGCAAGACATCCATAGAAAACTATTTAGAATACATAGTGGGCATGTCATTTTCCAAACGGTTTCATTCTCTCACAATGAGACAAAAGAATTATGCACTTTT
This sequence comes from Myxocyprinus asiaticus, assembly GCF_019703515.2. Taxonomy (NCBI): domain Eukaryota; kingdom Metazoa; phylum Chordata; class Actinopteri; order Cypriniformes; family Catostomidae; genus Myxocyprinus; species Myxocyprinus asiaticus. The sequence goes on from NC_059391.1 coordinate 17,193,176, forward strand.
TATACAATTATTGAACGTTCTTATAAAACCAACATGTTTTGGAACCTTCCATGAATACGGTACACTTTGGTGTCCCATTACTTTTTTAAAGCATTACAGGAACAAATTCCAAACACGGGAAGTTATTTGTTGTGAGAACTATTAGATGTGTCTGTATCCCCCCCACCCCTCCCCCATTAAAACAGCCTGTCTCACCTTAGTGGTCTTGACTTTTCCAACTGTATCCAACAACTTAAATAATTCAACATCATCATTTTGACATAATTTGTTGAATTAACTCATTTTAATAACCAAAAACATAACATTTAACAAGTACAAATTTCCCACATTTTCCGTGCAACCGTTACCATTTAAATACAGCTGCTGTGGGAGTGACAATAAATGTTGTCTTTCTCTCTTCTGACTGACACAATCCACCTTTTTTTTTTCTCTCTTTTGGAAAGTTGTGGAAAAATAATAATGGGCTTTATGTTGTCATCCAAGGGAGATCAGATCTATTTGTCCAACAAAGAGGTGTACCCCAAGGTTCAACATTGGGTCCACTTCTTTTCTCTATTTTTATTAATGATCTTCCTTTAGTCTTTTCTAATTCTTCTGTTCAGCTATATGCGGATGACATTGTCATTTATATCTCTAAATCTTGTCTAATGCAGATTCAAAATGCCCTTCAATACGATTTTAATACTTTACAAAATTGGTTCATGTCTAATAAATTATTGCTTAAAGCAAAATCTCATGTTATGATCTTTGGAACAAGACATAAACTTAGAGCACCTATTATGGTTTTTCAAATATTACCTTTCATGTAGTGTGTTATATAGCTGTTTGTGAATGTAAAAAAGTCTGCGAAGTTTCAAAAATCAAAGTGCACAACAAATGGAGTTATTGACTCCCAAAAGAAAGAACCGATTCTGAACACCTGAAACGAGTTGTTAGTAATTCCAGATTTACTTCCTGTACTAACCTACGTAATTTGGTAACAAAAAAATCCCCTCTGGTCTTTATTGGCTGCAAGCGAACAGCTTTGACCCGCCCTCAAACACTACACTAAGCGGTAGACCAATCACAACAGACAGACATCTGACCAATCAGAGCAGAGTAGGCTCTCTGAAAGGAGGAGTTTAGAATGAATCCTTTAGAACGGGTCATTGAACGAGTCGTTTTTGACACTGGGAATAAAAGGTAATGCTGCAATTTAAATTATGAGCAAATTAAAGTGTTTTTTGACCTTGGATGCATGTAAATCTATTGTATGAGACCTTTAAAACTAAATTAGGCATGTTTAAAAACCATAATAGGTGCTCTTTAAAACAAAACAATATTGTGTAATGATGGTACTTACCTGCAAAGAGTTGATTAAATATTTGGGTTTATTGATTGACACTGAACTTACTTTCAAACCTCACATTGATTACATTTGTCGCTAAATTAACTACGGAACTAGTGTGTTATATCGATCTAAAAACTGTTTCACACTTAATGTTCGAAAGAAACTTGCCTCACAACTTATCTTACCATTTTTTGACTATACAGATGTAGTTTATCAAATTGCATCCAAAACCAATCTTTTACCTCTTACCAGAGCATATAACAATCTCTGTAGATTTGTTTTGAGATGTTCTTTTAATACTCATCACTGTATAATGTACAACTCACTTAACTGGCCTCCACTCAATATACAGTTGTGCTCAAAAATTTGCATATCCTGGCAGAAATTGTGACATTTTGGCATTGATTTTGAAAATATGACTGATCATGCAAAAATGTCTTTTACTTAAGGATAGTAATCATATGAAGCCATTTATTGTCACATAGTTGTTTGGCTCCTTTTTAAATCATAATGGTAACAGAAATCACCCAAATGGCCCTGATCAAAAGTTTACATACCCTTGAATGTTTTGCCTTGTTACAGACACACAAGGTGACACACACAGGTTTAAATGGCAATTAAAGCTTAATTTCCCACACCTGTGTCTTTTTAAATTTCAATTAGTGTCTGTGTATAAATAGTCAATGAGTTTGTTAGCTCTCACGTGGATGCACTGAGCAGGCTAGATACTGATCCATGGGGAGCAGAAAAGAACTGTCAAAAGACCTGCGTAACAAGGTAACGGAACTTTATAAAGATGGAAAAGGAAAAAAAGTTCTTTAATTTCAGGCGTTATTTTGTACCTCATTCATGGAATGTGCGTCAAACTGCACCAACGGAATTTGTTTCCACTGATACATCAAACTTAGTTATTTGCTCAATTCTTTCATAACCTTTTCTATTACATTATACTTTAATGACTTTCTTTAAAATCTTTTTCTGGATTTGTTTTTGACATTTTTAATGATTGTATTGATTGTCAAATTGTCAGACTAGTGCCACCAACTGACAAAAGTGTACAAATATGTCTGCAGTTGTCTTGTGAGGCTGTATCCCATGAAGACATGTTAAGTCTTTCCATCTGGGTAAAATTTCTTCCTCCCTCTGTCTTTCTGCCAAGAAAATAGGACTTCTAATATCAAAAAGAGAACCATGTTTTATGGCTTCCCCTAAAAGCAATACAGTTGTCTTATTTTTTTTTACTTTCTAGCAAATAAGCCTTTGATCCAAAGACCCCATAACAGACCCTATTGACTTATTAAAACCTTAAACAGTGTGAATCACAGATCCTTTATTTATGAGGTAATAAATAAACGTGGTTCTTACCTCTCGGGCAACGAACACCTAATAAATACAGCATATACCAATGACAGTGATCCCCTGCTCCTTGCATAACGTAGCAACGGCAACCAGGAACACAGTTAAAATAATGGGAGTCCACACTGAAAGTGAAATGTCTGACTTAATTTATGATCCAGTAAACCAGTACACACATCTGTTAATGCAACATGGTGCTGAAAGATGCTCATCAATCAGCGGTACAAGTACATTTTGTCAAATAAAACATTTAAAGGTGCAAAGCAGAAAATGTCCAGTAACAGACAATCGGCTGGTCATGTGACCTCAACATGATGGCCACCATGAGGGAGAAAGCATCCTTATGTCTCATGCGTACACCATTTTAAACATACAGGGGGGTACATAAGTTCACACTGAAAATTGGGGATTCAAAATCTAATGTAAACCTGGAAATAAATAAATAGAAAATTTTCAGGATTGTAACATTTGAAAAAAATAAGAAATGAATGTTAATTTTTCAATGCAACTTTTTACTAATATTTTAATGCTGATAGCATAAGAAAAAAAAAAAATTCACAAGTGGACTTTGTGAACCTCACTGTATTTTTCTAAAGAATTCATTATTTCGATCTGTGTAAAACAAATATTTTCTTCATGCATCTATAAAACATCATTCCAATGACACAAAGTGGAAGATGCATCATCTAAGGAAAACAAATTTGGAAAATCTAGTGTGCCATGGGAGACACCTTGGCTTCATCTTCATTGGTTGACTATGGAATTCTGTCACACAAGTCTTTGCAAGATGCAAATCATAAGAGCAACCCAAAATAACAAAGCTGAACACAAAAGTCAAAATACCCAGCAACTGCTGCATCGGTGGCACATGCCACCAGAAATATTAATGAGGTGTAGGGGGTCATAATACGCAAACCACGTTGTCTTAGGACTTAACGTGACATTTGCAAGCACTATCCACCCATGTGCTTGCATCCACCCCATTTACACCTTAAGAAGTAGGTGACTGTTTATTTAAGAAATAAGAAAATAAGAAAACGAAAATAATTGCTCGTCATCACGCCGTGGACAAGGTAAGAACAAAAATGGGGCTTAGCCATCTGTTAAAAGAAGTTCGAAAATCACAATGGGAGTATGACATAAGCGTGAATGCAATAATTGTGCTTTGAGTGTGTCAACTCAGAAACAACACATGCCACTTTGATTGATCTGTGAAAGTAAATCTGTGTACTTAAAGACTTCTGGGTGGGAAGCATGGTGCGCTTTCGAATGGAAGGCGAGTTGCAGCTTGCGCGCCGCATCCTAGAAGTGAACCTGTTGCGATGTGCATGTGTGTACACATGCATGGGTTAACATTGTGGCGATTGCAACACTTACCAATGGAGTGATCAGTGCCTTTTGATTTGGTGTACGCCAAGAAAGCAGCAATCAGGAATATGGAAGATAGCAACTCGGCCCTGCCGACGAGTCACCTTTGAGAGCAAAATGAAAGAGCATGATTAAATCTTTCTTTAACCAGCCTGATGTGCACATCTCTCAACACTTGCAACAAGTGGAATGTCAAATGATCAAATTTGCTTAACCGATCGTAAAAGAAATGTCAGATAATGTTGATTGATGTCTTAAGCATGTTTCTACAGCAGTGCTTATGATTATGCAGCAGCCATAGTTTGGATGGTGAACTTTATGCCATGAAGTGTAACAGAGTCATATGACAGGTGCAAAAGGAACCAGTTTTCAGCAATCAATCTTCATTGTGAAGCAGAAATTATTTTTCCTTTTTGCCACCCTGTGAGAACTTTTGCTGAAAATATTGCAGGCAGTAAATAATTGTATATTAATTATGTTATTTAATTATATTTCTAAAACTGAGGGTTAACAAATCTGAGGCTATGGGGAATACACATAATCCCTTGCACATGAATTATTTAATTATGTTTCCTTGGTCAAAAAGAACTTATGGGGGCATTTAAATAGGTGTTATAAAGAAGTCATATATGTTTAAGCACTTATGGAGTATTGTTTATGTTGTTTTGTTGCAAATAGTTGTTCCGTGTGATGTCAGCATTAGTGATCTGTGTCCTCTTTGGTCAAGTTGGACCTTGTTAACTCTATTTCAGTTCACCTTGTGCATGTACAACTGAAGTACAGGTATATATGTATTTCAGTGGATAATTACATTTATTTAATGACTGACCTAGAACCAGTTAAAATGTTTTTTAATTGAGCTGTTTTATTGTTTGATCTAAATTTGAGAAAATTCAACTAACATTATCAAGTAGAAACAACAATATTTATATAGCAAATCTGAGTTAAGTCTACTTGCATCTAGTTACCGTAACTTCAATAGTTAAGTTAATTCTATATGAACACCAACTTAAGTAAACTTAATTACACAAGCTTATGAGACGATTATTACTCAATTCAAATGAGGGAAGTCAAATAATTAAGTTTTTTAGTGAGTTACAGCTCCAGTATAAGCAAAACATAGCACTAATAGCAGATCATCATTTTTGTTGCATAGCAATGTTCTCATGGACTGTATCTTTCAATTTGCAAAAAAGATATATAAATATTTACATAAATTTCGCTGCATCCAAAATCACGTACTGTCAGGGTATTTACTATATTTGATGTAGGATGCACTTCTCGGCCGGTAAAACAGTATGTTCTTTAGGTATGCAGGCTAGTAGTATGAATACATTATAGACAAACATCATATGAGAACATGGGCATTGTCCCGTGACCGAATATATGATGTCATAATACCGTGGCAATAATTTACCCTAGTTTAGTTAAGTAAGCACAATTTAAACACAATGAACAACTTTCTTGGTGTATACTGTATAGCACTTACTGCAAAAGAAAAAGCTTACTGCTGAAAAATACATTTACTAGAGAAGCAAAATGTCTTAAGATATTTTGTTTAGTTTTTAGAGAAATCTATCAAAATGTAGTTACGTTTATGCTTGTAACAAGAAATAGCCATTTACCAACAGGGTAGGGGGAAAAAAGCTTGATTCAAAGAGAAAACAAGTTTATTTTTCTTACCACATTGGCCATTTTTACAAGCATAATCTACATAACATTTTGTTAGATTTCTCTGAAAACAAGACCTAGTGTCTAATGCCATTCTGCTTCTCCAGTAATTTTTTTTTGCTTTAAAGATGTTTAGATATTTTTACCGGAAAATAAGACAATACTCAGTGAGAACAGAATTTTATGCAGTTACAATTGAAAAGAGCCGCCTGACTTGTGGTTCTCCACCGTTTTATTTAAATGCAGCATTTTGAAAGTGACGTCTCCTCAGCTCTCAAGGCATTATGGGATAGGACAGTGTCCATTGGAAGCACTCTTCAAAATCTCGCTGCAAATAGTACGTCATCTGGGTATTTCTCGCTTATTGTTTTATGAATACAGAACATACTTCAGCCATACTACTCCATTGGCATACTGTTTTTGAAATACTATACAGTAGGGAAGTATGCATATTCAGACACAGCTTGTCTTTAATATTTTAGTTTTTTTGAGTATTGTAAAACGAGTAGTTCGGACTCTAAATTCTGATTGGCAGCATTCAAAGCAGTTACAAAATGACAATAAACACATCTATGACCACAATTTCTGACAACTGCATTTATTGCTATAGAATTATTTATTCCTCTAATAATTAATAATACATTTCATGTAGGGCCAGGGTAGATCAGCGAATATTGAAGCTTACTACCACACCTGGGGTCGTGAGTTCGAATCCAGTGTGTGCTGAGTGACTCCAGCCAGGTCTCCTAAGCAACCAAATTGGCCCAGTTGCTAGGGAGGGAAGAGTCACATGGGGTAACCTACTCGTGGTCACGATTAGTGGTTCTCGCTCTCAATGGGGCGTGTGGTAAGTTGTGCATGGATCGCGGAGTGTAGAATGAGCCTCCACATGCTGGAAGTTTCCGCGGTGTCACGCACAACGAGCCACGTGATAAGATGTGCGGATTGACTGTCTCAGAAGCGGAGGCAACTGAGACTTGTCCTCTGCCACCCGGATTGAGGAGAGTAACCGTGCCACCACGAGGACCTACTAAGTAGTGGGAATTGGGCATTCCAAATTGGGGAGTTTATTTTATTTTTATAAAAAAAAATATATATATATAATAACAATAACATTAATCATAATATATTTCATGTTTATTGAAGATTAGTGTTTTATAATGTTGCTGTTGCAACCATTTAATAAAATAAATAAGATTTTCCCAGGGTAAAATCAGGGTAACACATAGCCATTAAAAATCAATGTATATTAGTAGACGCCTTACTAAAGGTACAGTACCAATGTAAATACAGTCTGGTTATTAAATTAGACCAGGTGTACATTAACAACTGCAAGTGCAACAATGCAGCTATTTTTTTTATGCAGAGCAACTTACAATACATCAATTGCAGAGACACTTAGTCTCTGTGGAACAGTTTAGTGCTGTGCCAGCCAGAGGACTGCAGAACTGAGATATGAAAAATACTTCAGATCTTAAATCATTGAAATTGAACACCCAACCTTTTCACAAGCAGCCGTGATCCTTAACTGATAAACTTTCACCACTCCTCAAATAGTTTAATCAGATAGTGTACCACAACATTTGCATTAATCAAAGTCTTTGTTTATTCACCATCTCCAAGCATTTTGCCCTTTTGAACTTCAAACAACTGATAACTTGCTTTGAGGGGAAATTACAATATTAGGAATACAAAACAAATATTGACTGCAATGAAAGAGGTTCAAAGAGTTTCCATGGTAATGTTCTACTGTTTGCATGCAATGAACACAAGGACAACAAGCTCTGTCTATTACTGCCACCATGAGGCGGCAACAGCAAATAAACTTCATTCATGTCCATGACAAAAAAAGTATTAAAGTTTTAGGTAAGCTTAGGTTCTAGGCTTTGGTTTTGTGTAAAAGAAATGCCACATACTGCAAGTATGTAAGGTGGCCATGAAGTGCAAAACAAAACAATAAAGCTAAAAACACAACGGCAAATCCAACGACAAAATAACAATTCCAAAACACATCAACAAATCATAAAACACAACGGCAAATCCGAAAACACAATAGCAAGACAGAAAACACAACAGCAAGACAGAAAACACAACAGCAATTCAGTCGAAACGGAAAGGTTAGGTACCATAGCTTCTCACCTGATTGGCTGTGTGAATGAGACCTAGTCCTTTCTTCAGGATTGGTTCACTACCAAAATCCATGCCAAAAGGTCAATGACTGAAAAACTAAATCAACTGAAGTGTTTTCTCTCTCTGGAAAACAGGAAACTTTATAACACAGAGTAAAAACAGCGAGCAGGAAAAGTTAGTTTTAGGCACAATGTTCATCTATGGTCTCATGGTTCATCTAGTGCATAAGGGACCATCTTTAAGTCCACAAAATGTGCTAAACCGTTGGTGGCGTCCAAGCATTCATTCTATATGCGTGTTCTAACTTAAAGAACACTGTTGTTTAAAATCTAAATTATAAAGGTTCTGGTTGCTGCCAACGGATAGATTTTCCAAGTATATCTAATTATATGGATACAGTATTCAATTATTTTAGAAAAAACACCACTAAAAATCATCAACATGTAATTTTTACATTACAAAGATTTTATTATTATTGAAAAAAGAATTTAATAATGTATATGTATAATTCCACATCCTCGGAAAAACTCACCTTGAGTAAATCGGCATAATAGCAATAGCAGCCTTTTACAACCTTTACAATATGAAAATAATATCTTGGTAAAATTTAAGCAATTTTTTTCTAAAATAATTGAACACTGCACTCATAATTGGACATGCTGGCTTCAAATGTAGAAAATGAGCCATCATGCCGGCAGTCTACTAAAACCTTTAGAATGAGAAAATGCATTCTTAAAAACAGTGTTTGTTATGTTAGAATATGCAAGTCAATTGAATGAACGGTTGGACACCAGCATTTTAGCGCAGTTTGTGGAATTTTTAGACAGCCCCTTACACACCATATATGAACATCGTACCTAAAACTTTGAGCTCTGTGTTATAAAGGTTGTGTTTTCTGATTTGCTCTTTTGTTTTCAGATTTGCCGCTGTGTTATGATTTGTTGATGTGTTTCTGAATTTTTATCTTGTTTTTGGATTTGCATTTGTGTTTTTAGATTTGTTGTTTTGTACTTCATGGCCACTATAAGTATGCAATTTCATGTGCAAATATATGTAAAAAAAAAAAATAAAAATACAAATTGTGATTCTCACATAAACCTGTCAAGAAAATGTCCTGTCATATATATATATATATATATATATATATATATAAACTCAGCAAAAAAAGAAATGTCTACTCACTTTCAACTGCTTTTATTTTCAGCAAACTTAACACACCTCCCCAGACCATGAAGGACCCTCCACCTCCAAATCGATCCCACTCCAGAGTACAGGCCTCGGTGTAACGCTCATTCCTTCAACGATAAACGCGAGTCCAACCATCACCCCTGGTGAGACAAAACCATGACTCATAAGTGAAGAGCACTTTTTGCCAGTTCTGTCTGGTCCAGTGAAGCTGGGTTTGTGCCCATAGGCGACATTGTTGCTGGTGATGTCTGGTAAGGACCTGCCTTACAACAGGCCTACAAGCCCTCAGTCCAGCCTCTCTCAGCCTATTGCGGACAGTCTGAGCACTGATGGAGGGATTGTGCGTTCCTGGTGTAACTCGGGCAGTTGTTGTTACCATTCTGTACCTGTCACGCAGGTGTGATATTCGGATGTACCAATCCTGTGCAGGTGTTGTCACATATGGTCTGTCACTGCGAGGAGGATCAGCTGTCCTTCCTGTTTCTCTGTAGCGCTGTCTTAGGCGTCTCACACTATGGACATTGCAATTAATTGCCCTGGCCACATCTGCAGTCTTCATGCCTCCATGCAGCATGCCTAACGCATGTTCACGCAGATGAGCAGGGACCCTGGGCATCTTTCTTTTGGGGTTTTTCCAGAGTCAGTAGAAAGGTCTCTTTAGTGTCCTAAGTTTTTATAACTGTGACATTAATTGCCTACCATCTGTAAGCTGTTAATAACGACATTAATTAATGTCTTAACGACCGTTCCACAGGTGCATGTTCATTAATGGTTTATGGTTCATTGAACAAGCATGGAAAACATTGCTTAAACCCTTTACAATAAAGATCTGTAAAGTTATTTGGATTTTTACAAAATAATATTTAAAATACAGTGTCCCGAAAAAGGGACTTTCTTTTTTTGCTGAGTTTTTATATATATATATATATATATATATATACACATACACACACACACACACATATATACACACATATACATACAGGTGCATCTCAATAAATTAGAATGTCGTGGAAAAGTTCATTTATTTCAGTAATTCAACTCAAATTGTGAAACTCGTGTATTAAATAAATTCAATGCACACAGACTGAAGTAGTTTAAGTCTTTGGTTCTTTTAATTGTGATGATTTTGGCTCACATTTAACAAAACCCCACCAATTCACTATCTCAAAAAATTAGAATATGGTGACATGCCAATCAGCTAATCAACTCAAAACACCTGCAAAGGTTTCCTGAGCCTTCAAAATGGTCTCTCAGTTTGGTTCACTAGGCTACATAATCATGGGGAAGACTGCTGATCTGACAGTTGTCCAGAAGACAATCATTGACACCCTTCACAAGGAGGGTAAGCCACAAACATTCATTGCCAAAGAAGCTGGCTGTTCACAGAGTGCTGTATCCAAGCATGTTAACAGAAAGTTGAGTGGAAGGAAAAAGTGTGGAAGAAAAAGATGCACAACCAACCGAGAGAACCGCAGCCTTATGATTGTCAAGCAAAATCGATTCAAGAATTTGGGTGAACTTCACAAGGAATGGACTGAGGCTGGGGTCAAGGCATCAAGAGCCACCACACACAGACATGTCAAGGAATTTGGCTACAGTTGTCGTATTCCTCTTGTTAAGCCACTCCTGAACCACAGACAACGTCAGAGGCGTCTTACCTGGGCTAAGGAGAAGAAGAACTGGACTGTTGCCCAGTGTTCCAAAGTCCTCTTTTCAGATGAGAGCAAGTTTTGTATTTCATTTGGAAACCAAGGTCCTAGAGTCTGGAGGAAGGGTGGAGAAGCTCATAGCCCAAGTTGTTTGAAGTCCAGTGTTAAGTTTCCACAGTCTGTGATGATTTGGGGTGCAGTGTCATCTGCTGGTGTTGGTCCATTGTGTTTTTTGAAAACTAAAGTCACTGCACCCGTTTACCAAGACATTTTGGAGCACTTCATGCTTCCTTCTGCTGAAAGATGCTGATTTCATTTTCCAGCAGGATTTGGCACCTGCCCACACTGCCAAAAGCACCAAAAGTTGGTTAAATGACCATGGTGTTGGTGTGCTTGACTGGCCAGCAAACTCACCAGACCTGAACCCCATAGAGAATCTATGGGGTATTGTCAAGAGGAAAATGAGAAACAAGAGACCAAAAAATGCAGATGAGCTGAAGGCCACTGTCAAAGAAACCTGGGCTTCCATACCACCTCAGCAGTGCCACAAACTGATCACCTCCATGCCACGCCAAATTGAGGCAGTAATTAAAGCTAAAGGAGCCCCTACCAAGTATTGAGTACATATACAGTAAATGAACATACTTTCCAGAAGGCCAACAATTCACTAAAAATGTTTTTTTTATTGGTCTTATGATGTATTCTAATTTTTTGAGATAGTGAATTGGTGGGTTTTTGTTAAATGTGAGCCAAAATCATCACAATTAAAAGAACCAAAGACTTAAACTACTTCAGTCTGTGTGCATTGAATTTATTTAATACACGAGTTTCACAATTTGAGTTGAATTACTGAAATAAATGAACTTTTCCACGACATTCTAATTTATTGAGATGCACCTGTATATACACACACACACACACACACACACACACACACACACACACACACAGTACTGTGCAAAAGTTTTAGGCACTTAAGGTGTTTCACAAAAGCATTTGTCTTAAAATGGTTATTTATATCTTCAGCTTTAGTGTGTCAATAGGAAAAATACATCTTAGACTCACAAACATTACTTTTGCAAATAGAAAGATTAAAATAGAAGAACAGGACACTCGGAGATGGCATTGCCCCCACAGAGCCCCCCACTGAACATCAAGTCAGTCTGGATTACATGCAGAGACAGAAGCAATTGAGACAGCCTAAATAGATAGAAGAACTGTGGTGAATTCTCCAAGAAGCTTTGTACATCCTATCTGCCAGTGTCCAGGTGTACCTAGGAGAACTGGTGCTGTTTTAAAGGCAAAGGTGGACACACCAAATATTGATTTAGCTTTTTTGTTTACTGGACTTTGTATGACATTAATTGATAAATGAAAACATGAATTTATTCATAAATTTATTTATTATTATTTTTGAAGACATCCTCACTATGCAACTGTGGCAGCAGGGTTGTGGTCAAGCATCTCTCCGGAGAGAGAGAAAGTGGTAAGGGCGCTTACACCCGAGCCAAATTATGTCTAACACCTGTCTCTAATTTCAGTGAGCACGGGGAGAGCGGCATAAATAGACACACCGCAAATAGAAGAGAGAGAGAGAGCCTGGGCACGACAGACCCGAACCAGAAGCAAAGATTTTCTATTACAAATAATGAGAGTTTATTTTGTGAAGCGGTGTGATAGTGGATTAATGTGCATCACGTGAGACTGTAAATTGTGCTACAAACAGAGAAAATAAATCCTTACCTTGTTACACAGGTCTTTTGACAGTTCTTTTCTGCTCCCCATGGCTCAGTATCTAGTCTGCTCAGTGCATCCACGTGAGAGCTAACAAACTCATTGACTATTTATACACAGACACTAATTGAAATTTAAAAAGACACAGGTGTGGGAAATTAAGCTTTAATTGCCATTTAAACCTGTGTGTGTCACCTTGTGTGTCTGTAACAAGGCCAAACATTCAACGCTATGTAAACTTTTGATCAAGTCCATTTGGGTGATTTCTGTTATCATTATGATTTAAAAAGGAGCCAAACAACAATGTGATAATAAATGGCTTCATATGATCACTATCCTTAAATAAAATACTTTTTTTTTTTTTTTGGGCATGATCAGTCATATTTTCAAAATCAGTGCCAAAATTCACAATTTCTGCCAGGGTATGCAAACTTTTGAGCACAACTGTGTATATATATATATATATATATATATATATATATATATATATATATATATATATATATATATATTTTTTTTTTTTTTTTTTTTTTTTTTTGCATTAAGAAAATAAAGCCTACATTATGATATTTAATGCCCCCTGTTGTACTTGTTGCTGTACCCTGTTGTAATTTCTAAATTAAAATCAGCGATGATGAAAGGTTGTACCAAGGTAATACGACTATACGTTTCCATACACGTTTTATCATGCACATTTTGGGATATCGCTTAAAAACTGCTCAATGTAAACACCAAGATGCAAATAAAATCTCCAAAATGTGCATAAAAAAAAAATATATATATATATATATATATATATATATATGCTAAAATAACGGTGTCCTGAAAATCCAATGCCTGCAAAGAGTTTGCAGAGCAAAAAAGTCAAATACAAACTTGAACTGTGCTGAAGAGCAGGTTTATTGATGCTTTTGAAAAATTTCTTATAGATCCATATGGTAAATTTATAGGAAGGAGGAACGCACATACGTAGTGCTCCCAGAACTGTGTGACGCGCTAGCATGCCCAGAGATGAGACAAGTTCTTTACAGAGTATTATTTTTATTAATAAAAGAGGCACTTACATTTCTTAAGTATAATCTTAGTCTAAAAAAAAAAAAAAAAAAAAAACTTAGCACACTTAAGGCTTAAATTTATCTAAAAACATATTTCAATCTACACATTAAAAGTGATTAATTTTTGATGTTGAAACACTTTCTCCTATCTCAGCTTAACATGCAACCATGTTATCTCTGCATTTTAAGCTATAAGTTTTTCAGGAGCTGGGCTTGGCCCCTTAGTTCCAGTGAAAGGAACACTGAATGCTTCAGCATACCAAGAGATTTTGGACAATTCCATGCTCCCAACTTTGTGGGAACAGTTTGGGGATGGCCCCTTCCTGTTCCAACATGACTGCACACCAGTGCACAAAGCAAGGTCCATAAAGACATGGATGAGCGAGTTTGGTGTGGAAGAACTTGACTGGCCTGCACAGAGTCCTGACCTCAACCCGATAGAGCACCTTTGGGATGAATTAGAGCGAAGACTGCGAGCCAGGCCTTCTCGTCCAACATCAGTGTCTGACCTCACAAATGCGCTTCTGGAAGAATGGTCAAAAATTCCCATAAACACACTCCTAAACCTTGTGGAAAGCCTTCCCAGAAGAGTTGAAGCTGTTATAGCTGCAAAGGGTGGGCTGATGTCATATTAAACCCTATGGATTAAGAATGGGATGTCACTTAAGTTCATATACGTCTAAAGGCAGATGAGCGAATACTTTTGGCAATATAGTCTATGTTTTGCAGCAGGATGGTCTTCTCAAAACCCATTTGCAAGGTTTTACAACCTAGACATAACATCTCTCTCTTCACAAGTCCTCTCTGTTTACAGCGCTTGCCATTTCCTTTGCCAAACATATACTTATGCCCCTCCCCTTAAGTATGGGCTCCCCCATCATTTTACACAACCGCCTGCATCAGGCCGTTGTAATTTACCATAAAGTCACAAGCACTTTCATTATAAATAAACTTCCTTCCCGACTGCATTCGTGAAGGGGTTAATTCATACTATATGATTATAGTTTATATATTCATTCTGAGTGCTCCTCTCCGCTCCACATGTGGCATACTCATGTCAGTCGCCATCCAGTGGGACTGCGTCATGTTTCCTCTCTGGAAGGTTATGTTGTGTAGTGCGACGTGATGGGATTCTGTTCCCCATATGCATTAGCAATGCTGACCTCACTACAAGACTCAAAGTTCTTCTGAGGTGTGAGCTCCTTGTTCCTCAGTCAGAAAATTCTGAGGAATGGTGTTTGTGCATCTGATTGTATAGCGAACAGCTTCGCGCCTAAAAGGGCGGGGCTCAAATACCATAGCCAATATTAGAAAATTGGTGTTATTGTACAGAAGTTTCAAATAGGTCGTGTGGAAGGACAACTCCCCATATGCTTTAGCACGCAATGTCTCGTTCCCTTCGTTTTACATAACAGGGACATTTTCTGCGTTACCATGACAACCAATGTGGACGTAATAGCAAAAGCGACTGTAGTATGAACAGAAAAAATCTGATCAGGCCACATACAACTTGCAGTTTGAACAGTCACTCAAAAAAATCGGATTTGAGGAAAAATCAGATTTTTCCTGCAGTGTGAAAAAAGCAGTGTCTCCGCAAACATGTCAAATCTGTCTTCACTGTCTCAGAGATGAGTGTTGTTGAAAGAATAGCTAATATAAGTAGGTTTATGAATTCATCGTGGTAATAAAATGAGATATATAGCAGACATAATTATTCAGATTGAGAGTTTACTTCAGTTTTACCAATAAAAGAATTGAGTTGCCATTGACAGTGGTTAAAAACAAGCTCATTGAACCACAAACTCTTTCCCAGCCATGTTACAAGTCTGGTCACCAATCGCAACCAACTCCGTAAAATGAACTAATGAATAAATAATCTAAAATCTAAAATAATCCAATAATCCTGGTGGATTGAGCAGAACAGAGAAAATCAACACCATCCCATTTTGTTGCCTTGAAGATCAGTTAGCAATTGTTTTCATTGAGATAAATAAACAAATGCGAGCACAACAGTCATGCTAAATAGCCAAGCAACATTCATTTCAAATAAATAAAATAAATACAATCATCACGGAAAGAAGCTGAGTTAAAAATACAAGTTTATCCTTAGCTATTCCATTAGCTTGCTCTCATTTTACAAATTTTTACAATCAGACTTAATCTACCATTGACGCTCGGCATGATACGATTGAATCAATGACTCACCTTGTTATATCTGGGAAAAACTAAATGAAAAGAGACTGTTTTGGCTGGAGTAACAAATTAGATTTTTAACGGCATTGGATTAACAGAGACCATAACAGTACTTCCGGTTCACATTACTCGTCAGAATAGAAGCAATACATTAAAATAAACGGGTTAAATGAATGTATTTTTCCATAATGCAACTCAATATCTACAAATATCTATATAAACATAGATTTATCAAATATTTTTCTCTGCGATCCATTGATTAAATTACTCGAGGAGGCGCAACTTTTACGAAAGTGACGTAAAACGAAAAACCCCGGGATACAACTTTACGACACATCGCTTTACGACTGTTTTCCTGGTTGCCAAGCAGCAGAGCAAGAGAAACACAAGATGGCTATGCTGTTTTGACTATTAGGTCCGTTATTTACGTCTTTTTCTTTTTTTATTATTGACTCTTTACACGTACATTATGAAGCGTATTTTAACATTAACCTTCATATATCATGTTTAATAATAATATATGCTAACAAACAAAGAGAAAATATGATCAGTTGCATACAAAGCTAATCTTGGCTTTTTCATTATACTGTCTAAATTGGCATTCTAGCAATGGAAAAGCTTACCTTTAGGCACTTCATGTATTATATTTATGTAATTATATGAATGGATCGGGCATATTCACTAATGGCCTGTGTGGAGTCTATATGAATAATGTAAATAAGAATACATTAACATTACATTTTTGCTGTCAGTCTGAAAAGCTGACACAGAGTTTGTTGAAAAGCGAACGCACTGACATTTAACAGGTTAAATTGTTGTTCAGTTTAGCACTGTAGGTCATTTAGACAGCAGCAGAAAGATGCCTTCAGCCGCAGACTGGAAGCTGCTCATGGGGGTTGACCCTGAAGATCTGGGAGATGATGATGAGAGAATCTGTGATATGATTTTGATGGTAAGTGTTTCATTTTTAAAGGGATAGTTCACCCAAAAATAAAAATTATTTAACCATTACTGACTCTCATGTTGTTTCAAACCCGGTATAACTTTATTTATTCCATGGAACACAGAATGACATATTTATATTAAAAATGTCAAAGCTGCTCTTTTCTACATACATTGTAAGTGAATGGTGACCACGACTGTCCAGCATGAGTGAATAGCAACTTAAAGACTTATGCTTTTATGATGCTTTTTTGTCCTCTTTTGGAAATGACAGTCCCATGTCCACATCTTTTTTCATTGTATGGCAGATTGTAGCATACACATTCTGCTAAACTTCTCCTTTGGTGTCAAAGAGATTTGGAATAACATGAGGGAGAAAGTTTTATTTTTGGGTGAACTATCCCCTAATTGCAAAAAAACTAATTTCAGTAGCTAAGTTAAAATGGATCAGGTATTGTGTATATCGTTAAGGCAGAATAAACAGAGAAATTGCCTTATGCTTTATAATCTTTGCTAAACTGTAGGTGCTTTATTTCTTCTGTAAATTCAAAATGCTTGTCCTTTCCCTGTAGGTCAAACCACGGGATCTGAAAGTGAATGAATCAGAGAAAATGATTCAAATCTTTAGAATCTCACAAACACTCTTGAGGGTAAGACCACAACACAACACAGTCCATACACATCTACCTCTTTTGTTCTCCAGGCATTGAAGTGTAATTCTTGTGTGAGTGCTAAAAATCATTGTCACTTCAGACAGTTATTCTCAATTGGTGGATAACGACTTAAAAATTAGTTGCAGAACTGTTATCAAATAATAAAATGTGTATAATAATGCTAAAGTTAGAAAAGCAAAATAAGTAGGCTAATGTTTTAAAAGGGTTGAGAAAACGCTTCCCATATCTTTTGTTGCTGCCATCAAAGGCTGTGTGTCTAATCAAACTCTATGGTATTTTATCTGTCTCTTCATATTGTAGAAGCTAGCCAAATTAGGCAAGTGTCAACATTTACAGGTTGTGTGACAAGCCCTCATCCTCGAAATCCAAACTATGAACAAAACAATCCAAGTTAAAAAAATACTTCACCCATAAATGAATGAATTCTCTCATCATTTACACACCCTCATTTCATTCCAGATATGTATGACTTTCTTTCTTCTGCAGAACACAAACAAAGATTTTTAGAAGAATATCTCAGCTTTGTAGCTACATACAATGCAATTGAATGGTGGCCAGAACTTTGAAGCTCCAAATAGATCATAAAGGCAACATAAAAATAATCCATATGCCTCCAGTAATTAAATCCATGTCTTCAGAAGTGATATGATAGGTGAGAAACAGATCAAGTCCTTTTTTTACTATAAATCTCCACCTTTAACCAGCCCCAACCAGTAGGTGGTGATATGCATGAAGAATGCGAATCGCAAAAAGCAAAAGAAGAATGTGGAAGTGAGAGTGAAAGTGGAGATTTATAGTAAAAGGACTTAAATATTGATCTGTTCCTCACCCATTCCTATCATATCGCTTTTGAAGACATGGATTTAACCACTGGAGTTGTATGGATTGTTTGTGTTGTGCAGAAGAAAGGAAGTCCTACACATCTGTTATGACCTGAGGGTGAATAAATGATGAGAGATGATTTTGGGTGAAATATTCGTAAAAAAAAAAAAAAATAATAATACAACTCAGACTAATAAATAGGGGTTATTGTTGGCACTGAGTTGGGTTGCTACATGATGTTCACAGCAAAATCCGGGTCCTGAATCAAAACAAGTTGAAAACCACTGGCTTAAGACTTGCATTGCTATTACATGTATCACTATAATGTGGTTTATGTATTTTCTCTTCATTGAGATCTTAACATATGCAGTTACTGTTGATGTAATTTTGATAGAGTCAGGTAGGCAAGTCTGTATATCATATTTGATATCTTATTGATCCTCAGATGAAACTAGATGAAATTAAATGTGCCTATGAGGTTGTCGACAGCGCAGGTGCAGACCAAGCAAGAATTGGTAAGTCCAGTAATTCTTATTGTCTGTCCTAATAATCAACTAGCTTTGCATTGAATGCAGGAAATAATAGTGCTTGCAAGGCAGCAAAAGAATACCGTTAACGTTTTAGAAAAAGTAAACAGAATTATATCTAGAGAGGAAGAGATTGATTGAGACTCTCCAGTTATGTTTCACTTCCATTAATAAACCATGTATTTTTATTATTTTTATAGTCCAATCAGAATTTAATATGCAGAAAGTACAATGGCATCATTACTGGCAGTCTTATGATTTTGAATTCTGAACATTCTTACAGTGTAAGTCAATCAGAGATTGCAAAACTGTAATCTTAAATTTCTTTAAAAAATATAATGTTTAAAATAAACAAATATACATACTTTAGCAACACTAAGACTGAAATTATATACAAAACAAAGTTTGAATGGAGTCTGTACATTTAAACAATTCCAGCCTTGCTAGCACATTACAAACATGTTTCATACAAACATACTAAAACAGTATGTTATTGATTAATTTAAGTTACTAATGAGACGTGTTTTTGTGCATTGTTTTAACATTACAGTGCAGTTTATTTATTTGGTAATGTGTTTATGCTGGTATGATGGATTTATTGCAGAAAATGAACTCAAAGCTAAAGTCCTGAAGCTGGAAAGTGAGTTGGAGGTAAGGAATGATGATCGCTGCGACTTCCAGTATAATGAAAACCAATAACACTGTATCTAACATTACCGCAAATTCTTGATGTATGAAAAATAAATGGCCAGTTTACTCATTTTATCAGTATTTATATGATGTTTGTGAGCAGTCTGTGTACAAGGACAGTGTTAAGAAGATTACTGAGCTAATTCCATGTGTGTTGCTGTCAGTTGTAAACATGTCAATTCTAAACATTAAACTTAATTTGATTTAATAAATTTAATATATTCATTATCGTGAAAAGAAATGAGATGTCATTGAGCTGGACAGCTTGACTGCATCAGCAACACACATAGGCTACATACAGTAGATGGAATGTTTTGGGACTATGGCTCTATGTTTAAGCCTTATTCAGATCTGCCTCACTTCCTTTCCAGATGGCACAGTGCGTGATGGGAGGGGCGGACACCCGTTTCCTCCGGGATGAGATTCACCAACTGGAGAGTCACCTGGAGCGCAAAGAGAAAGAGGTGACTCAACTGGAGAAGGAAATGGGGAAGGAAAGGAAAGCCAATGAAGAGGTAGGACTGAATTTTCAGGGTTTTGTGCTAAAATACCACTTTCAAAAGTGGTATTTATTAATATATTGATAAAGTCTAAATGCTGTTGGAGCTGTGGCACAGGGGGTAGCGCATATGTGTGACACATGCAAGAGCTGTTGTTTTTATGGGATCACAGGTTCGAATCCGACCTTCGTCCTGGCCCGATCCGATTCCCAATGCTCTTTCCTGTCTTACTTTCCGTTAAAAACCCATAAAAATAAAATAATAACTTTGATGCAAGCGGCAGGTGTAGGATTGAGAACAACTAATGCATTGAGTGCATCTTTTGCATTTTATAGCTGGCTCTCCGTGCTGAAGAGGCGGAAGAGAAGAACAGGAAACTGAAAAGAGAGGTAAGTCCACCCCCCTTTTGTAGGCCTGTGAACAGAGACATCTTTCCTACTTTCTTTTGCTTTTATTATTTCTCAAAATCTGCCTGTCATCTCTGTGCTCATCTCAAAAATCATATTCAGACTTCATTCTCATTGATTTATGTTGGGTACCAGTCTGATCATTTCATTTTACTTTCATGCATGCTTGTTATCTTTGTCTTTCTTTGCTCTCATCTCTTGTCAATGCCCTCTCAAGATAAAGAAGCTTAAGCAGAAGGTAAGACCCCAGATTAGGCAGAATTAGAGAAGGCAGTCTATTTATTAGAAACATGCTTACGTCAAATGGAACTGCACCACCAATCAGAGTTGTAGTAGGTCTAGTGTACTGTGTGTGCTTTTGTGTAAGTACAGTGTGTATGTTAAGGAGAGAAGAGGCTGGGCTGTAACCGAAAGTTTACGGGTTTAAAGTCCACAGAGTTTGATCTATTAACTATGATGCCCTTAATAAAGACACTGAAGCCCAGGTTGCTCCAGGGTGATTGTCCTTGTAATGAGTATAATGTAAGTCACTTTTGATAAAAAAGAATCAGCTATATCCTCCTGAGACCCCCGTGTGACTGCTGTGTGCATTTTCCATTTCCCTTTTTGATTTGTAACTAGTAGCGCTTAATAAACAAGCAAAAAATATATAATTCTAGAGCAAATAGTTTTCCTAAAAATGTATGTCCACATATGTGGACAGCAGGACTAAGTTGTGACATTTTAAGTAATTTCAAGCTATAGAAATTCTGATTTTTTTCATCAAAGAAATTATTGTGTCCAGGGGTGTTGCTTATTCGTGTTTTTGAGACGTTACAGACATTACAGCTGATTTTCTGTAAAGTTGAATAAATAAATCTCATTAAAAGTAATGGCCAGCATCATCAATTAATTCTCCACCAACAGCTGGTGTGTGGTGAGCGTATTGGCGCACTGTGGCTGCCATCGCATCATCCAGGTGGATGCTGCACACTGGTGGTGGTTGAGGAGATACCCCTGTACACTTTGTAAAGCGCTTTGAGTGCAGTATCAAAAAAGCACTATATAAATTTAACATTCATTCATTCATTTGTCAAATCACTGCCAACTATGTTAAAATAAACATTTGCATCATAAAATTCTGAATATATGTACTGATTATAATCATTGTCCCATGTCTGCCAAACATGTTGAGTGGTCCAAATATCATCTGCAGCATGAAACTGAACTTTTGACCAGATGTTAGAAGTAAATACACTAGGCTGCACAGGAAAGCTATAGGATGCTCCCTTGCTCCCTAATTAGTGAATGACTTAACCTCCAGAGTGCTGTCTGTCTTCACTGGTTTAGAACAGTTTGAAATGCACCTTATTTTCATCCTAACTCCATGTACAGCTTCTGAAAGCAACATTTTCCAGCTTTTGGATACATCCATTGATTCTCAATGTGATAATGCACAGTGAATGTCAGATTTTTTGGAAAGTTATTGTGACACTGTGTTTAACAGCGTGCCATTTCACGATAAATCAATGCAATTTTTAAAATGGCATATCAGATGAAACTAGAGACTCTACTCTTTTGACTCAAACAGGTTTTAATGTGAAAACTTAAGCTGGTTTCTTATAGGGGTGTAAATCGCAAGTTTCATCACGATACGATCTTGTATCGATTCTCTTAGTCAGTGATCCGATGTTTGCTGATACCTCAAAGTCTGCCGCGATACGATTTCGATTGGATTTTGGGGCCTGCGATATTACGATATTATGTGCCTGTTTTACACAATCAATTGCATTTATTATGTCAAAAGTGCAAATCCAGTATCCACATTGGGACATCCACAACAAAATAAGGTATTTCAGTTAATACAAAAAATAATAATAATAATATAAAAAATAAAAGTCATACAATCACATACAAGTGATCATCAATCTATGATGACAGCTTGTTGCTTTGAGGAATAAGGTAAACACTACGGTGACAATTTGTCATCTCTACAACAGTCAAGCAAGTCTTTCAATCCAAAATACTTACATATACACGACAGGAGAGTATGTGCTATAATTGTTTTTCTTGGCAACTTCCACGGTTGTATTGAAAAAAATCTGTTACAATTTACAGTGATAAAGTTAGTAATGGTGCTGATGTGAAAAGTCTTGTAACTGATGTCGGTGCAGCAGGACAAGTGTTTTTTTCTTTCCCTTGTCAGCGCTGTTCACCATATCGGGGCTCTTTAGCCATTTGTCATGGTTGAATTGCTCCAACACACATTAAAAGGGAAAATTCTCATGCAGAATTCAAATGTGTCGGATGTGCCACAATATTGAGGTAAGCCCAATTTAATCTCGCATGTGAGCCGCTCCACGCTCTGCTGAGAGCGCAACTTCAATCACTTAAATCACTCCGCGCACTCCGTGTCCCACATCATGAGAAGCATATTTAGTGCTTATAAAGCGAGATGAATATCATAAGGTTGCTGCATCGCATGACGGAAATTCGTATGGAAGTGGCTGGCATTAGGCCATTAAAACAAAGGTGCATCTTTAAAAAAATAAATAAACATTGAGCCAATTCTGGAACTACGTCATAGCCATGCAATCATACCAAAAATTATCAACACCCTTGGAATGTGTCAACTAAACAGAACAAAGAATTTAGCAATGCTGTGGTATAAGTTGAAGTATGGCACCCTGTGTTTATTTGACATACAGTATGATATCCACTCATTCACCTCTAAATGATGCTTGATGAAAAAGTAATGTATTTTTCCCATAATGCAGAATGAACAGCTGCAACAGGATGTTGAGTTCTACAAAAAGGAATCGGATAAGAAAGATCTTCTTCAGACCAAAGAGGAGAGCAGTGAGATTCAGAGGAGGCTTACCAAAGCCAACCAACAACTTTACCAGTGCCTGGAGGATCTCCAGGTAAAACCACAATCACCTTTAGCCTCCCACATGTGAAATTTAAAGCATGTGTCACAGGATGTTCTTGACTGGTAACCTGTGGGATATCGAATGTCATATTTAAAAAAATTTTAAAGGACAATTATCTGAAGGCAGATTCATAAAAAAAAATAAAAAATATTACATGACCATTTTCCATGCTCTGCTATTTGAATTAAACTGGTACTACTGTACCTTTTAGATTTCTATATGTATATGACCTCTGTTATGATTGGCAAACCTCTTTGCATTTGAAAACTACTAGCGAACAGTAGTTGACACTGTCATTCAACTGATCATATTAAATAGGCATATCATTAGATGTTGATATGTCAGTGTGGGAAGTCATGTTAATTGGCTCATAGTTGTGACATATCCATTTTCTTCTATAACATTGTTATAAATGGTCTGTCTGGGTGGGCTGGGATCCCTGTGAAAATGATCCTTGATAAATGATATTTAGCAGAGACGGGCCACTTCTATTAAAATGAATGCGAGAAATTGGGACACCCAACTGTCAACGGATGTAGAAAAGGAAGTCCCGCCTTACAGGTAAAAGAGCCAATCACCTTTTAGATACAGACATCGCCTGTCAATCAAGTCGAGAACGCGCATGCGCATTAGCTATACAAGCCGGGAAAATGTAGTTTTTTTTGCATAATCTGAGGTAAAGAGCACAATCTATGATACCAGTGTTGTCAGATTTTTTACTGCTGATTTGAAATATGCTCTTTGATTGTAATCTTGACAAACTCTTCTGGAGATTTCGGTCTTTCCCTATTCAAGTAGATAGGAGCTGCACTTGGATGCCGCTTGTTTACAAGGAAATATAGCTGCACGGGAGCACTCCAAAAATGATCGCCCAGTGGACTGACTTGCTAAAATGACTTTGATCAAACTCTTATTTTAAGAGTACAGAAAATCCTGTTTTCCATAATACGCCCACTTGTGATCACCTGTGATGTGTCATCTTTGTGGTTAAAGGAATAGTTCAACCATAAAGGAAAATTCTCTCATAATTTACTCACCCTCATGCCATCCAAGATGTGTATGACTTTCTTTCTTCTGCTGAACACAAATGAAGATTTTTAGAAGAATATTTCAGGTCTGTAGGTCAAGACAATGCAAGTGAATGGTGGCCAGAACTCTAAAATGACTCTGTCCAAATATCACAAAAGGCAGCATAAAAGTAATCCATATGACTCCAGAGGTTTATCCATGACTTCTGAAGTGCTCAAGTTGGTTTTGGGTGAGAACAGACCAAAATGTAACTCCTTTTTCACTACAAATCTTGACATCAGCAGTCTCCTTGGCAATCATGATTTCAAGCTCAATTACACTTCCTTTAGCACTATCTGCATCTAGCGCTCTGAGTATGCGTCAAGCGCTAGGAAGTGTAATCGAGCTTGAAATTATGATCATGCCTAGAGACTGCAATGGCAAGATGTACTGTGAAGGAGTTACATTTTGGTCTGTTCTCACCTAAAACCAATTGGATTGCTTCAGAAGACATGGCTTAAACCATATTAAACACGAGTCATATGGATTACTTTTATGATGCCTTTATGTGATATTTGGATGTTCAAATTTCTGGCCACCATTTACTTGCTTAGTATGGACCTACAGAGCTGAGATATTCTTCTAAAAATCTTCATTTGTGATCTGCAGAAGAAAGAAAGTCATACACATCTGGAATGACATGAGGGTGAGTAAATAATAAGAGCCTTTTCATTTTTGGGTGAACTATCCCTTTAACATATTCTCCATATTGCCAGCATGCTGAGGATATGGCTGCCAAATTAAAGAGCGAAAATGAGCACCTGCAGAACAATCTGGAGGAGTCTGTGAAGGAGATGGAGAAGATGACGGATGAGTACAACAAGATGAAGATCGCAGTCCAACAGACAGATGCCATCATGGATCAGCTGAGAAAAGAGAGAGACCACACCAAGATCCAGGTGCTGTAATTGTTTATGAAACTCACTTGTTTGTCTCATTTTGTTGATAGTGTCACTTTAAGGCTGTAGTCTACAGCCAGACTTTTGACTATCGGCAAAATCTGGTCCATTTTGTAGCTTATTCTGGCCAAGATCATGCCAGGAGGGTGAGTAAATCATGAGAGAATTTTCATTCTTGGGCAAACTATCCCTTTAAGCTTGGGAAAGGCACGATATCAATAAAACATCTTCTGCTTAATTGCTTACAAAAAGGATTTATTGACATTATTAATAAAGGAGGCATTTGCTTATTGTCTTTTTAAAGGTCAGAGAGCTGACAGAACAGATCCAGACTCGAGCTGAAGAGGATGACCCGGTTATGGCTGCTATTAATGCTAAAGTGGAGGAGTGGAAGGTGAGCCCCCCACCCCCCTCCTTCATCTCAACTGTGACACATAGTAATAACATCTTACATGCAAATGAGATTTATTTCTGTGAACTTTCCTCATTTCTCAGTATTGCACAGGTAGTGACTGTTTTCATTGTATGTGGTTTTACCGGTCTGAAATTATTTGTGTCTTAAGGAGTTATTTCTGAAGAATAGAATTTTTTGTTTTTGTGCCAGCCTTGGTCAAACAATAATATTGTAATCTGAGTAAGTGATGACATAAAACTTTTTTTTTAGCTTAACCAGCTGTGGGAACAGACAGTTTTGTTCAGCATTGCTAACACACATCTATAATGACGTTGACCTTTCTTATGTCTAATGTAAATCTAATTTCTGTATATTACAACAGTGGTGCTCAACTGATAGATCGCAACCCAAAAAAAGGTTGCAGGTCTGTTCTAATTGGGTCACAGAATAGCTGGTGAAAAAAACAATGCTAAATGCAAAAAATAAAATACAAACCATATAATCATGTGTAGCTAGGATAACAAAATGAATACGCTTATCAACTTTTAAAATGGAAGAGAAAACACTTTCCTTACAGTTATCATTTATTGTTGACATCAAAAAAGACCAATCAGACACATTGTTTCTATTCTATTCTAATATCTACAATTTTTTTTATCAGATAAAAACAAGCATAAGATACAAATAAAGTTCACATGACAGCATGAGCACTGTTTTCAGCATTTATGTTGCATGTGTACAAATCCAGTACACATTACAGCTTTAAAGGAATATCAAATTTACAAACAAGGATCACATTTAACATAATTATGCTGCTACGACTCTGAACAAGTCAACACAAAATGCACCCAGACAACCGTCAATTAAAAACATGCCTAGCACAAAAGAATTAACCATGTCAATCTACCTGATGGAAAAGGTCCAAAAAGTTGGAAAGTTGCTCAAATTTCCACCTAATTTGAAATGGCCTGTAATCTTAGTGAAAGCCTCTAAGCGGTGAAAATCAGCGCCAAATATCTAACTTACAGAATGTAGCGCACACCCTAGCAACCAACAGAACTGTCCCATCGCTAAACAGTAGGATACAGTTGAAAACAGTGCTGGAAGATGATTGGTTAATCAGGCTTTGGGCTAATATTGGTGCTATTGGGCCCAGTTCTTGAGGGGCAGCATTTGTGGATGATGTTAAATGATAGATCTGAGCTCTCTGAATTCAATGGCATTGGTGGTTGTTTATTGAGGATGTTCCATTAGCTCTAACTGCTGTGTGTGTTTGTGTGTGTGCCTTTCAGAGTGTTTTATCAGGGAAAGAAATGGAAATCTTGGAGTATCAGCAGATGATCAGAGATTTAAGGGAGAAGCTCCGATCTGCTCAGATGGACTCAGATAAAAGCAACATCATCGCACTGCAACAGGTCAGTCACATGTTGTACACCTAGACATTCTGAGCTACCTACTGTAAGAAAAGTGAAACATTGATATTTAATAAGACATCTTGGCATACTGTACACTTTAATTTTATGCATTTTAAACTTTTTCAGGACTCAACAATAAGATTTATTTTTCTGCTATCCTCTTGCCCTGCCAAAATGTTCTCTGGCCCAAACACAATTTTTAAATTAATTTTTAAATTTTGTTTATAAAAATTATATATATTTATATTTTCATTAAATATTACGTTTTCTTTACAAAAAAAAAAAAAAAAAAAAACTTTTTAATTTTACGATAATAGATGTGGGACTGAGAAACATTTTTGAACAACATACCATATGAAGGTGAAATACTGATAATTAACGAGGCAGCTTAACGTGTTTAACTGTAAATTCGAATTTTATGCTCTTTCTCACATTTTATTCTATTTCGATTTTGAATCTTTTTAAGGCCTCAGCAATGCAAATTTTTTATTTCTGCTAGCCCTGTCGGGCCTCTAGTCTAGATCTGAACTTGCCCTGCCAATATTTTTTCTGGCCCCACCACAAAAAAATGCTAAAATAATATCTAAAAATATATTAATATTTTTTATTAAATGCTAAGATTTATTTACAAAGAAAGGTTTTAAATGTGCAATAGTACCTGGAAATTAAACAGTTATAAAATCCACAGACTGCTGTGAATTCATAAATAAACCTTTGCTTAAAAACAGTGCCATATGGTGTTTTGTTTAATGTTTAACCCATTCTGGGGGAGACGCCATGCAAGGTTCGGACGTGTGAACGGCGAGCTCTGCGCACTTTGCTGGTTTTAACACTATTAATGACATAAACCGGTGAGATTCGATACACTGTTCCATAACTGTTCTAGGAGGACAATATGTCATAGAATTCAAAATTCAAAAATCCTCGGGCTCTGGAGACATTAAAAGACACATAAGTGCTCAAGCTGATACCCCTGAAAAGGCCCCGAGCCCGGGAGCCGATTTGGTCGGAGAAATGAGGGAAATTCAACGAGAAATTTTGAACATGTCGGCAATGCTGACGAAGGTCGTTGCTGACTTGGAGGATCTTGCTGTAATACGTCAATCGATCACTGCCACAGAGACAAAGTTCTCTGAGGTGGTTACAAGAGTGGGGGATGTCAAGAAATGGATCAATTATCTGGAGTCATCGGAGAGGAAATTAGCTGCTAATCCGCTAGCAACCAAGGTGGATTTGGAGCATGTCTGGGAGAAGTTGGAGGACTTGAATTCTTTGGAATTCCTGAAGCTGAAGAGGGTCAGGATATGGTGAAATTCCTGGAAGGACTCTTTCCAAATCTGCTTGACATAACAGGCCATAAGCTGGAAATCGAGCGAGCTCACAGGGCTCTGGCTCAGCGATTCGCTGAGGGAGACAGGCCCCAATCAATTCTGGCCAAATTTCTGAGATCATCCGATAAATATCTGGTGTTACGCGAGGCGAGGAGTAAAGGAAGGCTTTTTTAGAAGAACCACAGCATTTTCTTGTTCCCAAACTTTGCGAATTCGACAAGATAGAAACATGATCGATTCAAGGAATGCAAGAAACTCTTACATCAACGGAAGGTCGCTTTTGCACTGATGTTCCCGGCCAAATTGAGAATAGATGCTAAGGATGGCTGTAAAACATTCACATGTCCCCAGCAAGCGATGTCCTTCATAAAGTCTATTGAGTGACGGCTGGAGTTTGTTTTGTGGAGTTTTTCTTGCAAGACATTGGAGTGATTAGGTCATTTGTTGTACACATGTATCAGCCGAATGGGCCGGCTCACTGAACATTCGTTTGACTGTCCGAGGAAACTGAGTGCCTTTTTTAAATTTATTTTTTATGCTGGTTCCGCCTAGCAGCTGGAGTTTGTTTTGTGGAATAACACACCTTCGGTACAGTTATGTCGATGAATCTACAAATTCTTTGTGTTTATTCCGCCTATTGGCTGGAGTTTGTTTTATAGATTATCTTTTGTTGTGTAACTCTGTCTCGCAAAATTTGTATAGAAACACCAGACTTGAGCAATCCGACAGCAAAGTTGTTGCGGGGGCTCTCGTAGCCGTACATGGACTATTTGAGTTTGTCGCTGTCTTGCACGGGGTTAATGCGCACATTTTTCTTTTTTCTGTTTGTTTGGTTCTGAGGGAAGTTTAGGGTTTGATTGTTGCACTAATGTTGGAATATGGTTTTTATAATTTTGTTTTTGACACACAATCTATTTTTTTTTCATATGTCAAAATGTCAAGTGTTAATATGAGCGGATTGTCTCTCTCCATGTGGAATGTGAATGGGATGGGGCACCCCATAAATAGAAGGAAGGTTATTTCTCTTCTTAAGCGTAAGAAATGTGATATAGTGTTTCTTCAAGAAACACATCTTTCCCCGCAGGAAGCTAAAAACTTTGGAAGATATGGGGTGGACACTTTTTCTTTAGTGCTAGCTCAAGTAAGAGCAGGGGAGTCATTACACTGATAAGTAAGCATCTACAATTCAAATGTCTCAAACAGATTAAAGATAAATTAGGAAGAGTCATTATAGTTTTAGCAGAAATTCAGGGGCAAAGTCTTATTTTGGCTAATATATACACACCTAATGTTGATGATCAGGGCTTTTTTATAGATCTTGAAGGGATGTTGCAAGCCGCTGACACATATTATATCATGACCCTCATGATATAATATTGGGAGGAGACTTTAATCTTTTGATGGACAAAAGTGTGCAAGCCCCCTAGAGCAACATTGTGTAAACAGGATGTGTAAAAATCTTGGTCTTACAGATATTTGGAGACTTCTGATCCCATCTGGTAGGGACTATACATTTTTTCATCAGTCCATAAAATTGATTCTAGAATAGATTTTTTATATATATATCTAAGTCCCTCATTTCATCTGTTGTTGATTGCTCAATTGGAAACATTTTAGTCTCAGATCACTCCCTGGTGAGTTTAGAGGTGTTGCCACATATGGAGAAAAGGAAATCATATAGTTGGCACTTTAATGTATCCCTTTTGAAAAATCCTGAATTCCAACAAATGTTAAAGGCTGAAATCAATGTTTATATGGAGACCAACTGGTCCTCAGTATCCTCTGTGGGTGTGGCTTGGGAGGCACTTAAGGCGGTTCTTAGGGGCCGGATCATACATGCCTCATTCACCAAAAAATCCAAAGCATGAGAACTCGTGGAGTTGGAAGGGAATCTTAAAAGTGCCGAGGCAGAGCTGAAGCGCTGAATGTCGTCTGATGGCCTCAGAGAATTGACCCGATTGAAATACAGATATAATACTGTTTTGTTGCGGAAGGTGGAGTTTTGGCTATGCAGGGCAAGACAGTCATACTTTGAGTCGGGGGACAAGGCAGGAAAACCTCTGGCTAGATATATAATACAAAGAGAGTCTTTTTCCTACCATTCCCTCAGTGAAATCTGCTGGTGGTGAAATATTTACCTCAGCCATTGAAATTAATAATGCTTTCGAAAAGGCATTTGATATGGTAGAATGGGATAATCTACGGGTTTGGGAATACTTTTATTGGTTGGATTAAGTTACTTTATAGACACCCGGTAGCGGTGGTACAAACGAATGGATTAATTTCAGATTATTTTACTCTGGATAGGGGCACCCGGCAGGGTTGCCCTCTTTCCCCATTATTGTTCTGTCTTGCCCTGGAACCATTAGCAGCCGCGATAAGAAAGGAGGATGATTTTCCAGGGGTGGTGGTGAGAGGTGTGTCGCATAAGCTTTTTTTTTATTCGACTCCGACCCTACTAGATCTATGCCTTGTCTCCACAGAATTATTAATTCATTTTCTAAGTTCTCGGGATACAGGGTTAATTGGTCTAAATCCGAAGCTTTGGCTCTGACAGCGTACTGCCCGGTAACAGATTTTCAGCCGGGCGCCTTCCAGTGGCCCAAACAGGGCATTAAGTATTTGGGTATTTTATTCTCAGCAAATCTGAGTGATTTAGTTCAAGTTAATTTTGACCCTTTTTTTACCCTTACGTTTCAGTAAATTGCATAGGCCAACTAACAAAGGTGGGCTAGGCCTACCCAAGATTTTGTTTTATTAATATGCATTCGGTCTCAGACATTTGGCTCATTGGTTGCTTCCACCTGAGAGAGCCCCTCCCTGGATTTGTACTGAACAGGAAGTTCTTGCCCCTATTTCACCATTGCAAAGCATTTCTATCATACTATTCGGAGAAGTTAAGTTACACCCCGTTATCTCGCATTTGCACTCGGTATGGACAAAAGTGTCCAGAGTGTTTAATTTGGACATTTATTTAAATGTTGCCTCGAGTACATGGCTGAACCCAAAATTATGTATTAATAAGTCCACTTTCTGCTGGTTAGGACCCAATTTTTTATGTGTTTATCCCCTATATTGATGACTGCCCCATGGCCTAAAATACAGAGTCTGGGGCAAAATGAAATCTGAGTGCCCAATGCGTCACACATAAAACTCTGAACTTTCAACCAAAATTCTTGGATCTTAACACACCACCAAAAAACATGGGTTGTGTCTCCATCTTCTGATTGGCATCGCCAGCAGGTGGGTGTGTCTTTAAGACCAAGCCTATACAATCTAGAGGGGGTCCAATGGAATCTATGTAAAATCTTGAATTGCATAAGGCGCACCCTTGCATCTCTAGATACAGACTTGACGTTTTTTAGAATCCTAGCCCACGCTCCCTCCTCCAATTCCAAGTTTAAATCTTTCTCCCGTAATCTCTTGATAGAAGTTAAATCTCCATCCCCCAGACTCTGAATTAGCAGTCAGTAATACACTGATGCCTCATGACCTTTTCCAAAAGCAGTAATCACCACTCCCAGAGTATCTGCCGCTTTAGGGGGGTGTATGCTACTCCCAAAAATAGTACAGAGCAGGTGCCACAGCTGTAAATACCTAAAGAATTGAGATCTGGGAATCCCAAAATGTTGAACCAATTTTCAAAGGATCTCAACACTCCACTCTCATATAGGTCACCGAGTGTATTAACCTCCCTCACAATCCACTCTGACCAGTGTTATGATTGGCAGACAAATTGTTTTAAGGGGATGGAAGTCAGCTGGAGTGCCCTCATTTCAAGAGTGGTGCACGGAGGGGGCCTGGGTAGCTCAGTGGTAAAATACGCTGGCTACCACCCCTGGAGTTCGCTAGTTCGAATCCCAGGGCGTGCTGAGTGACTCCAGCCAGGTCTCCTAAGCAACCAAATTGGCCCGGTTGCTAGGGAGGGTAGAGTCACATGGGGTAATCTCCTCGTGGTCGCTATAATGTGGTTTGTTCTCGGTGGGGCGCATGGTGAATTGAGCGTGGTTGCCGCGGTGGATGGCGAGAGTGGTGCACGGAGATGGGGAGGGTGGCAGCTTTCGAGGAAGTGTTATTTAGAAGGCTGAGGATCTGGGATTCGTTTGATGGGAAATGGGGCAGCTATTTTAAGTGTTTGGAGGGCTCTTGGGGAGGGGCAGTGGAGAGAGAAACAAAGTTTTAAATGTGTGTGATTATTATATTTGTGTGTGTGTGTGTGTGTGTGTGTGTATACTTATATATTGACCACAGGGATGTTTGTTGAGGGTCATGTTGGGGTTGGGGATTGGGGAGGGGAAGGGGTAATAGTGGAGGTTAAATATTGATTCTGTGTATATATGTATTGCTTTTATTTGTTATCTGTGTGAATCAATAAAAAATGTTAATCAGAATTTTTTTTAACCCATTCTAATTGAAATTTCTAAGACCATCACAGATCATTCTTGCAGTTTTGACAAAACCTCATCTATGTTAGCCATCTTGCTAACTATTTAAATATTAGACATTTTTATATAATGTCCAATACAATTTCAATACAAAATGTATCCATTTGCAAGGCATAACAACACATGTAAAGTATTTGATCAATAAATCTAAGATTTATTGACTTCTCTCTCTCTCTCTTTCAAAAAGCGTCGTTGGGCCATTCTTATTGTTGAGCGCTGCTATTAATTATGACCTAAGATCTAAGTCTCAGATCCATTGCCAATGCATTGCCAGTCTGTGTTCTTTTTCAAGTCTTTCTCTGTTGTGTATTTGTGTGCTGTTTCTTTTGTTGTTTTCTTTTGACACCAATGCTTCCTTTCAACTACCTCATTGTCTTCCAAATGTTTCCTTTTCCATTCTTGCTCTCTTGTTTATGTCTTGCCCGGGTCAGGTCATTTATGAACTGTGTGGCGTGAGTATCTCTGTTTCTCATTTCTCTGTCTGAATTAGCGTTTTACATCTGTCTCTCTTCATCTGTCTTTTGCCAAGACTTTCGTCATATTGGTTCATCTCATTGTATCCCAACGGGGCTTTAAGGAAGTCACTGACTTTGTGTTTGACTTCAAAAGGCCGTGCAAGAGAGGGACAACCAGATCAAGATGCTGTCAGAACAAGTCGAGCAGTACACTGCAGAAATGGAAAAGAATGCTATGCTTATCGAGGAGTTGAAAAAGCCTTTAAAGAAAGATAAAGGTCTGTTTCTATTTGTGTCTGCCAGTGCATCACACTTTATAAATTCCAGAGTGGTGGTGTTACCTTTACAAATACTGCAGACAGACATATTTCATCATTTGTGGTATGGTACAGAGGTTAAAAGGATAGTTCACCCAAAAATGAAAATTCTCTAATCATTTACTCACCCTCATGCCTTCCCAGATGTGTATGACTTACTTTCTTTTGCAAACACATATTAAGATTTTTAGAAGAATGTTCAGCACTGTAGGTCCTCACAATGCAAGTGAATGGTTACCAGAACTTTGAAGCTCCAAAAATGACATAAAGGAGGCAAAAAAGTAATCCATAAGAGGATAAATCTATATCTTCTGAACAATATTATAGGTGTGGGTGAGAAACAGATAAATATTTAAGGCCTTTTTACTATCAAACTCCACCTTTGACCAGCCCCAACCACTAGGTGGCTGAATGTGAAATGAAAGTCAAAGTGTAGATTTACAGTTAAAAAAGGACTTAAATATTGATCTGTTTCTCACCCACACATATCATATTGCTTCAGAAGATATGGATTTAACCACTGGAGTCTTGTGGATTACATTTATACTGCCTTGTGGACCTTCAAAGTTGTGGTCAGCATTCACTGTATAGACCTACAGTGCTGAAATATTATTTTAAAAATCTTTGTTTATGTTTTGCAGAAGAAAAAAAAGTCATACACATCTGGAATGGCATGAGGTTTAGTAAATTAGGAGAGAATTTTCATTTTTGGGTGAACTATCCCTTTAAAGGGCAATTGTCAAAAGATCTGTGGAATATCCACTGGATTTAAAGGAATATTCCTGGTTAAATACCATTGAAACTTTATTGATGGCAATCTAGGGCATAAGGCCTCACCAATAATTAGTTTAAATAATTTTGACTCATCCCTGTTTGTAAAAACAAGCAAAATTCACATTAACAGTATTGCACTTAAAATCGCACTTTCGCATGTTTTTTTTAAATGAATGCCCGTATGATTGTAAATGTCCCTGGAATTGTTGTCTGCAATACTGGCCCCATTCACTTTAACACATAAATCCATCATTAATCTTTGCTTTGTACATTTGTTTATTTTATTATTTCTTAAATTGGCAGGCCTCACATCAAGCATGCAGCAGCGTAATCTGGAAGAGTTGAGTGCTAATCTCCAGGCAGCTGAGAGAAGAGCTCTGGAGGCCGAGCGTGCCGCCCAACTGGCAGAGATGGATGCCAGGGATAAAGACAAAGAGCTCAATGACACACTCAGCCGTATTCGTCTCTATGAGTCTGTGAGTCTAAGCATGCTGATAAATCCCTTATAACTCACTACTGCAGCCACTAGTTTAGAGGTACAGTTTACATTTAATTATAGTTTACAATCTACTCTGTCTCATATTGATAGTGGCCTATGGGGTAACACTTTCTATGAAGCCCATAGTTATAATGCATTGTAAAGTCATTATAGTGTATTAGTAATATCTCATAATACACTTTATAATATGTTATAACTTTTCATAAATAATTGTAACCACAATCATAATACATTATAATACTTACATATTCATAGTTATACCTTAGAGTATAATGCATAATAAAACAAACAACATCTAATTATGTCTGCAGAAGTTATAATGTATTATATGTATTTGTTATATATATATAATAGGTATGCTTTAAGTAAAGTGACAAAAGCAATGTCTTCTTATAAACATCCAAAACATATTTGTAAGTTTTTATGAGACATTACGACTCATGCTGGAAATTACATACATTACACATGCACAAAATACAAAACACCTATTCAATGTAAATTTTGAGATATTACGAAAAACACTTGTAAAGCTACAAGGTTAAAATATATAAAAACTCTTAAGCTATGCAGGGCAAGACAGTGCTTATACGATTAACTTTATTAGCTTCTGCTGCGTTAAAATTGGATGTTGTTTGTGTTATAATGCATTATACTCTTAAGTATAAATATGAATGGGGAAGTCTTATAATGTATTACAACTGTAGTTATAATTATTTATGAGAAGTTACAACTTATTATAGGGTGTATTATGAGACATTATGAATGCAGTATAATGCATGTATAATGCCTTTACAGTGCATTATAAATATGGGTTTTGTAGAAAGTGTTACCAACCATTTTTGTTAATACAACATTTATAAATGTAAATGTAGTTTGTAAAGGGACAATGTACAGCCAGCCAGTCAATATCACAAAATTTACCCTGACAAGCTGATCAGAACTTGTAACAGGTCTTGCATCACCCTAAAGTGGTTTATTTTGAGATAATGTTCAACTGACTGTACATTATCCCATTTATTACATGGTAATGAGATAAATGGGCATGAAATATTGATTTGAGTTTAAATTATTCTTTATCTTATTAAATGATAAGATAAAGAATGTAGATTGATATGAAAGACATAAAATTACCAAAGACATTTAGGATATTGGTTGCCTGGGACAACGGTCAGTTATACAGTTTAGTGGTCATTATACAAAAATATTTGACCACAGAATGCCGTGATTGACCAATTGAATCCAATATTCCAATGAATATATATTCCGAAGTCTTCATTGTCACAAGTCACAAGTCACAAGTCTCTCTTCGCTAATAAAATATTATGTTATACATACTTAAATATTGATTTGGCCTTGAAATAAGTCCCTTTATTTAGCAAGGTAAAATACTCCACTGTATTGTAATTTTTCAGGGAACGGATGGCTTGGAAGCTGCTATCGCCGAGATCAAAGAATGTAAAAACCAGATTAGAGTCCAAGACCGTGAGATAGAGACCATGATCAAAGAGATAAACCAGCTAGAGCTGAAAATCAACAACCTACTGGATGAGAATGAGGATCTGAGAGAACGACTTGGTAAGCTTCAATCTTTTTTTTACGCCGTAGGAATTCCATAAGGATGGCATTTTGTGCTCTCAATTCTTCTCAATTCCAATTCCAAAGTCTCAATCCCTTCTCATCTTACTTATACCTACAAAAATTACATTGTTTTCACATCCCATATTGAGTTTGTTAGATAAATATGTGTTATAATCCGCATGGGATCATCTTCCCGTTCCAGGATTAAATCCAAAGGAAGAACTGGATTTGACTGAATTCCGGAGATCAAAGGTTTTAAAACAGAGACAGTACAAAGAAGAGAACCAGGTTCTCCTGAAAGAGGTAATGAAGACAGATTCAGGTGATCTTGTTGGTATTGAGACCAGAATGGTCTGGCTTTGGACAGTTGTCCATGGTAAATTTTCTCTGGACTTGTGTGACTCCTTAGATCGAGCGTCTCGAGGAGGAAAGACTTGAGCTTAAACAACGCATCCGTGCCCTGGTGAAGGACAAAGGTGAGACCAAGATGATTTCACCATAACACTCACCAACAAAGTCAAATTCTGTCTTTCGTGATACATTTTTGCTATATCACATGAGTTGAGTGATATTGGTTTAGATCTATAAACAACAACTTAATTTTGAGTAACCTGCATTTTAGACACAGTATGGCCAGTTGTTTTGTCTATTTTTGCTTCTCTAATGAAAATAGTTCCAAAAGTGGAGTGAAACGAACTGTGAAGCGCATCAGTGCTGTTATACTAAATATCAGCACTCCGCTTGTCCAATCAGATTAGAGGACTAGAACTAGCTGTTTTATCATTTGTAATACTGACACCATATTTTCATAATTTCAGGCATCTCAGTAGTCAGTTGTTCATTGCTTGATGCTGATGCTGATGAAAGACCCAGCAGATCTTTAAGAGAGAGGCCCATTTCTGGATCTTCTGATGAGGAAATCAAACTCAAAGTAAGCCAACATCAGAGAATAAAACATTAATAGCTTTCTGGTTAAACTTTATTTTACAGTGTCCTTGTTACAGTGTAATTACACACGTAAATACTGAGTAATATTAATTAACAACATGTACTTACTATAGGTTTAGGGTTAGGGTTAGTTTCTTGTAAATATGCATAATTTACT
The DNA here is from genome assembly GCF_019703515.2 of Myxocyprinus asiaticus. NCBI lineage: Eukaryota > Metazoa > Chordata > Actinopteri > Cypriniformes > Catostomidae > Myxocyprinus > Myxocyprinus asiaticus. The sequence goes on from NC_059391.1 coordinate 17,230,607, forward strand.
GTTATTAATAAAGTTATTACATGTAATATGTATAACAAGAACACTGTAAAATAAAGTGTTACCAGCTTTCTGAACATTTTAATCATTAAAGCTAAACTAATGACCTATTTGTTTCTCAGAATGAGCGGCTACAGAAAGAGCTGAGCAACAAAGAGAAAGAACTGGAGCTCAAGAGAATGGAATCTGCACAGTTCAAAGCCAAATGTGAGCTTTATCACTACCTAACCTTGAAAGTTTAAAATTCCATGTGGAATTCTATGCCAAGAATATTCCTTTCTCTCCCGCAGTGAATGAATTGTTGAATGAGAATAAACAGCTGGAGCAGGGTATGAAGGAGATCCTGCAGGCCATCCAGGACACTCAGAAGAAAACGCCCTCACCAACAAGGGTCAGCATTCCAAGCCTGGAGAGACTCGTCAATGTATGTTCACCTGGAGCATTGTGCTCTTTATTGAAGTACACTGGTGAATCGGATAACTTTTTGGGGAGAAAATCTTTGGAATTCTGCGTAGATTTTGTAAATGTGACAAAATGTTTAAAGGAAGCTGAGAGTAATAAACTCTTATTGGTATCTTAAACCATTATAAAATTTGCCAATTTTTTATTTTATTTGAGATTTAAATCTTATTAAAAAAAAATGGAATTGAGTAGTTAATGTGAAATTTCAAGCAGTGACAGCAGTGTCCTACAGTGTGACATGCTATTCTTCAATTTAAACAACTTCTTTACGATTCTGTGTGCAGTTATAAAATTATTTGCACTTTAAAAAAATAATTTATCCCACGCAGGACTTATAAAAGTTAATTCAGAAAAGTTTAAACCTGTTATTTGTCAAATACTCAACTGCAGTGAGGAAAAATGAAGAAAAAATAAATAAACATGCAAGGGGTGGGGGGTACTGTATATAATTTTATTTTCTGAGTGACAGATGTTTTCTGTGGAATCATAGATTTTGTGTGGACCTAGCAAATACTCTGCACTGAATTGTTATGAGAACATTTTATATAACTTTATCAGTCTTGCATTCTTAAGGATATTCTGTGTAATAATTAGTGGTCAA